>NC_060891.1:15981878-16341878 GCF_014805685.1 Silurus meridionalis | reverse complement strand
GTTTCCATTAGGAATGAGCACTCAATCCTGTCATTGCAGTAGCTGAAATGAAGTTATTAACCCCCACATCCAGGATCTAGATTTTAAGGCTATTTCTACCACACTTAATCCTAATTCATTTCTAGTTAATCATCAAGTATAAATCTTTCGTCATTTCAAGACTTTCCCCATAAACAAACTGAAGGCAACGAGGCTCCAATAAAGCAATATTGAAATACATTTGAACATTAATTTCAGTGCAAGTAAACACTCCTAGTAAACAAACCTGTTAATTTCATAGAATGACCTGCTTCTGTTGAGTGTTGTGTTGTGGTTGCTTTAGAAAAAAACTCGCCAGGATGGCCAACATGCAAGTATACAGGGAATGGCCAAAGTGTACTACACACTCACACACTGCACCTCAGAGAATTCAACTGTCCTTCCTGACCCAGCTTTTTGCTTTTCCTGTTTGTACTCCACCTAATTTCTGTTCATGCTTGCACAGCTGTTATCAGATTGCTGGCAGATGAAATTCTTTCTTAGCACTCAGACTGTCTATTCTAAGAATCCCATACAGCACAGAAAGTCATTATTGTACTTTTAAATGTGTGCTCCAGAAAATGTTGAAAACTCAGCACTTCAGTATTCAATAAAACAATCAATCGAACTCTTTAAAACCAACATGTTATTGACAGTTTTTGGTCTATTCCTGAAAACTGATAAGAGATTGACAGCCATTCTTGCACATAAAAGCTGAGCTTGCTCTTGCATGGCAACAATTGTTGTAATGCAGTTTTTCTTGTGTTACTCACCCTGCAGGGTATGCTACCAAACCTGAGTGATGGTCACAGGCCAAGGCACGGTTTCCTGCAGCAGTAATTCCCAAAACCTTTTCAAGAGTCACCTGTGAAAACAGATAAACAGTCAAATATATTCTGTGTCACATGGCATTGCTATCGCTTTTAGTGGAGGAAAAAAAAAAACTGTCTGGTTATGAAAGGGTGTAATCTGTCTGTATGATGCAGATGCAGAAAAAGAGGCATTTTACCACACATTTACAAGACTTCGGACAAGTTCCTGCACAATAACGATGCTGTACAATAAACAGTTAAAAAGCCAAGGACGATTTCACTGATAACCAACACTCCAAAACAGTGCTCTCATTTAAAATGGAAATCATAAGAATTTCCACTGCAGCACAAGTTCAACATTAGAGGCAAACAGGTACATGCTGGACACTTGTAACAAGCAAGCATTATTACACCTCAAAGCAAATCAAAACATATATAAAAATCAATCAGTATTGGACACTGTAAAAATGAACACCAGAAATCGTATGTGTATAACACACAAAAAGTAGCACAAGAGCACTTACATCATGTTCTGTAGCTCTAAACAGTCTCTTTGTCGGAAACATGTCCAGTGTAACCACTTTAAAGGTAAGGTTTATTTTAATACTTACTCCAACTTGAAAATTAAAAATCCAAAATCCAAAAAGGCTCTGCGTATAAATTCTTAAAAGCCTGAGAGATGTGTGTGCATGTATTTGTTCTGTATAACCCTGCCCTATTATGCGTCAGTCCCTTTTCTGTGTATCTGTCCATCAGGTCTCCTCACATGACAACTGAAGCCAGTAATTTTTTCTTCACTGCTGTTATACACTTACATAATAGCAAAAGAGAATAAAGAATATACTGATCTCAAGCTTATTCATACATGAAGCGCTTTTTGTTTCAGGCTTCACATTCCAAAATAAATAGCACAAATAAGTCCCCCCCACCACCACCACCACCACCACCACCACCTCACAATCCAACAATTGTGTGAACAATTTAGTGTCAGTCTGAACAAACAAATGAATGAATGAATGAATGAATTAATTAATTAATGAATTAATGTATTTCAGTATTCTGAAGACTTGTGACATCTTGTTCAGGTTATATACAAGGTCATAAAGAAACAGAGAGCTAATGAAAAGTATATTCAGTTGTTTTTGCAAATGAATTATCTGTCAGCATCATGAGAAACACTGGTAACTTTTTCCCTTCGGGTCTAAGGTGGTGTGGAGTAGATTGTCTGCCTCATCTCTACACAACATTAAATATATTTAATTTGTTTGTCTGTCATTGGCATTTGTACAATATTCTTAGATCTTAGCCCTGGTCCTGGAACACCCCTTGTCCTGCACATTTTAATGTTTTCTTTGCTTGTACACTCCCATTATAACCCAGGAAGGCCTGATTAGTTAAATTAAGCATGTTTTGAGCATGAAAGCACTAAATTACGCAGGACACGGGGTACTCCAGAACCAGGGTAAGGCACATGTGAACAGTTTTAGAGCTAAGGATTTGAATTTAAATAGGAAATTCATGAAAAACTTTTCCTGCTTGTGTGTTAGAACAAAGGAACCATTTCCATCAATGGGTCAACAAAATTTCACAGCTGGGTGGAGCAACCATGCTTTTGAAGCCATGCAACACAAAAGCCTCAGGACACAAAACACAGTCTGCAGCATACAAGTACATGTATATGGTTTTGTACCTGCAAAGGGTTTTCTGGCAGGAACTGCACATCGTCCTTTACTGATAACTTTTTTTAATACCACAGAAATTGTAAAGTATGAATATTTTAGAATCAGGATGCAAGAATTAAACTGCACACAGTTGCTTAATTGACCATAAATTCATTTAAGGCTTATACTTGCATTCAAATTTGGATTGCAGAATCACAATCGGCACATAAACACAGCGCCAAGACAATTAGGCAAGACTTCTTAACATAATCTAGTCAGACACACTGGGCTGTAAACAGACCATTATGAGTTACTAAAGTTTGCAAAGAGAATAATATTATGCTGAATGAATGTTTCAGCAGGACTTAACAGCACAAACAGTCCTCCGATCCCAGGCACTCATTGGATCCAGGAGTAAAAGTACAGTGAGCATTTGTCTGCAGCAGTAAACAGTCAATCAGAATGGAATGCAGGACTCTGGTAAAACACACGACAAACTACACCTCAAGAGATAGACCAGAAATTAACTGTACATCAGTCAAATGTAAACCATTTGGACAACTCACTGATATAATCAGTTACTGTGAAGAAGAAGAAGAAGAAGAAGAAGAAGTAGAAGAAGGTGTGTGGAAGCTTTTGCAGTGCTCATGTCCTTCATAAAGAGCTTAATATTAAAATAGCTTATACAGTTTGTAATTTATCTCCCCAAAGCATTAATAGAGTTAATGAACCAAAATAAACCTTATACAGTAAACAATTGAAATGGACGTTCCTACAGCTTTTGTCAATTCCAAACAAAACCCATTAAAACGGAGTGAAATATAAGCACGCGCGCGCGCACACACACACACACACAGGTTTCCCATTCTGCACATGCTCATTTGCTCCACCACAAATAACAGGCTACAGTGGAAATGTAAAGGGCACCATATGCAAGACTTTCTTCCCAAATATAAAGCAAGTTACATACCTTATTGCCCAGGTTCTCCTTGCTGTTCCTTGGTTTATTTCTCCTCAGTTTGATGGATGGAGACCGGAGCAGGTTTTTAATGCGATTTTTAATAGTCGTATTTTCCCCCGACATCTTGATCACGTCTCATGGAAATGTAAATGTACAGCGATTTGAAGATCAAAACCGTCAAGGATGACTCTTTTACACAAAACCTGCCGACATTACATGGTGTCCTACATACTGTGGGGTAAAAATAAGCCTGGTTCAGGCATTAATGCACTGATCTTTTGGGTAATCAGGTCGACGGTGCTGTGCGTGTCCTCTGAGCTGCAGTGCTGCTCTTCTGCATCGAAGCTGCTTCGAGCTCTCAAGCGTCTGCATTGGATGATGGGGTGAAATGGACCATGGCTCATTCTCATGCAGTCAGCAGTTTCCTCGCATGAGCGTTGAGTCTTGTCTTTGGGGAGAAGCCTCTTCTCATCTCGCCTATGCACAAAGCAAGTCCTAATACAGACAGCAAAACCAGCTCAGGAGGAGACCGGTGTGTCACCTAATCACCAACATCGTATCTGAAAGACTGATGTACTGAGCCGCGGAGCTTTCTTTTGTTTCTTTTTTAACTGGCAACAAGGAACAGAAATGATATGATGAAATGCATCATCTACAATGCACAAAAGGCATATCGGATTGTTATACTGAAATATGGCCTAGTGTTGATCACACTGACAGCTGATTCCCCGATGAGAGCACTTGATTTTCACTCACCGGTTGTTTGTTTGCGGCAAAAAGTTCAACGTCTCGCCGTTCCTCAGATACAATTATAACTACTCCTCAAACCGTGTCAACTACAAATGACAGACTGTCATAGCATCCTATCTTGAACTGGTTTAAGCTGAATAAAATTGTGCGTCCTATAGCTAGTTAGCTTCATGACCACCACTAGCAAAAGATAATGCTGGATCGAACCCAGCCGCATTCTACAGTCAGTCAGCTTCACGCCAGAGCTGCTCTCGTTTGTTTAGACATCTTCCCAGCCAAAGTAATCCTAATCACCGCTTTTAAAATGTGAACTATCAGTCCCTGTTGTTACCCAGGTTAGTTTATTGCTAAGCTAGCTGGCTGAAATCTGTCCGTCTTCCCCACACAGCTCAGGATCCCAGCTGCAGCTCCATCTGTTTCAACTAGGGGCCACTTCTGCCATCCAGCGACAAACCGCTTCAACTTAGTAAATCCACTGCACCATGAATTCCCACTCTAGAAACGGATACGGTTTAATCCAGTGTGAAAATCATTCCTGCAAAGGTTTATCATGTAGTATTGGGTGCTACTTTAATGACAAAATCATCACATCTCTAATAGCAGGCTTTCCTGTAGCCTACATTGAGCATTTATACAACACAACTCGCCGCTTTTAAAGCTTGAAAAGCTCAAAGGTAGAATGTCCTAGAAATTAAAAAAAAAAAAAAAAAAGCTTTAAAGCTGGTTAGAATTGGTGTATTCGGCAAACCGAATGCCTTTTTATAGTGCACCACACAAATTAGAAAAACCCTATACGCCCCCAACAGGCGCCATGTCGCATCTGCAAACATTACAGGTTGAATGAACACAAATGTACAGTACAGTACATAGAAAAGATTACCTGCTTAGTGAACACAGTTTTTTCCATCATCAAGCACCAGCAGCCCATATTTCACAGACTACAATCCGACACCACGATCTTAACAAACCAGCAGTGCCTTCATACCGAACAAGCTCAATCACTTTTTTGTTCGTTTCGATCAAGGAATAGGACATGTCACCTCAATCACTGAATCTACTACTGCTCACAGCCAACTTTTACATCTATTCAAAATTTAACAGAGTGAACGCACACAAGGCAGCTGGTCCGGACGTTATACCGGGACGTGCTCTCAGAGCATGCGCTGGAAAACTGGCACAGGTCTTCATTGACATTTTCAACCTGTCACTAGCCCAAGCCATGGTTTCTACATGCCTGAAGACTACAACCGTTATACCAGTGCCTAAGCATTCAGCTGCAGAATGCCTGAATGATTTTCGTCCAGTTGCACTCATACCTATTGTTATGAAGTGCTTTGAGAAACTGGTTCTGAATCAACTCACTGCAGGCCTACCACCTACACTGGATCCACACCAGTTTGCCCTGACAGGTGGATAGAGGATGCAGTTTTCACGGCTCTTCATTCAGCCCTCACCCACCTGGATAAAAACAACACATACATCAGAATGCTGTTCATTGAGTTAAATTCTGCTTTTAATACAGTCCTCACACTGTACTGATCATTAAGCTCAGTGACCTTGGTATCTGCACCTACACTTGCAGACAGTGCTCAAATTGAAAAGTCTTATGGGGGGTCCCCAGTTGTGTAATTTATATATTTTTCAACAAAATAATCTAGGGGACACCCCCAAGTCTATTTTTTACTTGTCATGGGGATCCCAACCCCATTTAATTCGAGCCCTGCTTGCTGATGGGATTCTGTACTTTCTCATCAACAGACCTCCATCTGTTAGGTTGGGCAAACAGGTATCCTGAACCCTTATTCTGCAAACTGGCATCTTACAGGTCTGTGTTCTGTGAACACTACTGTGTTCTGTGATCACTACTCAAACATCTTTATCAAGTATGCAGATGACAGCCAGATCAGCAACGACGAATTGGCCTACAGGAAGAGATCCGAAGCCTGACAGCATAGTGTGCCACCAACAACCTGACCCTCAACGCCATGAAGACTAAAGAGCTTGTTGTGGACTTTTGGAAATCTAACAACAGGAGACACTTCCCAGTCTACATCAATGGAACTGAGTTAGAAAGGGTTTCCCGCTTTAAGTTCTTGGGATTTCACATCTCTGAGGTTCTGTCCTGGCACTAGAACACTTCAGCTTTGGTTAGGAAGGCACAACAATGGCTGTTCTTCTTGAGGAGTTTTGGGAAAGCTCATCCGTCCCAGGGGATTATAACGAGTTTTTATTCAACCTGTAATGTTTGCAGATGCGACATGGCATCTGTTGAGGATGTATAGAATCTTTTCTAATTTATGTACAGCTATAAAAAGGTATTTGGTTTGCCAATTACACCACTTCTACACAGCTTTAAAATATTTCACATTTACATACAACATATAGTGCAATTGTTTATTGAGCTTTTGCGCATTTTGTGAATGCCATAGCCTTATAACCTTCTACTTATACCTTAAAACAGTGTCTGCATTCTTCACTGCAATAGCCCTATAACTATTTACTTGTACTTTTCAACAGTGTGCACACATCTCTTTACTACTATAGCCTTTATATTTATTCACTTTACATCTGTTAACATGCTGTACATATACTTAAATATCTGCACTTGTCCATTTGCACAAGTGCTACTATTTGCACTTTTAGTAGATTCAATAAAGTTGTATCTATCTATCTATATGGAATAGACACTGCAGGTGGTACATAATGAACTTGCTAATGACCAGTCCACGGCTGGTGCACTTAAAGCTCTATGTTCAGTAAATGGGATGGTGTGCTTGATGGGGCATTTTTCAAGGTGACCACCAGCTTAAAGCATAAATACACCTACAATTTTGAATCATTGTTCTGTGAATTATTTTATAGCATTTTAGAGATTTAATCAAACTCCACTCTTTCCATGTTCAGTTTTCAGTGCAGTCTAATCAGCTATGCTACATGCAATTTGTATGTGATCCAACGTGAAACAGACATGAGATAAAAATCTAGATAAATGCTATTGTGAACACACACAAAAGTCTAAGAACCTTGAAGTAATGTGTAGTAGTAGTAATAGTAGTGTACTGGCTGCTTTGATAATAGGAAATAGAAATTTCATTTTAAGTACAAAATTAACTTGCACAATTTTGAAAAGCACCATTTAAAAACAAATGTCTAAAATGCACAGGCTGGCATGCTGAATAAGAGTTTTGAGTCACTTCGAAGAGGACTGTGGTATGTTCTCAGAGGTCCTGCTTGTTTCTTAAAAATGAAAATTTTTTGGATTTTTTAATTATTGTGTTTCTGCTTTGATCTTACAATTTTCATTGCAACTTGCATGGAAAATGCAGATATATCAAGACAGAGTTTATTAGAATAAATGCCAGCAGCCTTTGTGTTAGCACTGCAAAATTAATCAACATCCACTGTACCTTTTTTGTTTTAACTTGTATTCAGTGAGTAAAATGCCATGACCTACTAAAAGGCTTAGGCAGTGGGTTCTTTACAAATCAGTATACTTTTTCTTCAGTTCTTCTTTGTTGACTTTTTACAACATTTACATTATTACACATAAAGCAAAATCACTTTAATCCCTCTTCTAAAATAAAAGGAACATTTCTCAAATTATCAAATCTATTTGCACTCATAGAAACAGCAAACAAAAATATCTTTGGATCTATTTGAGGCACAACAGGTAGTTCTCATTGAAGCAGGATATAATGGCGTGTCCTCAGAAACAAATAAATAACAGTCAGATATATATTAAGAGTGAAACAATGGATATCCCTGATGAGTTGGTAATTACACACTGGTGTTATGAAGACTAGGCAGTTTTGAGTCTAATTTGGGGGCATGAGAACTAATTAATTTAGGGTGCCCTGTCTCCTGAGTCTTTAGTCCTAAAGGAGCAAGCTTTGGCATTGGCCTCCATGACATGTTAGCCTGCTCTTTTGGAGAATCTAATGTTGTACATCCTCCAGTTTTCATCTGCAGCAAAGGGGGTGGAGTTGGAGCATCATGTTTAACATGGCATACTGAAACACTTGTACAGTCGTCACTGGCTGCTGCAACAACCTCTGATTCTGAAGAATTGGGAGGAGACTCTGACCCGAATATAACCTTAACAAGGTCATCTACTTTAGGAGGAATATCATCCATCTCCTCATCCTTTGAGCTAGGTGATGATATAAGATCCTCATCTAACTTTAAGAACAGAGGACTGAGAGAGCGTTCGTCATCTCTGTCCACATCCACCTCTTTATTAGTGAGCAGTTCTGTCAGTACATCTGCCTCTGTAAGACTTGAAGCTGCTCCTTGTGATTCAGAGGTCTGATTGAGGAAAACAAGTTCATCAAGCAATGACATTAGGTGTTCATCATCTTGCTCCGGTTTAGGCATATTTTCTTCATCAGTTGTTTGCTCTTTTAGATCTTCTTCTATTCTGACCTTGACATCATGCTCAGATTCTTTGGGTAAAATCTCTGGAAGTTGTTTGTCCAGGTGTTGTTCTTTTTCCACAAGTGTGGCTTCATTAGAAGAGGAAATCTGCTGCCCATCCCCTGCTGAAAAGTGAAATGACTCCGCTATCTGCATAACTGCTGCATCTGGGGGTGTTGTGAGCAGCTTTTCTGATTGTACTGAAGAAACAATGCTGGAAATCTTGGGAAGATTATACAGTCAACTGCAAATGAGAATAGAAGAATATTAACTTAATGTTTCATTAATCACTGTAATTTGCATACTTAATTTAAAGCCTATTAATCATACACAATATTCCCTGCGTTCTAATATAAATGGGTAAAAAAATGTAAACAGCTGCATTAGCATTAAAAAGATACCTGGTGCATTAAAAGGGCTGCTTTTTAGTTGAAAGACTTGTGACTGCAATATGGGAAGTGGATTTTCCACACATAATGAATGGGAAATAGGAGGAAGCGATATGGACACAGCTGCAACACCTTTTGAGTTAATAAAAGAAAAACAATATTTAAATACAAAACATACAGCATAAATATAAAAGAGCACACTGGCATGGGTAAAGGCTCACCTGGTGTGGTTGATTGCCTTTCTCCTAAAGAAGTGGTTTCAATGGGCTGAAGGGGACGACTTATAGTAATGATCTCATTGCATGGTGCTGCTTTTGCTACTGGAATCACTTGAGAAACAAACAGAAAAGAAAAAAAATCAGCAAAACAAGCTATTGAAGGCTTGTTCACACATGTACTTGCTGAAGTTAAAACTGTGCTGAGTGGAATTAGCAAAAATGCTGATACAAAGTGTAACATTATTGTAACTTAATGCTAACAGTGTTGTGACAATTAGGAGTACATATTTTCCCCGGCTATATTAAATGCTATATAGCACAACGTTGGCTGGTTTCTACAGTCTGAGGTTAACTCTAAGATTTTTGTTTTTATAAATCTGAGCCACACACTGGCATAGATTCAAGTTGAAAAAAGATGAAGCATATAAATGTATAGCCAGATAATTTAATTAAGCAGAGGCATTATATAAACAATCAAAAACGTGTCAGTCACCATTTAAGTTAATCCTTAGACAACCTGTATAGACTTGATTAAGTTTGACTAATAAGCACAGGTTATTGCCTAATTACATCTCCCTTATAGTACAAACCTTGATCATCAGGCAAAATCTGAAGCTTCTTGTGGGTCAGGATGTTGGGACTTGTTTTCTCACAAAGTACTGGAAAAGGTGAAGGACATTTCCTCAGCTGTGGCGTGGGGTGAGAATTAGTTGGCTTGTCTGATTGACTGGTTTTGGCAGCAGTTATTTTCTGATTAGTGCTGACTTTTTCTGCTCCTTGGTCCTGGAATTTCAGATGTTTTCTTTTGCTAGTGCTAGGGTGTTCAGCTTTGCAATTGGTGCCTATTTCTTTTTGTTTTGTCAAAGCATTCCCCTGTGAATGATTGAGATCTATTTTTGTAAGCTCAAGATGGGCATCATCTGCTTTGTCTTCAATCTCTAGAGATTTCTGCTTAGCAATAATTTCATCCAACCTCTGAGAAATAGATGCTTTGTTTTCCCCTAAGAAAAGAAAAAGCGCATTTACGTAAAGAAACCATTTTTCTTTTACAGGTTACCAAAACTGTAACGCTGGACATACCACTGTATGAAATAATGCTACAACTTATTTTATGGATATTTATCACAATGATTTTTTAATGTTTTTATAAAAGAAATAAAAACAAAAAGCATGCCCAACAGATTTACTAAATGCATCAGAAAACGTTATTCAAAGTTAAAATGATTTTGTCACAAAGTTGTAGATGATTTTAAAAACATGTAAAAACAATGCACAAAAAGAAAATGTGAATATGAATTACCAGATAACTGGGCCACCATTTCAACGTAGTGTGCTCTTTTCTTTCTCAGTTTGTCCTGCATGTTCACCAAGCAATGTCTTTGCTTAATAAGAGTGTGAATTTCTTTCAAAGCCTAATGTTAATAATTATAATTGAAATAATTATTATAAATGTCATCATAAATAACAGAAAAAGGACTCTGACATTCTTTTATAAAACACACCTTTGAGAGTACTATTATTTTGGAAACTTTAGTATCTTCAATATTGAGAGTCTGCTGGAGATTGCAAAAACATTTCCCCAGTGTAATGCGTCTCTTCTTCTCATCTTTCCTCTTCCTCACTTTAAGCTGTATAAGGAGAAGGTGGGTAGTATTTAATATGTGCATATAATTAAAACCACTGGAAAAACGTCATGCAGTGACACACACACAACGTTGACTGAATAGACAAAAACATCTTATGATGAGTAAGCATTTCTACACACAGCACTTTAATATAATTACCTATACACCTACTACTTCATGCAATTTACTAATTAGACAATTTAAAAAAAAATATATATATATATATATATATATATATAAATATATATATATATATATATATATATATATATATATATATATATATATATATATATATATATATATATATATATATATTTTTTTTTTTTTGTTTGTTTTTGTTTTACTTTTACAAATTATTTACATTGAGAAATTTTCAAATAAAAATAAAATCAGTTCATTCTAAATCAGACTGCTAGGACAGACTTTTATTAGAAAAAGTATCAAAATATTGATTTGGTATTTATATTGCCAAATCCATACAATGCATTAAAAGACGTACCAGATCTTCATTTTCTTCATCTGATGACTCATTCAGAAATCTGTCAAATTAAGACAAAAAGAGAAAAACACATTGTGATATCATTTATCATTATCCCTGAACTTTTGCTCTCTCTCAAGAGTGAAGATTTAAATTCCATATAACCTTCACAATTTGGGCAAAATAAAGTTAGTTTATTTATGGCAAGATTTTGGTATCTCTACAATCAAACAGAATTCTATTTTTTCATAATGTAGTTCCAGATGGAGACCAGGTAGAGTTTATACTAGTATACACAGACATTAAATATTAAAAGCTTTAGTCTTACCCGTCATGCTGTGTTTGCCCAAATAGTACAGGGCTTTTCTCAGCTCGCTCCTCAAATGTTTCAATATCAACCAGCTCATCATCCTTCTCAGTCTGTGAAAAAACAGACTGTTTCTCCTTATTCTTTTGTTTTTTAGAATGCTAAAAGAAAACCGTGAGAAAGATTCAATGTAAGACTTGAATCAAAGTAAATCATTACAAAAGCAATTCATATTTAATAACATAGTTGCTTACAGTGCCTACACACAGATCGTCCCTGTCAATGGACGGGATGGTGTCAGTGTCACTGTACATGTCTGAATCTTCTGTTAATTCTGTGCACTCTGAATTGACCTCCACTTCCAAAAGATGTGCTCCTTCTTCAGATTCCTCACCACTTTCAGTATTCTGGACAGCACCAATGGTGCCACATTCCTCAGCATCTTTAACAAGATCCACATTTAGAACTTCCTTGAGAAGCATGTGATATGTAGAGCTGTTTGCAGAACCAGAGCTATCGCTAGAAACATCAGCAGGATTTTCAGATTGTGTGCTTGTCTTCTTCATTTCAAATGTGTAGGAGTGGTCTGTAAAGATCACACTTTCAGGTGGCATTTTAGAACGATGGGTGTTTTCTTTCAAAATTCCTTGGTTGGTGTAGAGCTGAAATAAACAGGGTTGTCTAATTTTTTAGGGTCTTGATTCTTAAGGGTTAAGAAGCTTTGAGAAGTGAGCTCTAATCCTTGATTTGCAGAATGACCCGCTGCAGAGTTTTGAGCTGATGATGCTGTTAATGTTATTCTTGGGTCTTCACCTGTTTTGTGCTCTTCCAAAACACTCAAAGTTAAATTTTTTAAAGTGTTTGTGGAAGAATCCTTGATTAGTTTTGGCACAATTTTTACTGTACTTTGTTTGTTACAAATTAGTAAGGTCTTTGGGCCCGGGTTAAGGGTGACTGGTTTTGTAGCAGTAGGAGAGCTCCTGCTTTCCATGACAGTGTCTGTGTTTGAGCTGTGTAATGGGGTCTTTTTCTGATTGATTGTAGCAGAAGATGGAACTGTGAATGAATTGACAGTTGTGGAAGTTCGAGGTTTATTCAAAGAGATTGAGGTGGGTACATGTAAAAGAGTGGCTGTAAAAAAAAAAAAAAAAAGGAAGTCAAACAGAAGATCATAAGCAATCTTGTTTAAAGGAAAAAAAAAATCTTAATCATAAATTATAGCCAACATTTTGCTCTTTTCAACAAAATTCTCGTAAATAAGTAAACTTTTTATGATGAAATACCCAGGGTCAAACCTACCCAAATAAATGAAATTCTTAATATTTAATTTAAATAGAGACAAGTCGTGCACTCTTACTTGTCTGAGGGCGTATGACGATGTTTGGATTGAGGGCCCTGAATTGGCCTAGAGGCATAAGATGGATAACTCGACCAGCAGGATTGCCTGCCTTAAGCATTACCATCTTCTGGCTTGGAACAGCTGGGCGAGTGGAAGTTAGAGGCTGCATCACTGCAATTCCACTACCAGTAAGTGCTACATTTGCTCCAGTATTACTGAGCACAAATGTCTTCTCTGTTGCAGCTGATCCAGATCTAGCTATTGCTATAACTCTTTGGATGGAGTCATCTAATAAAAAAATAAAATAAAATAAAAATTAATATATTAATATAAAATGTATATTATATTATACACACACACATACATATATACACACACACACACACACACACACACACACACACACACACACACACACACACACACAGTACAGACCAAAAGTTTGGACACACCTTCTCATTCAAAGAGTTTTCTTTATTTTCATGACTATGAAAATTGTAGAGTCACACTCAAGGCATCAAAACTATGAATTAACACATGTGGAATTATATACATAACAAAAAAGTGTGAAACAACTGAAAATATGTCATATTGTAGGTTCTTCAAAGTAGCCACCTTTTGCTTAGATTACTGCTTTGCACACTCTTGATGCCTACTTTGAAGAACCTACAATATGACATATTTTCAGTTCACTTTTTTGTAATTTTTTGAAATTAAGGTAATTTAATTTATTACTAGTAGCAGTAGGTTAGTTAGTATTAAATATGGGCTAATGTGTCTGAAACGGTGCCATAAACTTAAAAGCTGGAGGTACCTATAGAGCCAGATGTAGCAGATGTTATGTTCGCCTTTTGGGCTATTTTAGGAGACTCTGAAATGCCAGGAGATAAAGCAGAGATAGCGGGAGAAAAAGATGCAGACATTTTCAACTGTGCTCTGTAGTGGTAATGCACTAGCACTGGTTGTGTTTTGCTGCTAGGAATTTACACTACTGATCTCAAACTGGACAAAACGGTTCTCAACTACTGTTAAAAAAAAACAAATTAAGAGGTCAATGTCTAATTACAATAAATATGTACATTTTAAGCAGCATTGGTTGGCCTAGGATTGTGCTCATTCAGTAACCAGGGTGTTAGTAAAGTCAATTACTGGTGAAGGATGAGGAGGCATGGGGAGCAGAGTCTGTTCCAATTTATTTTAAAAGTGTTAAATAGCTTTGAGATCAGCACTCCATTGAAGGGCACTCAAGATCTTCCATTTTTTAGTACAGGTTTGTGTCTGCTAATAGTAAAGGGAAAATGTGATGCTAATGCATTCAAAGACATACTATACAATTGTGTTTGTGGTAAAAGTTTTGGGAAGAACCACATACGGCTGGAAATGTCAAGTGTCCCATTAATTATCTCAATATATGGGAATCTTTACATTAATGGAACACAGGAGGAACATGTGTATATTCTAACCACTTACTATGGTATGATTTCAGCATATAAGCAGTGGCAATATAATATTGTTCTAATGTTTTATCTTTAAAAGTCTAAAAAAATATAATCTGTGAAATCTTGAACTGTGGCCTACCTGTGGAATTATCCAATGCAATGGATGAAGAAAGTGTGCTTGTAACAGCTGTTGAGGACACACTGGTGGGGGTGGTGAAAAATGTATAAGCAGTCTTTGTGGAGGTGGTAAAAGTTGGATAAGAAGGTTTGGTGGAGGTGGTACAAGCCATATTAGAAGTCTTGCTAGCTGGGATAGCAGCCTTAGGTTCATTTTTGTTTGCCACACATACTCTTCCTGTGATATAAGCAGCCAGTCTATTGGCAGGGTGCAAAGCCCCCATCTGGCCCAGTTCTAGCTTGGCTTGTGGATATAGCTTTCCATTGACCTATATAGAAAAATCATGACAGAAAAACCAACAAAATAAGCTTGCTTTAACAAAAATATCACAATCACAAACCTTATATACAGTGGCATTATTAGATGGAACATTATTATAATATATTAATATATATTATTTGCTTTCACACCTATTAGTCTTAGATAGATTAGCATAGATAAATGTTAAGGAAATCAACTGAGCACAGAGAATGCAGATGTTGTAGTAAATAAATCCAGCTACAAGTAACTAATTGTAAACATTTTGAGTACCATATCCTGACATCATATTTCTGTTGCACATAAGCAGTGTATTGTTTGCCAGCTAAAGAAAACATCATTGGGTTGAGTCAAGGACAAGATACATTACAAAAATATGCACTAAGAATGTAATTGGACTTTGGTTATGTGAAGGGTCTATTGAAGTGTGAGGTATGCTTACCATTATCTGTCCCAGAGCACCAGAAGATTTTTTCTCAGCCTTTAGCAAACCAGCAGGAGTGACACAAGAGAGAAGTGGGAGGCCCTTCACCTCACTTTTTCCTATGGTCTCAATCAACTGAGCTTCCAGCTGCTTTATTCTCTCCTCCTTATACTTTTCTTCACTTTTTTCTAGGTGGGGCTGACAGATGACCACTTTATATGTAATGACAGAGCCTTCATCTGTCTCCTTTATGGTCTTGGTTGTGGGTTGGATTTGATACTTTCCAATCCAGAATGGTTGCTTCAGGCGGTCCTGGGCCATACGCTCACAGACTGTACGCAGAACAACATTCCTGCTGCCTTCTGATGGCCACTTGCACTTAGACACAATTTCCAGACGTTTCATAGGACCAGACTGAGTAGGTGGCCGTAGTTCCCCTTCCTCTATCTCTGTAAACAAAAACAAAAACAAAAAAAGAACAAGATGGTTCAGTAAGACATTTTAACTACTTAAACCAGAACACAAATGGCATTGCCTTATTTCTTTAGAATTGTTAAGTTTCATTAACAATCCTTGTACACAAACCTTGCAGTGAGTCCTGTGAACTGAAGTCTGGATGACCTTCCTACAGACAAAAAAAAAAAATCTAAATCAGGTCTAGGTCCATGATTAAGAATTCTAAGAAATGCATCTCTACTAGTATTACAGTCTCACATTCATCTGTCTTTGTATACAAGGAGACAGCTTCATCCCACAAAATGGCCTCACACGAGCACAATCCAGGCTTTCTTGATTTTTGCCTCGGCTTAAACCTTCCCCTTCAACCTGAACACAAAGTTTTAGAAATAACAGAATGTTTTATATTAAAAGTTTAAATCTCATCAAGTTAAAATTTCATCATGTAGTGTTACACAGGAATGTTAAACAGATTTAAAATACTCACAGTTCTAACAGCTTTTCGTTTAGGTGAAGGATGAAGAAAGTTCTCCATGTCTTTTTGCAGATCTTGTGATACTGTTTGAGGGTGAGGCATTGAAGGATCAGGAATATAAAGTTGTTCCGAATCCGAGTCATTTTGCTGAACCCATAATTTTTTTACATGAAGGACTGGCTCAGGTGCTGCATCTGGCCCTGAAAGAACTAAAGAAAAACAACACAGCAAAAATGATAAATTGAATATGATTACTTTTCAGTCACATTCAACTGGATCAAAGCATACTTACTATAAGATATACGGTTTTTCTTCTTTACTTTAGTTCCATTTTCTTCTGCATGACTTATAGGCGAGGACCCCGTTGTGTCCTCGTTTTTCAAAAGGACTACTCTGCGTCGAAGGCAATCACAACCCAACATGCACTCGGCTTTGCCACAATGATGCTGACGTCTCTCCTGAACAAGACTAACACATACACACCCTAACCGGCAAAAGTCATTGAGGCAAGGTGGTGCACGTCGTTTTATGACAGTAGAAGGGCTCCCTCCCATTATACCCTAAATCCAGAGAAACAGAAAAATAGAGGGAAAGTGAAAAACTAAGAGGCATAATTTGTATAGCTATTAGTAAAGAATGTGATTAACACCACCATCTTTAGCTTAACACGCACCTCTGCTGTGACAAGACAGGATAAAGCAATGTCTGCCCGTTCCATGGTGATGTAGGTACGACGCTTCCCCTCCCAGACTGCACCATCCTCCACATCCCTTAGTTTTACTAGAGTTTTGGGTAGACCTGAACTGCGTTGGTTAGAACCAGAGGTACTAGAGGCATTCTGTCCTTCAGACGCCCCTGACACACTGTCCCTAAGAGGCTTCTTAGGTGAATTTTGTGAGGCATTGGATCTCTTTATAGTTATTTTGCGAGGTTTTTTGCTTTGGGACAAGCCAGGGGCAGCAACCAGCACTATGGATTCTGAGTTTGATGTATTAGACTTTATGGATTTCTTTGAAGATCTTCCTGACAATTTCTTGTCCATGCTAGAAACTGTGTTTTCGACACTGGATATTTTCCTTTTCCTCTTTGACAAAACTTTCTTGTTTTTTGAGGTCAATGCAGTTTGTCTGGATGTTGCAGAGGGCTTGGAGAGAGTGGTTGCTAATGGAAGTGTCTGCTTTTTTAAAACACTGTCAAGTGTACGAACATAGCTCACACTCTTGGTGGGCAGCTGGTAGGCAACAGGAGTGACAACAGCCTGCGTGAAGCTGGCAGCACGCTCATCAATAAGCTTGCCTTCACTTTCCAGATATTCATCAAGCATGTCACTACAGAAAGCGGAGAGGTTCTTCTGTCCTGTGTCCGAGGTCGTGGTGGCTAAACAGAAACCTTCGAATTAATTATACACTAAAGTAACCCAACAGGCTCACGATGGCAGCAAATTAATGTAACTACAAAATAGTAATATAATTTACCTCCAGGAACAGATGAACTTGTGGAAAACTTTTCTCTCCAGCCTTTAATTTTAGTGATGTCAGTGGTTTTCCCCGTTCTAGAAACAAATTGAACTGAAAAGAAAAATAGTAACCCTAAGCAAAACCACAGAACTTTTTGAACTGCTGATAATCACAGAACACGTTACATAAATTACTCTTAATATTCTGGTAGCAGATAGAAAAATAAAAAAAAATTGTTTCACTTACCTTGTGATGAGCAAGTCTCTGAGCTTCCCTCAGCTAAGAGTACAGGTGGAGGAATAGGTAAGCATACGCCCAGATACTGTAGATCAATAGATAGCGTAACATCCAGAAGGTTCAGCTTCAGACCAACTGCAAGATAAAACACTTAAGATTTATATTATAGCTATAAAAACACATACAATGCTGTACATGTTCTACAAATTCTGTTCAAGGCTCACTGAACCACACCAGAATTGCAATGCAACATAAAATCCCTTTTGCACTTAGCTCTTTTTTTTGGGTACAGGCAACTGAACTTCTTTCACTAACATTTTTATAATTTCTTAAAGAATCACATAAAAAGGAAAGCCTATTGTAAACAAAAAAAAGCACATTCGTTTGAAAGGTCTTTGTATGTAGCTGTATTATGTTCTAAATCACTTTCACTCATACAATGACTTGCATTATCAAAAGCTACAGGAGAAGCAACTGCTGGTGACTAAATACGAGAGTGTCCTTTAGCATTACCTTAAATTCCCTCTAGCAAATGCTTATGTACACAAGGTTAAAAATAATTAAAAGCTTAACAAAAGGTCCTTTTGCTAGTGGTTTCAAAACAAGTTGGACATATACCTGCTTGCAGAACTGGGTGAATAACCTGTCTGTATTTCATATTTTTTAAATCACGCAGAAGGACCTTTTCAAGTTCATCAATGCTTTCCTTTTCATCATGGACTTCACCTGGGACAAAATCAATTACAAAATAAATAGAACTGAACATCACCTTACACAGCAAACCACAATTTTGTTCTTAATTTCCTACCCTTAATGTCTTCTGTCATTTTCGGTAAAACTTCTTCTTTAGCCTCATCTCCAAGATGAATTTCTAGTGCTTTCTGTTTGTAAACAATATTTCATAGCAATCACTACTTTGGTTATTATAACATAATTCTTTTTTTTAGGATACCACACATTTCCTAACATGTTTAAAAACATGATATTAAACAAAGAACAAATAAAAACTATTGAGTTACCTTTGATGTGAAGGAAACAAACAATTGACCCTCCACATCTTCAAGGTTGGGCTGCATTGGAACAGGAATTAGGCTTTCTATCGCCTCTGTATTTTCACTCATCTTTGACTTCCCACATTTCTTTTGTTTCACCTTGTATTTTTTGCCTTTGCTAGTCTTCCCGATCTTTTTGAATTCCTTTGGTGTACTAGGGTTGGGGGAAACTACAGGGCTGTTAACCTCAGTAGTAACACCAACAACCGTTGGACCTGGGACTTTAAGTGGTGGTGTTCTTGTAATAAATTTCTGTGGTACTGGGTCAGCTGCCTGTAGTAATGGTCTTGGTCTATCAAGTGATGAGCAAAGTGGAAAGGGGTCAAGTGACTTTCTTGGAGGTATGGGTCTATCAGAGAACATGCTAGGTGGAAATGGGTCAGGAGAAGAAGGAGCAGATATGCATGGAGAGGATGGCGCACAAGATGGGGTTTTAACCTCTGGAGAAGGGGACCATTCAACAGAATTGGGAACGGTGTCAGGGCATGGGACTGTACTGAAATCTTGACCTGGTTCTGGCGTGGATTTGTCTGAAGAGACATTACTTTGCAGAAGTTCATTATTGGGAGCATCAAATGTGACCGCTGGATGACCATTAGGTACATGATCAGAGGAAGCATCTAAAATAACTGAGACAATTTTAGTATCAGGTGTAGTGTTTGGTGTAGTGTCTGTGTTAGGTTCAACATTGTGTGCAAAAGCAGAGGTAGTATCAGATACTTTCTTAGGTGTGGATAGTTGCTGAGTATCAGGAGCAACGCTTGCTCTTGAGCCAATTAAAGTATCAGTAGTTGGATTTGGTGTTGAGACGGTTTCATGTTCTGTGCTTGCTACTGTACATGTTAAAATGGACGATGCAATGGTTTGAGATGTTGAAGAAGCTGCTGGTTCAATGCTGAACTGGGTGATAAGTGAGGGGTTACAAGATGCTGTGGAGGATGGCAGGTTTTCAGTAACTGATGTATCATGAATTGATGAATCAGTCTGTGACAGCAAACTGCAGGCTTCAGATTTTGCCTTTGGTCTGCTGGGTCTTGTTTTCGACTTCAATTGCTGTAGAAACAGAGCAAGTAAGGGGAGTGGAACAGGCTCAGCCCGTTTCTTCTTTACTTCTCCTCCACAGTCAAGAGGTTTAACAACATTCTGTGAAGCTTCCTCAGTCAAAGCTGCTGTTTCACTCAATACTGTGTCCACATTTTCATTTAAGGGTGTGCTTGAAAAAGCTTTGTTTAGCTTGCACTGTATGCTAACTGTGGAAAATGACTTTGTTGTATTTTTCAAGGTAGAGGAGTCTGTGTTTTTTGAAATTGATAAGGTTTCATATTCCTCATTGGTATTATTGGAGATTGAAATGTTTTCGGATATACAGTCCATAGATGCAACATCCATATTCTCTTTTGAAGTCAGACTTTCAACAACCATTTGCTCATTATTGCCATTAGGGTTTTTTTCAGGGGGTCTTTTTTTCATCTTAACATGAGCACCTTTAATCAGTTCAGACAGCCCTCCTGGCCATGGACGCTTCATACTGCTGGCAGAATCAGAGAGAGCACGCACATACATTTCATAAACTTACAAACAATACAAATAGATCAGAATCTAAAATTTTTAGTAAACAGCCGTGGCCAAAAGTTTTGAGAATGACAAGTTTCACAAAGTCTGCTACCTCAGTTTTTATGATGGAAATTGCCATATACTCCAGAATGTTATGAAAAAAGGTGATCAGATAAATTGCAACTAATTGCGAAGTCCCTCTTTGCCATGAAAATGAACTTAATAACCAAATAAATGTCTACTGCATTGC
This sequence comes from Silurus meridionalis, assembly GCF_014805685.1. Classification (NCBI taxonomy): domain Eukaryota; kingdom Metazoa; phylum Chordata; class Actinopteri; order Siluriformes; family Siluridae; genus Silurus; species Silurus meridionalis. Next base: position 16,321,124 of record NC_060891.1, on the reverse strand, counting down.
AGCTCTGCCACAAAAAGACCAGCCGTCATCATGTCAGTGGTTCTCTCATTAACACAGGTGAGAGCGTTGATGAGGACAAGGCTGGAGATCACTCTGGCATTCTGATTCAGTTAGAGTAACAGACTGAAAGCTTTAAAGGGAGGGTGTTGCCTGAAATCATTGTTCTTTCTCTGTTACCCATGGTTACCTGCAAGAAATGTGGGCTTACTTTTCTTTGCTTTGCATAAAAAGGATTTACAGACAAGGATATTGCTACTAATAAGATTGCACCTAAATAAACAAATTATCAGATCAACTTCAAGGAGAAAGGTTCTTGTAAAGTTCAGAGGGCACCATGACCGGCTTCTAAAGTTGAGTTAACTGATCGGGGCACCAGCAGTGCAGAGCTTGTTTAGGAATGGCAGAAGGTAGGTGCGAGTGCATTTGCATGCTTAGTGAGGCAAAGACTTTTAGAGTATGGCCTGGTGTCACGAGGGGCAGCAAAAAAAGCCACTTCTCTCCAGAAAAAAACATCAGGGACAGACTGATCATCTGCAAAAGGTATAGAGATTTGACCACTGAGGACTAAGGTAAAGTTGGTAAAATTGGGCTAACCTTTTAAAAATGTGGCAGAAACGGGCTTCCATACAATACAGAAGATGCTACAGAATCAAAAATTGAGGAATGGGGAGAAAACAGCGAGGGGCGAGATGATGATTCAGGTCAAAGATACAGTTTCCAAAGTTCTGGATCATTTTAGACTGATACAAAGAAAACACTGTACAGTGAATTTACTGTATTAAAGTCATTTTAAACTGATTTTAATATTTTTATTTATAATTTTATTTATATATTTGTATTTTGCAATTAAATGCACTAAATGTTTAGTTTTCTTATATCAGCAATACAAATTTTACATTTTCTAAAAAGAAAAATTATTGGTTAATTTTAAGAAACAATATTTTTTCTTGTATATTCAGTCTTGCTATTTAATAAAGAAAAAAGCACTTATCTGATTATTTGATTAATCAATGGAGCAATCAGTAGAATACTAGGACAACAATAGAATATTACTAAAACAACCTATAGCTGCAGCCCTAGCTCACTCACAATTTTGCCTATAAACACAGCCATGAATGGTACAGAAAATGGTACATCATCATCTTCCAAGAGCAGCTTCTTCCAACCATCCAAGAACAGTTTGGTGATGAACAATGCCTTTTACAGCATGATGGAGCACCTTGCGATAAGGCAAAAGTAATAACTAAGTGGCTTGGGAACAAAACAAAAAAAATGGGTTTCCATTTCCAGGAAACTCCCCAGAACTTAATCCTATTGAGAACTTGTGGTCAATCCTCATGAGGCAGGTGGACAAACAAAACCCCACAAATTCTGACAAACTCCAAGCGTTGATTATGCATGAACGGGCTGCAATCAGTCAGGATGTGGCCCAGAAGTTGATTGACAGGGCAAAGTTCTTGAAAAAAAAGGCTAAACATTGCAAATATAGAGTCTTTGCATAAACCTAATGTAAATGTCAATAAAAGCCTGACACTTATGAAATGCTTGTAATTATACTTCAGTATACCATAGTAATAAGATACACCTTTATTCTAATATCTAATAAAAAGATCTAAAAACATTGAAGCAGCAGACTTTAGAAATGTAATATTTGTGCCGTTCTCAAAACTTTTGGCCACAGCTGTATTTCAAACACTACAAAAATAAAATATAATAAAGGTAACATTCAATAGTATAAGCATTCAAAACTGTGCTGGGAGGTTGAAAAAAAAGTTAATCTTACATTTACATTCAGAAGTATTTTTTTAGTCTATACTAAATGCATCCTGATACTGGTTTAGAAAATCACAAACTGATTATCATTTTGGGGAGCTACTTGTGTAGGAAAAACACAAAAACTATAAAGCTGCTTTCATTGCACAATCAATGGGTTTGTTATAAAAAGGCTTCCACTAATACTTATGTAGCTTTAAACGGATCAAACGCAAAATGTGACATTTTGGGACTTTTTAGAGTTGCCATGTACTTTCCTATGTTTCTCTTGAATAAACTGTTCCATACAATAAACTGTGAAAATGTAGCCCTTTCAGGAAACAACTAAGATGATGTCATGTATTAACAATTACTGATTACAGCATTTTTTCAGCTTGTCAGGCAAGTGACAGATGCACAGCCTTAAACCTATACAAGTGTTGGCTGAAAAATGGTCCAAATGGCAAATGGAATACAGTTCTTAGTGTTAGTTATTTAGTAGGAAACTATCAGATAAAAGCATTCGGTACAATAATTGTATTTTAGGTTCATTTATATTACAATTATGGCAGGTAAACAGGTAAAACAGCCATTCAGTATTGATGCAGGTCAATACTGAAGTGCAATAATACAATTAAAACATTACCAATTTCATATTGCTTTTAATGTAATAACATGAACATATATTCAACAGCTAACCTATTTGACAAAATCATGTTCCTCATGAAGGTAATTTAAGATAATCAACTGTATAATTTTTTTTTTTTATAAATATTTGGATTTAAACCTGAAAAAAAAAAGTAACACTTACCTAGGACTCTCAAGATCAACTCTCCTGGGACCATCACAATGAACAGATTTGGGGTCACCAGTGGTAGTGACTTTTTCTGTATTTATTTTAGCAAACAAAGTTTTAAGATTATTCAAGGCTGTAGCCTCTTTGGTGGATTTGACCTCACTCTCCAGTTTCTCAGTGGAAGGTGCACTCTTGGGCTTGGTACATCGGGAGTTGCTAGCTTCATCTCTAAAACCTTTTGCAAAAGGGTTGTAATCGATTTTGAGCTGGGTGATGGACAAATTCTGGTAAGCAGTGACAGCAAAGAATTCTGTCTGAGAAAAACTAAATGTAATAATGTCAGGGCTATCTAAGTGAACGACATCCACAGCTGTATCTCCAGGAATAATGTGAAGACGGGGAATGTACCGGTGCATAGAGTTTATGATGATATGGCCATCTCGATCCAAAGGGTTATTGGTTAGTTTAAGTTTATAAAAGGAAACAGGATTTTGCATCCAGTCTAAACCAGTAGCAGGTGAGTCGGGATGTACAAAGGAGCGCAAAATATGTAGGTCAGCTTTCCCGTTGGTTTCCCATCGTCTGTCACACCATTTGTAGCGGTAATTATCCACTGGTTGCATATCCATTACTAAGGTATACCGCTGGAAAGGTTCCAATCCAGAGATGCGGAAACGACAACAAGGGAACATTCTTCGCCCCTGCTTGGTTAAAATCATCTCAGTCTGACATCTGAAAAACTCATTCCACATATTATTGTTGTCCAAGGTGACTGTGATACCTTTGCATGTAGACTCTGCTGGCAAGTTACATAGCTGGTTACTGGTGTTGGAAGCTGCCATACCTGACAGAGACATAGATGATACTTGTTTATTAAAGTTTGCAACACATGAGCCAATAGTGGGTTGTGTCAAAGGGACTTCTGTACTAGCAAACAGAGTTTGTTTTTCCTGCTTCCCACCACCAGGATGTAGCTGGTTGACGACAACAAAGAGAGAACAAGCAGATGTTTGAGGTACTGTAGTCGTAGTCGTGCCCTCCTGACGAAGCACCATTATGGCCTGGTTATGTGGAATGGCCATGTGACTGCAGAGGTCATCTGAAGCACCGTGGTCTTTTACATCAGGTCACGTCTCATCTTTTGGCATCCTTGAACAACAAATTACAAATATACCTAATAAAAAAAAAAAAAACGTGAGTAAAATATTAATTACATGCAGATGTAGGACTATCTGCATAAACAAACAAAAAAAGAACAGTTCTTAAAATTTGATTACCTAAAAGTTAAAACAATGCTAAGTCCAGGAATATTTTATCTCACTTCAAGTGCCATTTTAAGGTTTAAGAACTGATCTTCACCAAAACTCAACAAGTTAAATGACAAACTGACTAATTTAGCGTTGACGTGTTTTTACACTGTCTGCAATATGGATATTATTTATTGCAATAGTCATTGTGGCCAAAACATTCAGTTTTTGCAGAAGTGCTGATTACAATAATTGGATCAACATAAATGGTGAAAATTAACACATTTAAAGGAAATTGCACTACCCTTTTTCATATACATGAGCTGTGGGTGATAGAAGAGAACACCTCCCTTCCACCTGTAAATAGTGTCAAAATTTCCCTTGGTTCACAACCATTGGAGTTTGTCATTATAACTCATGATTCTGATGGGACTGTTTTTACGCCAATGGGGAGCCAATATGTTTCTCCATTTTTCCTGTTTCTGTGCAAGCTAATCAGACTAGTGTCGTACCAGAATACATCCCAATGCGATGTCTTAGATTACCAATCAGAAAACAAAGATGGGACACACTAGACGTTAGATGAGAGAAATCCAATGCAATACAATAGTAGCCCTACTTAATTTACTTGAAAGCTAGACAGATAGAAACTTGTAGCCTGGTTTTAAGTTTTTCTTTTTGAATGAGCACAATCAAAACAGCAGTAATTAAACCACCACAGAGGCAAACTTTTACTAAGCATAAAAGTGAAACCACCACAAGACTTCCATGAGCTGAACATTTTAACCAGCTAACCAACTAATTAACCAGATCACATGGGACCTCAGTCATAGAAATAATCAAGAACTTTATGGCAATATCAAAAGAATAACCAACGCAAAAACTACACAAAGTGGCAAACTGTAAGCCACCCCTGGGTAAAAGACATTTAAATTGTGGAAAAAAACACATTGAAAAGCAGAAACATGGACACAGCAAATGGTCATAATTAAGAGAAGGACGAATAAAGTCAATTACAGGCCTTAAAGAATTCTGCACTCTTAATCTATGTCAGCTTTTAACTCAACAATTCTACACTAGTAGCATTAACCATCAGAATGGAAAAAATCTTGGTGATTCAGACTGTGTCTTAATTGCTGGTACCAGACAGGTTGGTTTGAGCTTTTCTACTACTGCTGATCTCCTGGAACATTATGCAAAAAAAGAATCCAGTGAGCAGCATTCAGTGAATAAAAACACATTGTTGTTGGAAGAGGTCAATGGAGGATGACCAGACTGGTTTGAGCTGACAAAAAGTCAAATATCCACTAAATTGTGTTGAGCAGAATGTAATCTCAGGATAATCAAACCTTAAGGTGAGTGGGCTACAACAGCAAATGGTGTACTGTCTTGACAATTTTCTAACATAACCAACTTCTTAGGACTGGATCAGATTGACTAACCCTAACATGTATCAGAACAGCTGGGCACCCATTGCCCTGTTGTTGGTTCACTGCTTTTCGGTTCTTGGACCACTTTTGGTAGATACTAACCAATGAATATTGTCAAAGCTCTTTCAGAAAATCGACAAAGATACGTCACTGTAGGTATTTCGTTCTTCAAATATGATCTAATAAATTAATGCAGGTTGTACTTTGTCTAAATGCCTTTAGAAATGCATCTTTATTCTTTTTCAGTAGAGCTGTGCAGGCCATTGCATTTTCTTCTCTGTCAAATTGCTTCTCCTCCTGCTTTCAGGGCATCCTGCAACTCTTATGAGTGACCTTGTTGTCTTTGCCCTCATGTTCCTCATCATTAGTGAGAGGGATCATCTTAAGAGTGTTCTGTTTAATAATGTTGCCCATGAAAACTTTAAGAAAGAAGATCCTTCAGCATGATTGCTACTTGCATAAAAAAAAAAAAACGAATGGCAAGTCTTTACAATGACACCAGATGCAATTTCCATGAGAACTTTTTTTTGCAGTATTCTTTCATTTAACTTGCATAATCGCCTGTTCCACTAAATAAAACAAAAGAGCATCCACACTAGCACAAACTAATGAACTAATCAAGCTAGCAAAATACTGCCCAACGATACAGGAATAAACCCTATCTGTTCCTCAGCCAACATGGCCACTTGGCGCTCAAGGCAACATTACAGTAAACCATTACATGTCCCTCCAGTATGGTCCACCCATAATCACATGCTGTGATTCAATCTCTTTGTTTACTGAGCCTAGCAACCAATCAAAGCGTATTTACATGGTCCTACTCTCAATGCAAACTTTAAGCTCACATCCCAGCTCTTTGCTGGAAGACATGGTTTGGTTGACACACAACTGGTCTATTATAATAACTGGTACTATTGTCTGTTGCACCAGTGCACACTTTTCCCTTCGTTCTAAACTTTCTTGGCTTTATTCACAATTAATAAAAGTAAGTAATTCTAGGCATAACATCATCCCATATGTCTTGTTTCAAACTCTACCACTGCTTCTATCTCCCTGCTCTTGATATAGTTGTTTTGGTGGTGCCATGACCAAAGACAGCCTCCTTCCAGAAATCTTTGACAGACCTTTCAAATGTACTACTTTATATTCTAAAACTCCATTCAATTTCTAGTGTCTTCATTAAAAGTTTCTATATATCGTTGACATGCAAATTAATTGTCTTCTAGGACTTTCTGAACACACCTCATCTACTTTCCCCTGAAATTGTTTATCTAACGTTTGATGGAAAACAATGATGGCTATGTGTAATATTGACCCTAACCTGTAATGTTTTCATAGATGTGATATTTTTGTGTCTTTTACCGACAGAATTTACTTATCATATTTTCTGCTGCAGGCCAATTTTCTTGCATTGCACCAGTTTTCCTGCGCGCGTATGATCATCTTCAGATCGCATTCTGACTGATTGCTCGCTTGAATGAATTCACATATGAAAATGTGTTTGTTTTGGGGCCTACACAGCCTGTGTTCCCGTGAATGCATGAGGTTAGCAAGCTAAACTTCGACTGAGAAAGGCCTACATCATCGCACTCAGGCCCATGGGCTTTATCTACTTAAAACCGTGCATCGTTTCGCCTCGAAACACTTTCGCGCGTGACAAACAGCCATGCACCTACAACGTCTCGGTGTCCGCGTGAACAAGAATGAAGTTTCAGTCACCTCGGAAACATGGATGTCGAGTTATTTCGCCGACGTCGGACGCCTCTAGAAGAGGCAAGACGAGGGGACGTGCGGCGCGTGCACGTCGACCAGCGACTGTCGAATGGCGGGTGAATCAGACGCGAGTGTGCACAGTGAAGCCACGCGACCGAATCATTCCACGAATAATAGCGCGCACAAGCCCGTATCGAAGTGCGTCTCTTCTCAAAGAAACGTGCGCGACACTCGCCTCTGACAAACGTCGTCCGTTTTTCCCCGGGTTCTAATCTCCAAAAAAAAAACCCTATATCTATTATGCCGTACGTCTCACCCTCGGACTCTGCGTGCGCGTTACGCCGCGCTACGTCACGACATCAACAGAACAGGCGCGTTCACGCGTGCTACTCGCGCGCAGCCTCGGCACGTTGCTGGAAACAGCGAGACTGCGCATGCGTTTACTTAACACTTCTTCAAACGGTCTCTGTCGGAATAATAATGGGCTTTTTACGTGTTTTGTGTTCACCCTGGACGACCAAACAGCTTCAGGAACATCTTCCCAGAACTGATGTATTCCGCGTACCAGTCGGGTTAGCAGTCATGCGGGAAAACGGGCTGTTGTGAGTGAGGTTGAGAGCATCCGCTGAGGAGACCGGAAGAGCTGGGAGAACGAGCGCCGGGGAAACAGAATGGCCCTCGGTTGTTTCTCTTCCGACCATTTTAATACGCCATATTTATATAAACTAGAATTACACACGCTGCTATGAAAGTATGTGCAGTACATTTTACTCAGTGTATTGCTACTGACACGATAACGATTTAAGGAGGCAGGAAATAGCTCGAATTCACCCCGAATATAAATAGATCTCGTTACAGTAGAGCATGACGATTCTCCTGTCATTGTGTATACTATTGTACCAAAAATTTCTGTCCTATTCTGCTTTTGCTGGAAAAGCTTTTCAAAAAGGTGAACGATAACTTACCATTGGCAAAACTGGTCTAACAGCCTGTTATTCAGTAGACCAAGCTGGGTTTTTCTAGAAGGGTCTAGTGGGAAATGGGTTCCATGATGCTTTAATATTCAGAGAAAAATAAATGACAATTTGTTGGCTTCATCAATTCATTTTTATTTTTTTTGCTTTTTCAAAATAATTTCTGTGTTGAACATAGACTTGTTCTGTTTCAGTTCAGGATAGCACAGAATCAGCTCCACTGTAACACTGTTTTGAGAAACCTTCCCATTAAACATTTAAAAGAACCTGAATTTTTTTTTAGATATTTCAAGTGTCAGCTAAAGGCTGAGTGAATTGACCAGTTATTATCAAACTGTATATACAACAGCCCATAGTTTCTGGAATGCTATCATATAATTGTTAACTGTACAACACTTTCGTTTACATTGCTACACAAGTTTGATCTGTACACAACAATTGTCAAAATAAACATATTTTGTCATTTTCTGTTCTGATATTTGTTCATAAAAAAGAATAAAATCACAACCTGGTGTCTAGACAGCACAATGCTACTTCTGTATTGCATTACTGCACAACGAGGTCACTATTTTCAACAAAAAATGTTAAAATATTTTCAAAGACCCTCTTAAAACGTACTAACAGTTGAAATCTTACAAATAGAAAACCAAAATTCAGTTCTTATACGCTAATAAGGTAAAAGAAAAGGTAAAGCAAAATATCAAACGTTATTTTGCAGTAATAATGAACACTTAAATTCTGCAGCATTCGTTGACATTGGGCCATTTAACATTAAATTCATCTTAAACAATAACAAGCACTCAGCACTTCACATCCCTTAATACAGAATGCTGTAATGTGGACATTCATTAGAAGATTATGACAGGCCTCTTTTGTGTAAGCCATAAAATCAGTAATTGTGTGTGGATGTACAAACTCTACAATACTGGCAGTGTAAAAGAACAAAACAACAGAGATTTCTGACAGAAAAGACCTCAACCTTAATGACATACATTAAAAGTACAGAAAGTCAGTGCTCAGGGTACAGAGTTAATCAGCTCATTTTGTTTTAGAACTATTCAGTGTGAAAAACAGGTTCAAAAACATTTATTAACATTTTTAATATTAACAAGGTTTTAACTGCCTTTGAAAACTTGGTATACTTCATGGCATTAGTTGATTGTATATGTTTATGTTGCCCTATGTCTCATACATGTCACATATGTCTCCAGTCCATAAGGACTTGCTGATACGTCACCCATTTACTGCCTTTTAGCTTTGTGTACAGTAGTCTGTGATTAATTCAGTCAGAAAAGGTTGAATAGAATCCATAATAGTACAAACATTTCACACATTTATGATAACATCCTCATCATCATCTCTGATATCCCCTGAGAGGCCATCATCTGACTGTCTGCTCTCCTGGTCTGTCAACCCACATGGGCCAATAATGTAGCGATAATCACCACCAATAGCCAACGCAGCCCCCGAGGACACTACAAGCCAGTCTTTTTCATCCTGCTCCATATCTGCACATTGCCAAAGCACGCCCAAGTGTGGGTCATAAGCACTCGGCGTGTTAGCGGTAGCCCCAAGCCCAGAATTCAGCTCCCCCTCACCATCTTCCATGTTCACATACAGCAGTGGCTCCTTTGTTGCTGCTGGAGAAATTCCAGACCAGAGACCCTCTAACTGAGCTACCAGTTGCTGGAAGCTGGGACGACACTTAGGCACAGGAGACCAGCAGCTATGCATGATCTCATAACTGGGTGGAAAAGAAGAAAGAAGCCAACAATTATTATTATATATATATATATATATATATATATATATATATATATATATATATATATATATATTTATTTTTTTTTTTTGTAAATTAGGAAATTGAGGTCAAAGTACATCAACTTCTGCATACATTCACATATTCTGTGCAATGTAAAAATGCATTCATAACAGAAAATCATTTTGTAAAATGAATTTAGATAAAGCCCTTAAGGCAAGGTCTTCATGTGTTATCATTCTTAGACAAGTGTTTTTCTCCCTTGTGAAAGTTGCTCCAGTTCTTCAAAATAAAACAAATAATAAAAAGGAGGGTGGTGATTCCATATATAGGTGAAATTGTGCTTGCAAAATGTATACATATACTGCACTATTTTATTCTAAGATAACCATCGACTATTCATTATGGGTCTAATGATACACTTAAGTAACATTTCATTTAATTCATGATGCTACCTGTAGTTTAATTCGGAATATTTGAAACAAAATTTGAATGAAGAAAAATTTAGACAAAATTCAATGCAAAACAAATGCATTTTTGTCTGAATAAAACAAAATAAATTAGTGATTACTGGGAACAGAGGATTAATCCTGAAAACAAAATGTTCACAATTTAAAAATAAACAAATGATTAAATTGCATGGACTAAGCCAAATGTCTAACATGGGAAAATTTATAAGTAAAACATAATGAGCTCTGTAACAGCACCTGACATTATTTTTGTGTAAAATGTAAAATAAAGCTCCAAAGTGGACTATCTGTGGCCACTTCCTTTGGCAATCTAAATTGCAGCAGTGAGCTTCTGGTGTCATTTCAAAGGTACTGAGGAGCTCCATTCAACTACATTCCATGTAGTTGTGTAACCATAGAACCACTGTGATCTGGAGCTGCTGGTTACTGAACAAATGTAGACGATTCTCTGTTGCAGGCTTTCCCTAAAATAATGCAATCATGTGACCTGACTGCTGTTTATAATGTAGATTTTAAATCTATAGATTGTGCAGATTTGACTTCTGGCATTCAAATAGTCAAACCATCAGATTGTTAAATCACAATGCATCATGTCAATGCACTATTACAGTCCTAGTATTAATTATTTCAACGTACAAGTGCAATGTGCACATTTTATCCTGAGTAGAGCTTAAGCCAAGTCAACAACAAATCACCTACTCAGCAAGAGATCCTACAATTTCACATTTTTGTTCATTTTAATTCATTAAAAAAAAAAAAAAAAAAAAGTAAAAAAAGATTTTGAACGTACATGTCATCAGGACAGTCAGGGGGCTGTTTGAGCCTTTCACCCTTAATGAGGTATTCATAGACTTCCGAGTTCTCCACCCCAGGATAAGGAGTTTGTCCTCGAGCCATTATTTCCCACATGGTCACCCCAAAAGCCCACTGAGAAAAAACACACAAAATAGTCTCATACAATATTTTCAATAAAACTGCTCCTAAACATGAATGAGCTTGTAAGTAGTCCATTGATGGTCCATCTTAACTCTGACCAAGTTTGTGTTTTTATATAATGTATCATGTACAGTCTCAGATTTATTAGCACACATTTATAAAGTTTTTAATATAATAGTCACACTAATCAAGGCAGCATCAACAGCGATTAAAATTATTCTGAATGTATGCTTATCAAAAGGCAATTTATAAATACACACATATTACAAGTCACATATAATTACCACATCACTTTGCGTTGTATAAACGTTGTCAGCCAAACTTTCCAGTGCAATCCACTTCACTGGCAACTTTGAGACAGATCCTTGTCTGTAATAATCACCACTGTAGATCTTCTTAGAAAGACCAAAGTCTGCTACGCATACAGTCATGTTTTCATTTAACCTAAAACATATAAGTGAAACTAATAAAATAAGATTCACTTTGGTAGGCCATTATATGAAACGTGAAATTTGTTTGCTAGATACTAAAGATGCTCATTGAAGCTTGGTTTAAAATGTTATTAGGCAGACTTACATGCAGTTGCGAGCAGCTAAATCCCTGTGGATAATGTTTTTACTGCCAAGATATTCCATTCCCCGAGCAACATCAAGCATAAACTGAACAAGAGTTTGAAGGGAGAGATTCTGTAGGAAATATAAACAGGGTGTGAAGCATTTTTTAAAGTTTCTCCACAAAATATTACACAGTGCAAATCCATGTCAATGAATACTTGCATGAGTGCTGTGCTAAAGTACTTAAATATGAATGAAGAGGATTTTTTCAACAAACATTAAATGTAGTCTATCTGTTTGTTATATAATATATAATGTTTCAGAACCACCCGGGATAAACGAAAATCCGCGATAAACCGACGCCACCCCAAAAATGCTATTTCATGTATACAGTACTGTATTAACATTTTACTTCATTTTATAATTAATAGTTATATTTCTATTAATTAATGTTATTATTTCAACATATAACTCCATAAAAACAATCCCCTATAAGTTTTTGGGTCTATAGTGCTATCTGCGAGAGACCGGGTAATCAGCCAAACTAATTAGTCATGTGGCAAATGCAATTTCGTGATCAACCGTGGCGTGAGATTCGAACTGCGGTAAAGCGGGGGATTACTGTACTTTTTACATAATTCCAATTTACAGTTTGCTACTGCTGTTTATGTTTATGCAAACCAGGGGTTATACTTACAAAGGGTTCATCCCCTAGACGGGACAGAAGAAGAAAAGTATGCAGGTCACCATGCTTCATAAAGGGCAGGATCACCATAGGAATAGGTAACCTTTGCTGGGGTCGTCTATGCATACTTACACCTGTCAGAGAGCGACACATTTTCTGTGATTTACATTTAGTTAATTGAATAGTCAGACAATTCATACATCACAGAAGTGAGTACACCCCTCACATTTCAGCAACCATTTTAGTATATCCTCTCAAGGGAAAATACTATAGAAACGAAACTTGGATATATTTTAGAGAAGTCAATGTACAGCTTGTATAGCAGTATAGATTTACTGTCCTCTAAAAATAACTCAACATACAGCCAGTTATTGTCAAAATAGCTGGAACAAAAGTGAGTACACCCTAAATGATAACAGCTGTATGTCGTGTAACCATGCAAATCCATGTCCTATTCATCATGTTCATGTTTGTGTCTGTTTGACAGGACCATACAAATTTTTGTATCTTGTATTAGAGCAGTTCAAATTTGGTGCTTTGAGTACAATTCTCTCATACTGACCAACATGGCATTATTCAACATGGCACCTCATGGCAAATACTTTCTTAGGATTTGAGAATTAGAATTGTTGCTCTTTAAAAAGATGGCAAAGGCTATAAGAAGAGTTACAGTACACTGGCCAGGGTCATACAAAGGTTTTCCAAGACAGGTTTCACTCGGAACAGGCCTAGTAAGGGACGATCAAAGAAGTTAACCCTTGTGCTGTGCGTCAGGTGCAGAAGTTGGTTCCAAAAAAGAGAGGCGCATGAGTGCTGCCAGTGTTGCTTTAGAAGTTGCAGAAGCAGAATGTGTGCTTGTTAGTGCTCAGACCATACCCTAGACCATACGCCACATGTTGAGTTATTTTTAGAGGACAGTAAATCTGTACTGCTATCCGAGCTGCACGATCTACAGGAAAAATTGTATAATCCTCATCATGTGAAAATGGTGTAGTTTAATGAAGTGTTATTGTGTAAACTGTGTTTTGTACTTCTGGACTGTCGCACTGGATCTGTTCTGTTCCACCTCGCTCACGATAGTGATGGATTAAATTAAACCGGTGTAAACAAACAATACATCTAAAAGCAGCAAATAACAGCTGCAGTAAATTATTACATTTTTAGTCACTGTTGTGGTTTTCAGTGATTGTTTATGCATTTGTACACCAATGCATATTTTTTAAGTTTTTAAATTTTTTTTCAAGCCTCTTAGCTTGCTGCGCTTTTCCATTCCATTGTTTTTTTTGCATTCGTCCACATCAACAGTAACTTATATGTTTTCAAACATGAATTACTGCAGCTTTATTACGTTAAAATGCTTGTTTTCAATGTTTGTATATAAAATATTTGCATATATCATTTTATTATTATACAAAATTCAATTTATTATATATTATAGATACTTATATCTTCTCAACTGTACAAAATGTCTGTGTATTTTTTTTTAAACATACATTGTCAAAACAATGTTGTATTATATTTTATATAACATTTTTTAAGCATGGTTGTCAACTTACCATCTGCAATTATCATTAAAAACAATAGAAATAACCCAGAAAGAATGAATTTGTTAAATAAGAAATCCCCCATGAACTCCTTAACAAGCAGCTACTATAAACATTAAAATATCTAAATTAAAGATTAAACTCAATATGTGGCTTTTGCATTTTTAAGTACACTTTTAAAATATAATATAATATAATATCATATCATATCATATCATATAATTAATACCCTGAATTAGGGTTTTACATAGTTATAATAAGCAAAACATCAAATAAAGTAAAAAGTAAAAAATAAAGAAAGTAAGAAAATCTAGTTAATCAAGAAATATCATATATATTCCACTAGATTTTGGAGAGTGGACATGGAAATTATGTCCATTCGGCTACAAGAGCATTAGTGTGACCAGGCACTGATGTTTGGTGATAAGGCCTGAGGTGTATTCCATTTCATCCCAAGGGTGTTCAGAGGAGATTAGGTCTGGGCTCTGTGCAGGCCACACAAGGTTTTTTATACCAAACATGTCTTTATAGACCTCACTTTGTACACAGGGGCATAATTAAAAAGCTTCTGTATAGCCCCCGTAGTTCCAGTGAAGTAAAAGACATATATATATATATATATATATATATATATATATATATATATATATATATATATATATATATATATATATATATAGCTGTGTGAGAAGGTTTACACACACATATTATATATACACATTTACATACACATACATACATCGACATTATGAAATTACCTACAATATTACATATTTTCAGTTGTTTCACACTTTTTTGTTATGTATATAATTCCACATGTGTTAATTCATAGTTTTGATGCCTTCAGTGTGACTCTACAATTTTCATAGTCATGAAAATAAAGAAAACTCTTTGAATGAGCAGGTGTGTCCAAACTTTTGGTCTGTACTGTATATATCAGGGGTGGCCAACCCGCGGCTCGCGAGCCGCATGCGGCTCTTTGGCCGGTTTCATGCGGCTCTTACGTTCATATCGATTTTTGTGTGTTTGTTTTTTAATGTGCGTGTTCGCTTTGCTTAAGTTCAATACGGTATTTTTAAGACTTAAATGAGCTTGCCCCCTACTGGGAAACTTTGCGGTATATCAAACCTTGGCATGAGGCCAATCATAAATTACAGGGATGCACCGAGAATTTCGGAAATCCCTAAATCACCGAAACAACACAGCAGAAACACAATTGTAATGACGCAATAAAAAAGCGCAGCCAGCACACGGTTATCTGGATAAGAGCAACATGTCCGCGGTGTGTGGAGAGCGGTTTGCAAAACATGCAATGCTGAAATTTCAAGAGGGGGTGTATCTGCAAAGAGTTTCTCCAAGTCGGGTTTAATTTATCACCTGAAATCCAAACATCCCGATTGCCATTCTAAATATGAGAAGAACGCGGCGCAGAAAAGTAGTCAATCTGAGCATGCGCACTCCATCTGTAGAGAACGTTTTTGAAAAGGCAGGAAAGTTTTCCAGTGATGGTGCCAAGGCAAAAGGCATAACACAAAAAATTATGGATTTCATTGACTTTTGAATTATACTTTCATTTCTGTGCATCCCTAAAATATTATCGTTGGTGTGGCCCTCTGAAGGAATGCCAAAAAGCCCACTAAGTAACATGCATAGTAAAAGAAAAACGCTATTGTAAATTATTATATTTTTGTTTGTGGACTTGGTTAAACTAAGAGTTTGTGTGTGTGAGACAGTGCACACAATGTTCATTGTTGAAAATGACTGTCCTGTGGTCTTAGAACTGTAGGAGTCAATTTCTGTCATTATGTTGGTGTGTGACATTTACAATAAATCTGGCTGAGCAGAGGTGTGTGTGTGTGTGTGTGTGTGTGTGTGTGTAAGAGGAAGGGATGGGTGATGTTCATGTGTGCCCATGTGTATGTGGCTCTTTGCGGGAACACAGTGAAAAATGTGGCTCTCGGTCTCTGACTGGTTGGCCACCCCTGGTATATATATATATATATATATATATATATATATATATATACACACTTTTGGTTTATATATATATACACAAACACACACACACACACACACACACACACAAACTGTACATTTCATTACAGTGTTCTTATAAATCATAAGGAAGTTCTTGGACCTACCTATGAGCTGGATGACATTGGGATGATTAAAATCCTTCATGTGGGCAGCCTCTTTAAGGCACTGCTCTATATCACTTGAAGAGTTTATATCAGCTTTAAAAATAAAAATAATAGAACCTTAGTTAATAGATACTTTTCTTGTATTCAATGAGTAAAAAATGTTTACTTACTCTTCAGTACTTTTACTGCCACCTTTTGCACAGAGCTGTCCTCCATCTTAAGAAATGCCTCTCGTACTGAGCCAAACTCCCCTGCACATGAAAACAGATTTTCTACTAATTTAGTCTCACTCATTTTACATTAAATAACAGGCATGATTTGTATCGCTGTTAGGCTCATTATTTGTGAGTGAGCTCGCTCTCTATAAGCTTATGATTTGGCTGACATGTGAAGGGTAATGAATGTTTTGAATACACAAAGGTTTCCAGCCAAACCATTATATATTTTGCTTCCAACCCATTAAGATAACAAGGTCACACGGTATATTATAATCTCTAGTGAAATGCTAGTGGAAAATTATTACCTTTTCCTAGCATGTGCCCTAAGGTGAGAAGTCTTTCTGGGATAAGAACGTCCCGAAGCTTGGTCTTTAAATCATCGTTGATGCCCAGACTGTCCACTAGAGGGAGCACATCATTTTAAATGGACACATTTCAGCATACAGTGAGGTGAGGTACTGTGAGTTAAACTCGATTCATGCATGTTATTTACACATACATGTATGTTCTGGAAGCTCCGAACCCTGCCTATTGAAGGATCTTGCTGCAGTAAAGGACACCACAGATTCCATCCCTGATGACTTGAATGCAGATCTGATAAAATAAAATTCTTGCTAATAGACAGGAATATTTATAAAAATAATTTACAAGATGTATTATATAAACAAACTGAGGGCACAGTTGCATTTGCTCATGATTAGTCTGTTCCTAACTGTGCCAACTTACCCAAATTGAGATTCCTTGCTCCTGCGGTGTGCTAGGACTATTAGCAAAAGTCCCAGAACAGTGGCCACCAGCAGTCCAAACAGCAGACCCACCCACATGTGCCCCCTTGGAGACTGAGCCTGCACAACTGAAATAATAATCCATAGCTAATAATAAGCTATACAATAAGCTATGCTATCAGTTTGGTTTGTGTTAAATGTGTTTGCAAATAGTTTCAAGTCAATAGAATTTTCTCATTATTTACAAAAAATAAGTTTTAAGAAATTATCATGGGTAGTAATTTGTAATAAATGCATGATTTTTTTTAAATATTAGCTCAATCTATAATACCACCATACTGTGGACGGATTTTATAATTCTTCATCGATTTACCTGAAGCTGGCCTAATAAGCACTGGCTGGCTTAAGGGCCCACATCCTACCACTGTACAAGCAGACACTTGAAAAGTGGCATTGAAGAAGCGGGCACCTCCAGAGACATGAGCAAAGTTTTCCCTAAACAGTAATGGCTCCTGAAGAGAACGAAAGTGAAGTGTAGTTATTATACATTGTTACAAATACATATAGAACTAGTTAAGGTTTTCTCAAATAAAACTGGTGAAAGCCATGGCTGTCAGTGCAGAACACGCATCATTGCAACAGGATGACAAATTTGTCTCAATCATTTAATTTTATAATGAGGTTTTTTGAAAGGGGATATTTATTTGTAATTTATAAAAATGGTTTTCCACCATGGGAAAATCATCAGAAAATAAAAGTGGGTGCACTTTTTGGATTCATAATAAAATAATTTAATTCTGAATTTCCCTTAATTTCAAAACAGCTGTAATAATCTAAGTGAATGGATGTAATTCAATTCAGGGATGTTCTACAGTGTTTAATGTAAAAAGTTAATCATTCATTAATTTTAAAAAGTTATCTTTGATAAATTGCTCAGCTATGAGTTGACAAACAGTTTAGGAGATTTTGGTGGTATCATTAATTCTGTTTAATGTCGAGCTGTACACCACTCATTGATATTAGAACAACACTTCCTGTTATGCTTTAGTCCATATTTAATACACAGTAAACATGTGATTCTGGCCTTACAGTTTAGACAGTCTAAACAAATCCACTTCTATATAAAATAAACAGGTTCACATTTCTATCGCAACATAAACACAGGGGTAGCAAATGATATTCACTGTTTCTGACTGATGGAAAATGAACTGATGCAGTGACCAAAATATATATCTGTCTGAGTGCATTTGGGATACAGATATTAGGAGATTTTAAAAGAAGTATCATTACTATTATACCACATTTTTGTGTTCTGATGCCAACTATGTATCAGGTCTATAAAAAATACAGATTACTGCATTCCAAGTCTTGTATAGCTTACACCCAGTTTACTTTAAGGTGTTGCCATTTACTAATGCTTATTGAATGTACCTGGACCTCTCCTCCCACGTTCCATTGCAGCTTATAGGCCAGTAGTCGTCCATTCAGCTCTTCTTCTTCGAGTGCTGACCAGGTCAGAGAAAGCTGTTGTTCCGTCAGGTGAAAGCTTAAGTTCTTGGGTGCTGCAGAGGGCACTGTATAGGACAGTCAGAAATAATTCAAGATAAAAAAAATATCCTCAACATTTGACTCATAATATTTGAAACCATCTGAGAGTAATATCAATAATGAGCAGTGGGTGGCAGCACAGTAAGCCCTGCATAAGACATTGAGATGGATTTGGGACACACACACAATAGAGCATTGTACCAGCAAGACTGGAATCCAGTGGACTGAGGCCAGTCTTGCCAGTTTACAAATATAAACAAGATCAGCAGCAGAAAACCCCACTGGTCTTCCAGCCAGCCCAGCCAGCTCTTCTCTCTAACCTCAACCCCCAGCAGCTGCCTGGGGCTGTGGGCCCAATCCAGAGTTGCTAGGTTTCACCTGAATCCTGTTTATTGACTCTAAAATCTTACTATGTAGGCGAGTCACAGGGTAAAGAATAATCTACAAGTGGATCAAAGCATCTGCAACAAATAGGTAGTCTCATAGATTTGACTGATTTGATCTTTCAGGGATTAGAAATAAGCTAAAATAAACAAACACATTACATCATTAATGGAACTAGTCACGTAGGAGATTGAAGGCTTTAATTTGAGTTAAATTCCTAACAACTGAACCTTTCCACCTTCCTCTTTGCTTCTCAAACATTTGTGCTGCACTAACATACTTGATGGCAAACACATGATCAGAAACAATTTAGTGTGTGACCTGTTGAGTCACCATTTCTTATCAAGGGTTGCATATACCTGCTTCTGGAGTCTGAAAGTTCATCCATGGTGAAAAAGGGGAGGATCCAACCTCATTACTACAGCAGATTTGGAAACTGTAATTGGAGTGACTGCTGAGTCCACCAATCATGTGCTTGAAGGGTGGGACTGTAACTTGTTGGTCAGGAAGTTTCACCTTTCTCCTGGAGTTCTTAAACATCTAAAGACAGATTGGGTGCCGGTGGAGGGAAATTCTCGATTATTCATTATGTTCTAATCTGTGAATTTTTGTTCTGGAACATTTACACCCTAACTAAAGGGAGGACAGCTCTCCCTTTAACACGTTATCTGAAATCAGTTGCATTTCACAGACTCTAGGCAATATTAGGTGAACTTAGTAACATTTGGTGACCTTCATTCAAGTAGCTTAGAAATAACACTATAAATGAGACAAATGGAACAGTACAAAGAAAATGTATTTACTGTTTATTGCACTGAGTAAAATATGTGCTTTTCAGATACGTGTAGTACCTGAATGGTGCAGGTTGACAAGTCAGAATAGCCAGTGAACCCTGGGCTCCACATGAGAGTCACATTATCAGACAACTGGTCAATCTGTATATCCTTTGGAGAATCAGGTAGTACTGAAGATAAAAAAAAATTGTATAGCGCAAAGTGAAAAAAAGCAAGTGTACTTATGAACAAACAAGAATTTAGGGCACATAAAAAAATAAATAATAAAGAAAATACCAAATGAGCTATGAAATAGCTCTGTTTTTGCAATTTCTCTGAGCATTGCATGGTCTGACCTTATATTTGGGGTAATGTCCCAAAATTTGCTGAGACGTCCACTCCTTCGAACTATCAAATGTTTTCCACTTAAATGTGAATAATGTTCTTTACTGTAGAGTTATGGACTTGAAATTGTTAGAAAATGGCCTTATAACCCTTCCCCAACAAAGTTTTTAATGTTTATTGCACTGAGAAAATAATGTGAGCTTTCAGATAGTAATATAGAATTAACTAATATAGTAACTGTATAGTAACTAATGGAGCAGGTGGGGGAAAAAAAAGTCAGTGAACCCTGGTTTCCACATGAGAGCCACATTATCAGACACCTGGTAAATCTGTATATCTTTAGGAGAATCAGGTAGTACCGACAAGTTTATACTGTAAAGTGCTTCTTTAAGATCACTGTTGACTCCTCCTTAGCGTTGTGTTAACACACACCCAAATGCTCCAGACCAGCAAAGTGCTCAAATTTGGGTTTTTATAGAGGTGGTCACACTTGCTGATGACAAGAATAGAAAAGCCTTTTACTTAGCAGCAGCCAGTTGCTACTTAGCCTCTTAAATCCTATGGAAGCTGTAAAGATGTACTTTGATTTTTCATACAATTTTACCTTTTCGCTTTATTTTTGTGAAAAAAATAATGACACTGTAATATAACACGACATATTACAATGTGGCATTATTGTCTGAGTTTCTTATTATTATTTAGTAGTGTGATTAAAGTAGATTGATTTTGCTTACATTATACAAATATATATACATAAAAAAAATGTATATATATATATATATATATATATATATATATATATATATATATATATATATATATACACATACATATACATACATACATATATATATATATATATATATATATATATATATATATATATATATATATATATATATATATATATATACAGTACAGACCAAAAGTTTGGACACACCTTCTCATTCAAAGAGTTTTCTTTATTTTTATGACTATGAAAATTGTAGAGTCACACTGAAGGCATCAAAACTATGAATTAACACATGTGGAATTATATACATAACAAAAAAGTGTGAAACAACTGAAAATATGTCATATTCTAGGTTCTTCAAAGTAGCCACCTTTTGCTTTGATTACTGCTTTGCACACTCTTGGCATTCTCTTGATGAGCTTTAAGAGGTAGTCACCTGAAATGGTCTTCCAACAGTCTTGAAGGAGTTCCCAGAGATGCTTAGCACTTGTTGGCCCTTTTGCCTTCACTCTGCGGTCCAGCTCACCCCAAACCATCTCGATTGGGTTCAGGTCCGGTGACTGTGGAGGCCAGGTCATCTGGCGCAGCACCCCATCACTCTCCTTCTTGGTCAAATAGCCCTTACACAGCCTGGAGGTGTGTTTGGGGTCATTGTCCTGTTGAAAAATAAATGATGGTCCAACTAAACGCAAACCGGATGGAATAGCATGCCGCTGCAAGATGCTGTGGTAGCCATGCTGGTTCAGTATGCCTTCAATTTTGAATAAATCCCCAACAGTGTCACCAGCAAAGCACCCCCACACCATCACACCTCCTCCTCCATGCTTCACGGTGGGAACCAGGCATGTAGAGCCCATCCGTTCACCTTTTCTGCATCGCACAAAGACACAGTGGTTGGAACCAAAGATCTCAAATTTGGACTCATCAGACCAAAGCACAGATTTTCACTGGTCTAATGTCCATTCCTTGTGTTCTTTAGCCCAAACAAGTCTCTTCTGCTTGTTGCCTTTCTTTAGCAGTGGTTTCCTAGCAGATATTCTACCATGAAGGCCTGATTCACACAGTCTCCTCTTAACAGTTGTTGTAGAGAAGTGTCTGCTGCTAGAACTCTGTGTGCCATTGACCTGGTCTCTAATCTGAGCTGCTGTTAACCTGCGATTTCTGAGGCTGGTGACTCGGATGAACTTATCCTCCGCAGCAGAGGTGACTCTTGGTCTTTCTTTCCTGGGGCGGTCCGCATGTAAGCCAGTTTCTTTGTAGCACTTGATGGTTTTTGTGACTGCACTTGGGGACACTTTCAAAGTTTTCCCAATTTTTCGGACTGACTGACCTTCATTTCTTAAAGTAATGATGGCCACTTGTTTTTCTGTACTTAGCTGCTTTTTTCTTGCCATAATACAAATTCTAACAGTCTATTCAGTAGGACTATCAGCTGTGTATCCACCTGACTTCTGCACAACACAACTGATGGTCCCAACCCCATTTATACGGCAAGAAATCACACTTATTAAACCTGAAAGGGCACACCTGTGAAGTGAAAACCATTTCAGGTGACTACCTCTTGAAGCTCATCAAGAGAATGCCAAGAGTGTGCAAAGCAGTAATCAAAGCAAAAGTTGGCTACTTTGAAGAACCTAGAATATTACATATTTTCAGTTGTTTCACACTTTTTTGTTATGTATATAATTCCACATGTGTTCATTTATAGTTTTGATGCCTTCAGTGTGACTCTACAATTTTCATAGTCATGAAAATAAAGAAAACTCTTTGAATGAGAAGGTGTGTCCAAACTTTTGGTCTGTACTGTGTATATATACACAAAATTATACAAATATATAAATGTATAATTTATGTAAATCTAGCTATGGTGTCCCCATACTTTGGGCCATATATAGTAGGATTCTTATACCAACAGCTCCTAAAAGCCCATACTTTGTTTAACAATGGCATAAAGCATTTTGTTGTTGACCATGACAGGTTTTAATATTTATTAATTTGTTTATTTTAACTGACTACATCCTACATTTTGGATTAAAACTATTAGAGAATTGTGAAGAAAAGTAGTACTAAAAGGTTTTCACAGATTTACCAATAAATTGAATTTAACACCATGACTAAAATGACTTCTGGCATTATGATCGCCTTATGCCATATTTGCAAATGAGACCTTGGTAAAAAGCTGTAAGAATTCCTTTAACCCATTAAGCAGCTCTGTTATGTTGTACAGTTTGTGTTAGATAAGAATAAAGCACACAAACTCACCTTTAATATACACGGTGCCAGTCCGTGACACAGAAATACCTCTAGCATTCTTGGCTTCACAGTAATATTTTATGCTGGTATTCACACCTAGAGAAAATAGAGGTTGAATAGTTAATGAGCATGTTGTTTTATATCTACCATCCCTTTAACCTTATTAAATAGCTCCTTTTAGCTGGAGGCCACTAGGAAGAAACAATAAAAGATAAGATTAAGATGTCTACTGAACTACAACCCCAACCCTATTTCTCCAGATGCTTTTACAATTTTGATGATGTTATGTACTGTAAATAAATAGTTATTCCTCGAATAACTCGAGTAAATGGGATACACAAAAAAAATCATTTAAACAATTTATTTTGTTTAGTCCATTAAACTACACATGGAGCATTGTGTTTCACCACGGACCAATATTACTGACACTCCACCCGCTAAACTCTGGAGCGTTCTAGACAGGTAAGCAGATGCACTGCAGAATGAAAAAAATAGAGGGGTGAGGAGACAATTCATATAGAAGCCTGTTTTTGCCACATAAAAAAAGTATGCCCAATTTAAATCTTTTTTCTTCTCACCATTCTGACTTTTTTTGCCAATCGGGCAGCGTCACCCCCTCTGTAGTGCCAGAAAGCGTACATGTTGAAAATGAAATCGGCTACAATAAATAGAATCCCACGGTATCAAACGAAGCCTTCGATCCCTGGAGAGAACTCTGTCTAACAATCAGCTCTGGAGGAGACGGAACAAGATGAAGCGGAGGAGCCTTATTCATACACCAAAGCTTCAAACTTTAGGTCGACAGCATGGTTACCGGTGGATGCAAGTGTTGGATGTTTACAAGAAACAAAGTCAGAATTAGTAAAAGAGTAATGAGATTTTTCTTTTATGTTTTCATTTATAATTTTTATTTATTAATATATTTGTATTTGCATTTTGATGTAAAATGGCAATTAAATGCACTAAATGGGTTTAGTTTTCACAGATATTTCTGGTATGCAATTTCAGCAATAAAATGTTAATTTTTCTAAAAAGGCAACAAATTACTTGTTCATTTTAAGAGACCCATTTTATTTTGTATATTTAGTAATGCGCTCTAATTAAAAAAAAAACTTCTTATCCGATTACTCAATTAATCGATGGAATAATCGGTAGAATACTCTAAAATATTTTATAGCTACAGCCCTATATTTAACTGTTTTTTAATTTTATGTTAAGGAATATTATTCTGAAATTGTTTCACAATTTTCACAGATTTCACAGACACAGTCTTTCAGATTGGTAAAGCTCTGCACATCTTTACTTTTGAGAGATTCTGCCTCTCAAAGATGTTTCTTTAACTGTTTAAGTTTAATAACATTTACAATTTTCAGACTTTTTTTTGCCCCGTCCCAACATTTTTGAGATGTGTAGCAGCCATTAATTCAAAATGACCTTATTTGTTTCCTTAAAATGGTAAATTTATTCAGTTTAAGCATTTGATATGTTTTCTATGTTTTATTGTGGATAAAATATGGGTTTATATTTTTATTTTCAGTTTACACAGTATCTCAACTTTTTTGGAATTGGAGCTAAAAGTTACAGTTATGATTAGCAGAGACACTGACTTACTCTAAGCAGAAAAAAACCCATGCACTTACATCTACAACACCAAATGGAAAATTTGTCTGAGCATTATTGATTTCTGTAAAGCACTTCACAGCAACAAAGGAAGTAGGAGATGTTACATAACAGAAATGATAGGGTGCTGAAATATCACTGGCGGGCAAAAACAGGAATCTGTAGAAGGATGGAACGAATGGAAGAATGCAATTGCAGAGGCATTGAATGCCACGATTGGGAAATTTAACCGCCACCTCCTTTGTCTCCTTAGAGTTTGCTGTGATAATAGTGTCACACCAGATCCAAGAAGAATGCCAGGCATCTCAAACACATTATTACGCTTGAAACAAAAATACAACCATACAACAAGTGATATTTTAGCAGTGACCTGCATGCCTTCATATGCATCATTTAGTCTCTGAATTTAGTCTGAACAGGTACAATTACCACAGTCACACCCATGTGTGAACAAAAGCAGTCAAATAAATGAGATAATTGTAAGTCACTCTGAAAAAAGGGCACCTGTCAATCCCCACAAAAGTAAAGGAATTTGTATTAAGCCAAATGTTAGACTCATCTGAACCTTACAAAACCTTGACAGTTGCAGATTTCTAGAAGATGGTAGAATTTGTAAATAAAGTCCTTAGGTTACATCGATATATAAGGATTAATTTACTTAAATTTAATTATATATATATATATATATATATATATATATATATATATATATATATATATATATATATTGCCTTGCGAAAGTATTCGGCCCCCTTGAACTTTGCGACCTTTTGCCACATTTCAGGCTTCAAACATAAAGATATGAAACTGTAATTTTTTGTGAAGAATCAACAACAAGTGGGACAAAATCATGAAGTGGAACGAAATTTATTGGATATTTCAAACTTTTTTAACAAATAAAAAACTGAAAAATTGGGCGTGCAAAATTATTCAGCCCCTTTACTTTCAGTGCAGCAAACTCTCTCCAGAAGTTCAGTGAGGATCTCTGAATGATCCAATGTTGACCTAAATGACTAATGATGATAAATAGAATCCACCTGTGTGTAATCAAGTCTCCGTATAAATGCACCTGCACTGTGATAGTCTCAGAGGTCTGTTTAAAGCGCAGAGAGCATCATGAAGAACAAGGAACACACCAAGCAGGTCCGAGATACTGTTGTGGAGAAGTTTAAAGCCGGATTTCAATACAAAAAGATTTCCCAAGCTTTAAACATCCCAAGGAGCACTGCAAGCGATAATATTGAAATGGAAGTAGTATCAGGCCACTGCAAATCTACCAAGACCTCTAAACTTTCAGCTCATACAAGGAGAAGATTGATCAGAGATGCAGCCAAGAGGCCCATGATCACTCTGGATGAACTGCAGAGATCTACAGCTGAGGTGGGAGACTCTGTCCATAGGACAACAATCAGTCGTATACTGCACAAATCTGGCCTTTATGGAAGAGTGGCAAGAAGAAAGCCATTTCTTAAAGATATCCATAAAAAGTGTCGTTTAAAGTTTGCCACAAGCCACCTGGGAGACACACCAAACATGTGGAAGAAGGTGCTCTGGTCAGATGAAACCAAAATCGAACTTTTTGGCAACAATGCAAAACGTTATGTTTGGCGTAAAAGCAACACAGCTCATCACCCTGAACACACCATCCCCACTGTCAAACATGGTGGTGGCAGCATCATGGTTTGGGCCTGCTTTTCTTCAGCAGGGACAGGGAAGATGGTTAAAATTGATGGGAAGATGGATGGAGCCAAATACAGGACCATTCTGGAAGAAAACCTGATGGAGTCTGCAAAAGACCTGAGACTGGGACGGAGATTTGTCTTCCAACAAGACAATGATCCAAAACATAAAGCAAAATCTACAATGAAATGGTTCACAAATAAACATATCCAGGTGTTAGAATGGCCAAGTCAAAGTCCAGACCTGAATCCAATCGAGAATCTGTGGAAAGAACTGAAAACTGCTGTTCACAAATGCTCTCCATCCAACCTCACTGAGCTCGAGCTGTTTTGCAAGGAGGAATGGGCAAAAATTTTAGTCTCTCAGTGTGCAAAACTGATAGAGACATACCCCAAGCGACTTACAGCTGTAATCGCAGCAAAAGGTGGCGCTACAAAGTATTAACTTAAGGGGGCTGAATAATTTTGCACGCCCAATTTTTCAGTTTTTTATTTGTTGAAAAAGTTTGAAATATCCAATAAATTTTGTTCCACTTCATGATTGTGTCCCACTTGTTGTTGATTCTTCACAAAAAATTACAGTTTTATATCTTTATGTTTGCAGCCTGAAATGTGGCAAAAGGTCGCAAAGTTCAAGGGGGGCGAATACTTTCGCAAGGCACTGTATATAGCAATCACACCACAATTTTCAGAAAATCTTCAGAATCTTCAGAAAAAACAATTAAATATTGATTACAAATTATTTATACACAGATCACTTCCCCTATTTCCTATTTCTTTTTTAGCCAGACGGTTTAGGCTTTACAGGAGATTCGGTACACAGGACATGAAGGATACATGTATGTTTATGAGTGCCAACAATGAAAAGCAACACTATTTAAATGTGTCAATTTCAATTATCTATCATAATTGTTTTTTTTAAGATCCAGAGAGGTGCCAAAAGAAAAATGAACATGAAGCATGTTTGTCTTTTGATTGTCTAATTATTTTCAACACTACAGCAAGGCAGTGGTTTGGAGCATATGTGTAACCTCCAGCTGTTGATTGCTACAGTTGACCTTTTTGGTGGAAGTACAACTGGGCTTTTACGACCATCTGAGCCTAATCAACATCTACTGTTAAATCTCCTCCCAGCCTGCCTACTTCACACCAAAAATGCTTTGATCTGTACCCAATAATCTATTGCCACCAGACCAGTCATCAGCTTCATCAAATGTAGTCTGTTCTCTGCCTCTCTGACAAAAAGTGTCCTATTGCAAATCTGTACTGAAGAACCTCCTAGGTGAGGAATCTGTAGACTAAGATTATACATATAGTTAATCCAATAAAACAACAGTGAATTCTATACAACTGCCTCCTTAAAATATTTGTCCTTTACATAAATCCTGCCTTCCTGCCACCATATAACACTACCTGAGTAAGCAGTTGTAGGACGTCTCGAACACAGCTTGTGACATTTATCATTGAAATAAAAACAAACAAAAGCCATACAATAAACTGGGCTGGGAGTGTACTGTAATACATAACGTTGCAATAATAAAGACAGTTAGTCCTTTTCTCTTCTCTTTCTCCTCTGTTTGGAACATGAAATGGTATTTCCATCATTCTTTATTACAAAGATGGATGTTAAAAAGCCTGTGTACTTTTTATACAGCCTGGCCTTTAAGAATGCAAAAGATTCTCACATTACATAAAGATTTCGCTGGAGACCAAGCATAGTCACAGTTACCTTTTACCGTGAGCACAGATGGGGAAGGCTGAAAATCTCCTTCTTGTACTCCTCCCACCCACCAGAGAACCTGCACTGGTTCAGGAGGCCCAACAGCTTCACATGTCAGATTAAATGGAGCACCAGGAAATGTTGCTATATCGTGGGGTTCCGAAGTAAAGTGGGGTACGCCTGAGGAGCAGTCAGAAAGGTCAAATGGATTAATAATATTTAATAGTGTCATAAAAATGGAAAGTACAAAGAATAATATGTAATTAGGTGCATATTGGGCATGGATAAATATGGATGCTTTATGCAAATGTATGTTTATTATTAGTGAAACCATACTCAACATAGAGCACGAAGAGAAAATATTTTGCAATGCAAGTTATCGCTTGTAATAAAAGTAACATTTTAATAAAAAGGTTTTTTTGCTCGTCCCGCAAAGCATTCGTAAAGCACGTTACTTGCTATCCGAGTTTCCACTGTAAGTAAATCATCAGGAAACCAAGCGGAACTTTTGCTATGTTTCCACACGGACGGTTTTAATTGTCGGATGTGTGCATCATGGAGGATTTTGGTGCTTTGTTTGAGACTTGTCGCATCAGTAAAACAAATGTTAATGATTCAAAATTATTACTTGCTGGAGTTTACTTTTTTCATTGCTGATTGAAAAAAAAAGGATGTTATGAATAAATGTGTTGCGTTGAAGGTTTTAATTTTTGCCTCTTTTATTTTTATTTATATATTTAATAAAAATGGTCAAACAGTTAACACGCTATTCAATCTCACAGCACATTTTTGACACAGTTTAAAAATATTTGTTTTATATATCTTTGAGAAACATAATGAAATGCTTGGCCACATGTTGCTTAATTTTTAAACACTTTCAATGTGGCCAACAAAAGAAGGCAAAAAAAGAAAATGTGAAATTAAGCACTGTTTTTAGACACTTTATTGTAATCTGTAAATGATCTATTTACATATCTTTACAAAGTTATGACTCATCAGCCACAGATTTTCACTAATCTGATGCACCCGTAATTAATATAGTCATATATAGTATATTAATATAGTCTAACATTAGCCAATTTGAACACACATTAATACAGTTTATTTCACAATGATTTACAATCACTGTTCACTATTAAGAAAATCAAGGGTATTCCTTGTTTCAGGCTGAATAAATTGAGTTGGGACAAGAGCACTGATCAAAATGTTACTATGTGAGATGTGGAAAAATTAGATCTATGGGTTTTAGATAATATTTGACAGTGCAAAACCACTACGCCTTGTCAATCAAACCTTTTCATTTGACGATTGGCTCATCTGCCATTTTTCTTTGGAGTAAAAATAAAGACTCGTTTGGTATACCTTTGAGTAATAACTTGCAGCAGAATGCTCTAATGTAAAAATCCTCAGCTCCTACACAAACTGAGTACAGGTTTTCAGGAGTATTTATAGAATATAGATCTTTCTGGAGTAGCTTCTCAGTATCATTGAACAGCAATAAGTGTGTAAGCATGTGTAGCCGGAGAATGAACAGACCCACGGTATTGATTTACCTTCTACTGTGATCCAGCCTGGCTCAGAAGAGATGACTGTACCATGATGTTCAACCTCACACCAGTATTTCCCAGCATCTTGCTGCTGGACTGATTTCACACTGAAAATAATATGAATATATTGCTTATGTGACTTTACAAATCCATATGACAAAAAAAAAAAAAAAGTCCATCAGGATTGACAAAAGTATTAACAATAGTGTTCACTGAGAGAAGGGTCAATTCAGTATGCCAAAATATTCACACAAAAAGACATCATTAAAGCTAAAGTATTTTAAACAAAGTGAATTGATATTGTGAAAACCTGTTATCTCATACCTGCACGGATATACACGATAAAATATTTGTGCTTTCTTCATATTGTTTTATTCATAGCCTCACCTGCGCCGAATCTAAAAGACCTGCCACAAGCCCTAGAACGTCAGCCCTCATGCCAAAGATTAGCAGAAATGACTGCATCTGGTACACATACCCACATTCCCGATAGCCTGTGCATTACTCACAGCCAGCTCAACACATGGCTATCAACTCTGACAAGAGGATGACCACATCAGCTTGCAGATTTAAAGTGATGCTTTTTCCCCACCTAAAAGTCCAGGATAAATGCTGTCCATTTTGTTTATTTTTAAAAGGTTCTTGAGAAAAATAATCTCATGCCCAGAGTTTCTTATTTGCAGACACTCCCACAGAATTTTTCTGGCCTCTTACTGGTTCCACAAAGGTCTCAATACGAACACCAGACAGGCTCAGCAAGACATATTAGACAGATATGTATGTTAATAAGGCATGCAATCCAGAGGAAAATGGGCACATAAAAACTTTTGCTCCTGGGTTTACACTCTGGCCAAGATTGGTTGTGCTCTCTAGGTGCAAATCCCCAATGAGGAGTATTATACAATTACATTGCCCAGTTCAAAAGGCTGCAGGTAACTGGCTTCATACGTCTTGGATAAAGCATGTTAGACTTCACCATAGCTGGTTACCAGCTGTCATTTGATACTGAAGAGCAGGCTGGCAGAAATTGGCAGGTGACCAAACTGAGGATAAAATGCTCTAAAAATGTTTTAATATATATGGATAATCAAAAGAACTCATTCGTGGGACAATATAAGAATATTATTATTAAATAATCATTATTATTATTAAAAACACAATAATGATGTATGCTGAATTATGCAGCTTGGTGTTGGATTCAGGTGGTCAGACAGCATAGCATTGCTCATTAATAAAGCAAACCCTTTTGATAAACCATCTCTTGCTCGAAAACCAGATGGGACCTCCCTGCTTATGTGTGTGGAACCAGGATAGACTATTCTAGTCTTTTTTTCTGCAGGGTATACACAATTTAGATAGAAAGGTCAGCTGGTTTGAAAGGGGTTCTTTCTGTCAAACTGGAACAACCAGCTCTGAACAGATGAATGGTCCCCAACAACAACAACTGCTATTTATTTACAGCATTGTCACTGCTTTGTTACTTATGCTATTTTCTTGTCCCATGCCTATAGTGTAATATCAGAAGTATGTAAAACATCATTCTAAAAAAAGAATACCAAAAAAATGTGCTTACTTAAGCAATTACATATACTGATATACTCACAGAATGATTAGTATGTGCTATCTGGACAGATCTTGCAAGATATTCAAGATAATCAAAAAGAATATTGAAAATCAAAGAATTTAGCAAATATTTTTGCATATTTAATGGTTCTGGATATAACAAAGAACTTTTAAGGGAACCTATCAGTCAAATGACTCTACTTAGAACTTTCAACAGTTCCTCCAGATACACCAATCCTTCAAAATGTCTAACAGGCATATGATAATCCAAAGGTGAAATGAAAACACATGCATATAAAACCTAAAGATACTGTTTATGGTCCTTAGTGCTAATCCTAAAATTCCTGTAGAAACAGTTTTGTGGCTTCTTGAGCAGTCTGTCAATGTTAAGCGGTGTTTTATATAATGCTGTTGCTATCTATGACAGTGTAAAATGCTTAGTCACAGTTCATCAAATGTTCAAAGTTTACTGATCATATTGCTAACCACCAACTTGGAACCTTCAGTGAAAGAAAAACCCCTTTGCTAGAAACTACACAGACCCTAACAAGCAATTAGCATTCCTGATTTAATTCAATTAAAAACATTTCATGCTTGCTTCGAAGTTTGAATAGGAAAAAACAAACACATAAATAGATTTTATATTTATACAAAAAGTCAATTTTTTTTTTATAGTGCATTGTCACTTTAAAACTGTACCATGAAAAAACATTTGATTTTATATTATAGAAGTATAATAATACTATAATATTCTATAATAGTATAGAATAATTAACTTACTGCTGCCTTAGTAATCATCACACAGATGTGGTGTGATGTGGGGAGAAATACATCACAACACTTTCTCCAGTGGCTCTTACCTGTGATACGTCTCCCAATGATGGGTGTCTATAGTGATGTACATCTGGTCCATGCTGTAGAGTTTTTCTCCGTCCTTCATCCACACAATCTCCGGCTCGATTAAACCCTCAACAGCACAGCCTAGACGGACCATGTTTCCTTGTGTTACAGTGAGGTTGACTGGGTTCTTGGTAAACTTCAACCCTGACAGCACACAGGAAGAATATGAACCTCACAGCATTTCTTACAAGCAAACTAATTTAAATTTTACTTGTATAACAATTATCTTATAGACAGATAATTGACAATAGACAGTGCCACAAAACAGCTTTAAAGAAATCATTTCTATAAATACATTTTAATTAATAAGAATATCACTGGTTTTATCTCTAATGAGTGGCAATGGAAAATGCTGACACAATATGAGGAGGAACCCTTGAGAGAAACAGAAAAGGCAAACCCAGCTTCATGTGGGAATCATAAAAAATTCCCTTGCTGTGTATTATATGGTCACAAACTACAATCATGTAACCAGGAAACTCATTAGTTATATCATGAAGTCTATTTTTTTTAATGATCAGCTGTTCACTGATGAAGAACTGATAGCAAACCAGTTTGTGGCAATTGTAGTCCAAACCTATAATAGAATTGCTTCAATCTCATTATATTTATTATATTTATTAAAGACAGCAGGGCCTTTGACAGTCCAACTTGTTCTCTAAAGCTTTTAGAGCACTCATCGATTTTGGTATTTAACGTGCCAAATTTGTGAACCATCACGGCAGATTTCACATTTCCCGCAACTTAGGCAGCTTTTGTACTGTATGTGGTTGTGTGCTGTCCATTGTGCCTGAGCCACAGCACAGCCCTTTACAAAGTCCAAGTCGTGAGTCAGACCAGCAGATGTAATGCACGTTGCAGCAGGATGAAAGCGCTTCACTGTGGAAGGGCAGCTGGCTCTAACCGGCAAATTAGTCAAAACAATACATTCAATACATAATGTACCATCAGTAACTATTATGATCTGACTATTAAATTACATATCAAAGTCACAAAAATGTGGCTGTACTCTACGCATAAAAACAAGAGTTTTCACTGTACGCATATCTGTAAATATTAACCCGCAGTGTGGCTTCTGTAATGAAATCATTTCACTAATAACAACATACCATGCTCTAAATTCCTGCACAATTAAACTTCTTAATGATTTAGTATCATCTGTGGTTTAAAGGTAACCAATTTGTCAGATCTCTATGGAAAAGTGCACTCTGTGCAGTGGATAATGGTTCCACATGAACGGGCTAAAGATCCATTAGGTTACTAAACAACTTATCAACTATAAGGACCTATCTGGACTATAATTAATATCAACAGTTTACTACAATGGCTTAGGACTGAAATTTGCATAAACAGTACTGAACAATACACCTCAACAATGATGGAATTGTAAATAATGGAAATTCAGGGTCACCCAGATGAGGATGGATTTCCTTCTGAACTGGTTCCTCTCTGGATTTCTAACTCTTGCCATCTCAGGGAGTTTTTCCTGGCCACTGTCTTGCTCATTAGGGATAAATGTATAAGGGATACACTTACAGACATTTACACATCAATTCATACCTATTTATCTATATAAAGCTGCTTTGCGACAATGTCCATTGTTAAATGAGCTCTACAAATAAAACGGAATTGTAGAGAAAAACAAACTGGGATTAAAATAGTGTCCTTAAAGAATAAAGTAGCGACCAACGAGTTCATATCACTTACCTTGAGTTCTGCTCGCGTAGAGAAGAAACATGAGTAACATCAACAGATCTACCTCCATTATACCATAATCTAATAGGAGTTAGATCTGGATCAGTTTGAGATCACTTCGACCAGGCGAGATAAATGAGGTTTTGTCGCTGGAAGTGCAGGAGCCCATCAGAAGCTACACAGCGACACACACTCCAGCAAAAACAAACCTCGGATTACAATAATGCAAGCTTTTACTACTCTCCATACTAAATCGAGGAAGTCAAACTGAACGCTACATTTCGATTCGACAAACGACTCACAAAGTTGCAAATAAAACAGCAGGCAGCCCTGGAGGAGACTCCCAACTGTTTTTGCTCCACAGGGAGAAATTGCAGATAGCGCCCTCTAGCGGTACAGAAGAGCATCTCCATCCAGAGTACTGCAAAACAAGATCCAAAACCTTAGCAGGGGCCCTGACGCCTTGAAAGGGCTGTGTGTGTAAGAGAGTGTGTGTGTGTGTGTGTGTGTGTGTGTGTGTGTGTGTGTGTGTGTGTGTGTGTGTGTGAGAGAGAGAGAGAGAGTGTGTGTATTGTGGGTGGTTTGGGGGAAGTTGGAAGGTGGGGGCTGGAATTCGGGTTGGAATAACAGGCTTGTATTTCGTCGTGTAATTCCCACGTGTGGGCAGTAAGGAGATTAAAAAAAATTAATAATAAAATAAAAACCTTTTTTACTGTAACTAAACACATCTTTCAAGAATCTGTACTTTATCATAGTATTTTCATTGTTATTTTCAATATTTCACTTTTTGAACTTGTTTTTTATTAACGAAAAAACATGCTGCTCCTCACTACTTTGATGTGAAATACCTAAACTGTGGTAAATGGTTCTTGCAAAAGTTTCCATGGAGTAAGCATACTGCTCTGTCTGTAAGGTATGATGCACAGGATAATGTACAGGGTAGTTCAAGATATTGGCCTTCTGATCAGAAGGATGTGAGTGCATATCCCATTACCACTAAATTGTGCAGATGGGATATGCACTACACTGCCACTGCTGGGCTCTTAAGTAAAGCCCTTAACCATCAACTGCTAACTTGTATAAATGAGATAATTGTAAGTCACTGTGGATACTGAGGCATCTGTCTAATGCCATAAATAAGAATTTCAAATGCTTAATTAATGAATTAATATGTACAGGATATGTAAAGTTTCCCTGATGATCTGCCTAAAGATTACATTAGTGTATTAGCTTCATATATGCTTTGCATAAAGTAAATCAGATACCTACATTTGCACTACACTAGCAACTAAAAATTAAACATGATATCAAAATTGTGTTCTTGTGTGGTTTATACTGATTGGTGTGGTTTCAGGTAAACCAAGCCAGAAATACATGAAATACCTGATTCTGGCATCAAGTCAAGGTAATAATGCTGGATTTGGATTAAAATTGTTGAAGGAGGTTTAGTTTTTGAATTGTATCTCCAGCATGTCTATTTTTCTCGATTGTATTTTTTCTTTAAATCCACATCCACAAGTTTACAAGCTAATATATATATATATATATATATATATATATATATATATATATATATATATATATATATATATAAAACTATATTGAGATTTCTTTCTGGTTCTTCTTTTTCATTTCTTGATACATTCATTCACATTTCATCAGTACCTGCTTTAATTTGGTCATGATGGATCCAGAACCTTCTCTGAAACACAGGGAGAAAGGCAGGAGAATCCAATCCTCACAAATATTTTTTTTTTTTTTATACAATGGGAGGAAAGTGGAGACTTACAGAAAACCCACATGGGCATCTAGAGATCATGTGGAACTCTCAGGTGTATTTGCATGGTTGGGGTTTGTGTTGGTGCAAGGGAACAAATGTTACCAATGGTGGACAGCAACATAGTAAATTGTTACTGTACTTAAGTAGCTTTTTTCGCGTATCTGTACTTTACTCAAGTATTTCCGATTGTTGACTTTTACTTTATCTTCACTACATTTCAATTCATTTTAAAGTCAAATATCTGAATTTTTTTACTCAAATACAATTCGCAAAATCAGCCGTTTCTTTTTATTTATGAGCGGATAAAAACTTAAACTGGTCAAGCTAACAGAGCAAACAAACAATCAGCGCTCTGTTTTGAACTTGTGTTGATTGCCGCTTGGCAGTGGCGGATTCGGGCGACGTGGGCACAATCAGTGGTGGACGCAGGAGACATGGAATTGTCTTTTTATTATTATTATTTTTTTTTTTTTTACCGTTTATTTGCACGGTCGCGTTGATTATTATATCATTGAACCTGGTCGGGACTCGGAGTGTGCACCCACCGCCCGGAGAAGTTCCCTCACTCATACACTCAGAAAGGAGAGGCGGGGATTGGGTGACGTCACGTCACGTCAATAAGGAGACCTGAATCCAAATTAAATTGAATTAAATTTAATTTTTTATGACGAAAAAAGGTTTCAACCTTTAGAGCCCAATTGAGAAAAAAGAGTAAAGGAGTAGGGGAAACCTGCAAAAGATTAAGGTGTGTATGTATCACTCATCTCATGTTACGATGATAGTATAGGCGAATACATTTACTGAAATTGGCTAATAACTATATCACGTAGGTTATGCTGTGTTGCCTGCTATGCTTTTACGCACAGAGCAGCAATATTTCTTTTGCTTGCATAATATTATAATTTATAGATGTAGTTGTTCATAATGTGGATTGCACCCAAACAATTACAGCCCAACTAGTGAATTGTGGTTAAACTAGCACTTTTTTTATTTGATTACCTTTAATTGAGGTGAGGTCATAAACGTTTTCAGTGATAGTACTGAATAGGTCCTGAACTGAGTCCACTAAGGTTTATCGCCAGTGCAGCTTAAAAGGCTAAATAAAAAATATATATTATAAAGATATAGATGTTGTAGGTAACTTATGGCTACAATTATCCAAGGAGTTGTTTGTTTTTTGGTTCTGATAGTCTAAAAAATTATGCACAATAACATTTGTGAATGTAATTGTGCAGTACATTAATTTAGGGTAATATTTCTACATGAAAGTAAACTCTTTTGTGGACTGCTCTGAGAATATTTTACTCATCCAGTGACTGTAGCCGAAGCAGAGAGGAGCTTTTCAAAGCTGAAACTCATTAATGGGGAGATGTTGGGTCATGGTGAAGTTCACCCATTCAATCTAGAACTGCTATAAGCATTCAGTGGTATCTACTTAGCACAAACATACAGTTCAGCAGCAAGCAGAACATTTTTAGAGGAATAAATGATGGAAGAAATTTGCGATTGCGTTTTTTAATAGAAGGTTTTGGGCTCATAATTTATTAAATATCAATGTTTAATTAATTAATATCTATCTATTAAAAGATTGGTGTGCTAAGATTAAGATTAGAGTCTTTTTTTTACATAAACTGAGTTGATTAAGCAAGAGTTTTGTGATGAAAATGATTAACAGGACACTATAGCCATAATAAATCATAGACCTTGGATACTTAAGTACTTTTGAAGGCAAATACTTTTGTATTTTAACTCAAGTGAAAGTGCAAAGGGAGCTTTTACTTTTACTGGAGTAATATGTTATGTACTGTATCTTTACATTTACTCAAGTACATGCTTTATGAAACCCTGTGTCCTCTTTCAGTTTATATATGAACATAAAGAAACGTTTCCAGTTTAGGAAAAACACAAATATGGCCTTCAGATTGAGTTTCGAGTGATTGCTTTTTGCAGTCTGCCCTCTGGTGGACAAAATGTGTAAACGTCTTCTTTCCCCCCTACTTCCTTCATTGTTTCTCATGGACTGGAAAATGGAGCGTGTCTGACCCGACTGCAGCTGTAGAAAATGCAGCTTCACTGACTTTTCTTTGTAAAGTAGTTCGTTTAAAGAAAGACAACCATTTTCTTGGTGGTTTCTTTGGTAAGTCAATGCTCGTGTATAATAAACGTCACAGCCAGTGTCCATTTTTGCATTTTATTTGAATGACCTGGAATAACTCAAGTTTTAAAGTCATTTGGGACAGTGCGCTAGCCTGGTTAGCTTTAACTCATTAACATACAAGAACCTACAAAATTGGTTAAAGAAGAAAAGAAAGCAGCATTAAGTAGCCAGCAAGCTAGTGAGTTCAGTTGCTACAATTTTACATTTTGTTTGCATACAAGAAAATAGTTCTCTTGCTGTTCTCGCTACAGTTAGACTTCTGAGGAGAAGTTTTGGATTGTCAAGCTGCGTGTGTGTGTGTGTGTGTGTGTGTGTGTGTGTGTGTGTGTGTGTGTGTGTGTGTGTCGGCTCCTGATGTGAGGACTTTGTTGTCTTGTATATCAAGTTGCATTGCATTGCAAGTGTAAGCTGAGATGAACTGCTCTGATGGACTCTGATGGTCAAATAACACTAGTGGCAACCTCGCAGGTATAACCTATGAATTGTCACAGCATGGCATACGATGTTAAAACCGCAATTCAGAGAGCGAAACATAAAATTTCCACCTTGGAGAATGAACTGTGTGCCAAAAGGTGAGTGTGTGTGTGTGTGTGTGTGTGTGTGTGTGTGTGTGTGTGTGTGTGTGTGTGTGTGTGTGTAAGAGAGAGACCGAGCTTAGCACTTGTTGTGGTCACTCTGATGTCATCCTTTTGGTCTAACACATGTACACAGGCTTGTTTACTTTATCTAATTTTTTTACATATGAAGTTTGTAAATGGGTGAAAGCAAACAGCTCTGTTCTTCTATTTTTAATCTTCATTGCAATAAACGTAGTGTTGAAACCTAGTTTGTACAGCATATGTGGGCTAAATTCAGCAGGATTAGAAATGCGCTGTCCCTCTAATAAGCTCATGTAGGACGTTTTGGAGACAAGGTGAGGTGATTGAGATGGTTTGGACATGTGCAGAGGAGGGACATGGGGTATATCGGTAGGAGAATGCTGAGGATGGAGCCACCAGGAAGGAGGAAGAGAGGAAGACCAAGGAGGAGGTTTATGGATGTGGTGAGGGAAGACATGCAGGTAGTTGGTGTGAAAGAGGCAGATGTAGAGGACAGGGGGAATGGAGACGGATGATCCGTCCGATTTAGAAAGTTACAAAGTTGTTCGCTGTAATGAATATGACCTCAGTATGACAGAGACATTTATCTTTTAATCTGAGAGTATTCACATCAAAATCAGTAAGTGTTGTTGAATTGCCAGGTTTCGGTGTTTTTTTTTTTTATCTGTTGTTCTCTCTGTAAGAAACCCAAAATTTTCCAATAAAGCAATCCATTGTTAGGCTGAAAAATCAAAACATGATTTCTGAACTAAAGCAAAGCCATCAGGTGTGGACATATCTTCTTTGCTACATTGTTAAAAAAAGAAAGAATGAACTGTTGAGCTCAGGAACACAGAAATGCTCAGAACACCATAGTGAAAACTATGGTATTTGATAGAAGATACTTCAAAACAGTTCTGATCAAGAACTACATCTAGGAGGTGGACAGACCATATGTGTCAAAGTCACAGAGTTTTATCAGAGTAAATACAGTGGGTTTACCACAAAATGTAACCCATTGGTGAGCTTTAAAAACACAAACACCACACAACACCACAAATATGGAGGAGGATAAAAACTGCCAACTGATAAAAGCAACAAGATGCATTTTTTAAGTTTGTAAGGCTATATTATTAGCTCACATTCTGACAGATGCTTCAAAAGCCATTTAACTGTGATTGTAATTACCAGTGAGAAATAAGCATGATACTTTCTCAACCTAAGAAAATACAATGTTCTGCCTTAATACAATTGAGCATTCATCTCACTTTCTGAAAACACAATGCCCTATAAACTAGAGGAACTGAAGACAGCTGGAGTAAAGACTTGGCAGAACATCACCAGGACAGAAACCCAGCATCAGCTGTTATCTGTAGTTCTCAGAGAATTATGATTGTTTCTTCAACTTCTAAAATAATGATTGTTGGCCTCGTTAGTTTTTAAATGTGTGGGTGGGAGTTGGTACATAAAAATGCAGCAGTTCTTACACTATTCAGTTTATTTGGATGTAAATAAGCTGAAAGCTAAAAAGATGAACTTTGAGCTCATGCTCATTTAATTGTAGTTACTATACACTGTTTATATTGGTTTAGGTTTTAATTGGAATTATTTTCAGTGATTATCTTTAGCAATTTCGTAATCCTGCTATCATAAATATAATTTCAGTAACTGAGCAACGTTCGACAAATTAAAATAATTTAAGGTAGTAAGAACTTAAAATCATATCAAATTTATTTTATGAAATTCAGTATGAACAGAAAAATATCACAGCAGCAAAACACCACTAATTATATATGTTGGTACACACACACACACACACTTACTTTTATATTACATTTATATTCCATTTTATAACATTATTAAATAGTCATTCAAGATTGTCTTTGTAATTGAGTCATTATATTCATAATGTAAATGTGCTTCATCCATTAGACATTTGAGTCAGATACTGAAATCTGGTTTCAGATCAGATATGGTCATCTGATTGTGTAGTCCACACAGCTGAACACTGTTCTCAAGCATGTTGATATCTTTAAAATCAGGTACACACTAATAAAACGACAAAGTCTGTCACTTCAATCAGTTTGTGCTTCAGGGCGACTCCTATATTTTCTATATTGAACCCTACTGTATTATTTTGCATTTCATAAAGGGTTCAGTGCTGAAACTTTTATCCATTCAAATAATTTGTGAGGAAACATTTTTTTACTAGTACATACTTGATTTTCATTCATTTGATACTGATATTGTGTTTTAAAAAATTAACATTCAACAACAGCAGCAGGTAATTGGCTGTTTCCTTGGAAAGAAAGGACACAGAATAAACTTTTTTTATACCACGGTTGAAGTGCTACACGTATTACTCAAGCAAATGTGATGCAGCTTATTACAGGACAAAATACAAGATTACATTTGTACCTAATATTTTAAAATTAGTATAAATGTTATTCTAATGCCATCTTCTCATGATTCAGGGAGAGCTGCTCAGAGGGTGAGGAGGAGAACCAATTAATGCCATGGAAGCTCAAACAAGAGCTGAAGGATTCACTTGTTGATATGTACAAAGGTATGTTTAAATTTTGTATGCTGTTTGTTGTCAAATATTTTTATAATAGTTCACCCTCGCTACTGACTGCAGAATTGTTTTGCACATTTCAAAGAAAATTCTATACCCAAACCACATAATGCGCAACTATTAATATACCTGAGCTTTACTGACACTAATGTACTGCCTGAAAATTCATATATCTGAAGAGAGTTAACTTGAAGTTTTTGGACTCTAGACATTGTCAACTACAGTGTGCATATACAGTATGTGCATGATCATGGGGTGAGAAGATAATGTAATGGTAAAGTCGTCTTAGTCAGTAACAGGCTTTATATGATCTTCAAATGATGAGAGATTCTGATGAGTTTCACTGAAATCTGAATTGAAGCTGAATGAACATGCAGACAAAGAATAGCCACAAGGGGGCAGCCTTGCTGTATGTTAAAGCAATTGTGGGGGGGAAGAAAAAAAAAAAAAAGCTATGGCTATTCTGACTTCTCACTTACTGATTATGACTATTGATCTTAGTTGGAATTGGTGGAAATGGGGATTCTTTATATTTGTACACCCTATAGTCACAGCATTCTCCTGTGCAGCAGTTGTGTGAAAGTAATAATACCTCAACTGTTTAAAGATTGGCATAGAAAGAGGGAAAATTAAATTAAATCAATGTAATAATAATGACAATAATAATGTGTTATATGTTTCTGTTGGTCAGGATCCTCCTCAACATGCATAACTTTTATTATTAAAGAATTGATGAAATGATTAACATGTGAATAATAATTTAGTGTCTGAATGAAATTTGATGCCATTGCAGTGTAATTTCTCTCTGATCTTGTTTGGCAGGATAGACACTAAAACAATTCAAATGAATTTTCTGGCTAAACAAAGTCACTTTGTCAAAAAAAAAAAAAGAGTGATTGTGTATTACTGAATATCATGTGGCAGATGTTTCCAGTGCATTTGAGAGGAAAACTACATCTAGATAAAAAGAGCTCACATGAGTGGCTTGTATGCATTGGCAGTCTTGAGTGTGTATTGTGAAGGCTGATGTTTGAAATGTGACCTTCAGTCCATGTCCTCTGGTGTTGTTTGTGTTTGCTTTTCATGTAATGCTTGGCTTGCCGTTTCACCGATAGGCTGCGACATCCTGGTGAAATGTGACCTAAGCACTGCATCCTAGAGATGGGTGGAGGCCAATACCTGAAACAGGATCTTACTTAGCACATATCCTGACACCTGAGGCTTCAGATGAACAGTTGTGCGTGCAAGGGTGAGCACCTGCAGACAGGGCCGCCTGCCCATTTTTAAGTGTGCCCGTGGGGGAGGGTGAATAATTAAGTGCACCACATCTGAACAATCTCTCGTACATAAATGTGTCTGTAAGGACTGCACATAATTTCTCTTTTAATGCACAAACAGAAATTTCATAATGCACTGCAATACAGGTTAGTCTTCTCCTTTGTTCAGTGTCTCTTAGCTATAAAAACATGAAACCATTCCAGCTGTTGTAAATACGATGTACAGCATACAGCAGGTAATAATAATGACTATACTGGTAATGGTCTTTTCAGTTAGGACTTTGTAGGTAGGATTTGATGAACATGTACATGTTTCTTTTGGTTAGGCATCGTCAGGATGGGCCTAATTCTTCCTAAAACTTGTATTAAATCCTTGACCATGGACTATTTAACTATATCAGAGATGACAAAACAAGGGCTTGTGGGCCAAAGTTAGTCCATGGTGACCTTGTTTTGGTACATTGTAGAATATATGAGAAAAGGGGAAAAAGGTGGGGAAAAAATGCCATTTGGAAAACCTTTTGAAAAATTTTAACCAGTTTTGTGTCTCTCATTAAAGGTTACTGAATAGCTGTATTAAGCATTAACCTCTATTTTACAATAGCTCATTGTACTTTATGTTTCACCGAACTAGAACTTGCACAATAAATCTGCG
The DNA here is from genome assembly GCF_014805685.1 of Silurus meridionalis. NCBI lineage: Eukaryota > Metazoa > Chordata > Actinopteri > Siluriformes > Siluridae > Silurus > Silurus meridionalis. Next base: position 16,278,394 of record NC_060891.1, on the reverse strand, counting down.
TTAGTTAAGCAGATTACAAAGAAATGTTATTAATGCCATTTATTTATTTGTAAATATTATGAAATTATAAACGAGAGGTTCCATGTAAACATTAATTTTAACCTACTTTTTGGTATAATGCACATTTATTTTCACCCCATAATCCTCAGTCCAGTTGAATTTCTTGTCCTTTCACAGGAAGAAGTTTGGCCATCTCTGAGGGAAAGAGTTTAAATTTATGGATGGGTAAAAAAATAATAATAAAAATTGATTTCACAATAGACAATGTCTAAACACCAAGTTTAGTGTTGCTGCACTTTTGATAAAGAGCAAACAAAACATTTGTACCATATTATTTGCTGCAAAAAATGTTTTTATATATTATAAAGAATTTGCTATTATAAGGATTTGCTTTTATAAGGTTATTCATCTCTATTGGTATCAGCTCATTTCAAACTTTATATTTTCTTGTACTATTACTTGATTGTATCTGCCATAAGAACAAGACATTTTCAAGCTTGAAACAAAAATAAATGTCTAGCAGTAGGTTTATGTAATCGTATTCTATCTTAATATCTTATATTTTATAACCTATTTCTAGACGTCGGCTCGTGTGTGTGTGTAATATATATATATATATATATATATATATATATATATATATATATATATATATATATATATATATATATATATATATATAAAATCTAATATTATATACACACACACACACACACACACACACAAACTAGGAAAACCTGTTGGATGCCTCGCAGGCTACATTTTGGCAAACAGCCAAAAAACGTCAGGTGTTGTCCAAAAAAAAAAAAAAAAGAAAAGAAAAAAGCATTTCTGCTTATAACCTTTGAAAAATAAGCCACCATAAATATAAACAACATTGGAATTTTTTTCTTTCTTTCATTTTTATGTCCTTTACATTTGGAACACTATGTTCCTGCAAAAAGCCAGTTAAATGAATGCTTTACACACTCAATGTCAGGCTTTGATCAAGTTGGATGGTTATGAGCCTTTTTGAAATGAACATAATCTAGTCAATTCAGTTTGGAATCAGATACCAGCTGTCAAAAGGTCTGTGATGCTCATATGCTGTTTACTCCCTTTCTCACTTTTAGGGATTACCAGAGTTTAAAAATGGAAATAATTTTACTTCTAGGAGGACAAACATGCACAGGGAAACGACACATTAGTTCAGTTTTCAGGGCTATATAGAGAACTATCGAAATTTCAACATGTAAAGGATTTAAAAGAAACCCGTTGGTAGCCTGTGCTTTGGCTGAGTTTATTGATGTGCAACACGAATTATGTATATATCTGTCTCTACATTAAAACTCTACATTGAAAAAAATCAATTAATGTGCAATGCATCAAAGATTTTTTTTTTTTTTTTTACTTTTTGAGCAATATCAAATAGCAGAACACTGCATAATGAGGCTAATGTGTGAGAAACATAAAAACATTTTGAAGAACATGGCCAATAAATAGTAAAATGTTATTTAAAATCACATATATTTACAAGTTGCACTGTGTCGCTATGACAATGAACAGGCAGATCAGTTTTGCATAAAATGTTTGCTTAAATCTTATATAGCTCTAAGATAATTATATTATATTTGCAACTTTAATCCAGAATTAAATTTCATGTGCGAGGAATTGTGTTTGAGCGTGTTATTTTACATTCTGCATCCCTGCTGTGTTTATTTGTCCACTGTTGTTTGGGATAAGCTTACCGCCATGGGCAGGGTTGTGTTATTACAACTGATCTGTGGTCTGGCTACGGGTTGTTTCCTTGCACGGTTAAATTGTTCTTTGCAGTCCAAATTCGGTGCACACACCCACACACACAGACACACGCTCACACACATCCATAATAACAAATAGGCCATGTTTCCTATGGAGCTGAATTGCTGCTTCTCACAAGGAGGGAAAAATAAAGCTACAGTCTCGATATTCTTTGTTCTTAGCAGGTGGACTGACCTTTGATCTAACCTCTGGGCCCCTTCCCTATGCACCATCCTCCCAGGCAGGAAATGTACTTTTTGGTCCTATCAGGTCTGTTCTGCCAACTCTAGCTTTTGGTGGTACGTCACAGTCGTGGTGCGGTATTCTGTCTTTTTTTTGTTTCTTCTCCTCACTAGCCACCCACCCTGATTGCGCATCGTGCTTTAGCTCCTATGAGGGCAGGAGGCACGTTTGCAGCCAGCTACGCGGCTTCCTTGTGGGTCCCATTGAAGTTCAAAATCCCTGGAATTGAGTGCCGTGTGGCCTAATAGGCTCGCCCTCTGCCTAAGTGGGTGGTCCAGCAAGGCAGAATTGTGTGCACACAGATCGAGGGATTCCATGGGCTCTGTCCCCTTTTGTCTCTGTGTGTTAGTTTAAGGAATAGACTCAGGGTGGGCATTGCTTAACTGAGACAAGGCTGCTTACTATGATCTGCCACAAAAACAATTCTCACACAAACTGTGTTGGTCTGATTTGTGGGGAAAAAATATGCACGCTTGCAAAGATGTCGTATACATTGAAAAGACTAATATAAGCATTTGTTTCTAGGAAGATGAACTGGGTTCCTGTTATCAGTGACAGTTTGTAAAGTGGATTTGATTTCCATTTTATCTTGGGAATAATGCAGTTATTTTACTGCGACACTGTTCTGTCACGGTTCTGCACCACTTGCATTTATTCTAAATTTAGTTGAACTGACGCCCACGATGCAAACCAGGCTGCCACCCAGTTGTGGGATTCCATAAGACCTAGTGATGGTCCATGAAGCAGAGAGGAAAACAAACAGGCCCAGCTTTGGTGTGAACCACAGATGCTTGGGAACTGTTTGAACAGGGAGCAATTCAAACGGTCTCTCCTGTGGCCTGTGTTCAAACATCAAGTGGTAATGAGGACTGAGTGCCTGGTCCTGTTGCCCTGGCCTCCCCTCAATCCTTCAACTCATTCCCCCTCTGAAACACACTCTCAGGCCTTGGTGTCCTTTTCATGTTGTGGAGAGATAGTCGTGAAAATGTATTGACCGATACAGATTCCGATGTGAATTTATTATGGAATCAAATTTAGTTGTATTTTTTTATTTTAATATTTGAAAAGTGAGTTCTTTTCAAATTGTTCTTTACTTTATTTATATATATATTTATTTTAAGCTTATTTTGGAAGAATATGATTCTAAATAAAATGCTTGAATTCCTCAGTCAACATCAAATGCATTGACTGCAGCAATGAAAAACTGTACAACTAGTAAGTAAGTAAGTGCTATTGGAAAATATATAAAATCCAACTATTGATCTGATGATTTATAAAAAAATACTGATAATTAAAGTTTCTTGTGATTTATTAAAATAAATAAATAAATAAATAAATAAACGCAGTCTTAAGACAGACTTTGTGGAAGTCAATTCTGCTGTTCTTTTGATAAAACATACCTGCACATGAGCCTGCAGAGGTTATTTCTATGAGCCTATGGGTAAATACTATACGCTGTTCAATTGTATATCAGCTCCTTACTAAATATTCGTAAAGATGTACATTTGCAAAGATGTTCACACATTCCACCTACATGCCTTAGCCCCCTACAATACCACTAATGAGCTGGTGGTAGAATACTGATTGATATATATATATATATATATATATATATATATATAAGCTCATTGTTGCTAAGAATATTTCTGTTGAGAGGAAACGCAAAATTTTTATTGTGTGTTCACGTCTTGGCACTTCATGCCCTGCTCTTCAAGGTTTAGGTTGCCTGAAGGACAGATCGAAGTACAACAATCATTCATCCTTTTGAAAAAAACAACACTGAGAGGGAGAGAAAAGCTCTGTTTGGATTTGGCACTTCGGCCGTCACGAAAGTTCAACTTTGCAGTGCGTGTTGGAGAAAGGATTTTCAGTACAAAGGTAGATGTGTTTGCTGAGGATTCTCACACCACTAGCTATGTGTGTGTTTTAGTGTTGGGCTCAAGGCGAGGTGGCATGCGCAGCAATAAAGCTGGATTTGTAATCGTTTGACTGTTGTTTTTTTTTTTTTTTTTTCTTTTTTTTATAAAGAAGAGAGCTTACATTTCATATTTACAATGACTTTATGTGTAAGGTTTGATTTGACCGAAGGCCACATAAAGCTCTTGTTTCCATCTTGGTCAGGTGAAGGAGTGTTCTTTTTAAAAGCCGTTTTACGCCTGTGTAACAGACTCGGTGAAACTGTTGCATAAGGTGAATAAAAACAGCAAGCAGGTGAGAGGGTGCAACTCCCAATCCGAGCGTCTCTCATAAGACAGCTGACCTTGGGTTGACTCCGTCCCCGTGCCCCACCTCTCCTGCTTGGCGTCTCTAAGATGACTAATAGTAGCTTCATGGCTTGTGTCGCCACTTTGCGCCAGTTTCACAACCGTACTTACCACAATGCATCTTTTGTTTTCAGCAGTTTTATACACTCAGGTTAAAAACGCTTTTAACCTTATGCTTTGACCGTGGAAATTTTGTTACACAGAAAGGAATTTCTTTTATTCATGGGTTGGGTGGTGATGTGTTCAACAAATCAATCAAAACTCTGAGGAACATAGTGATAATGAATGAACAGAGCTTTTAGTGAGTCACTTTTCTTATCAAGAAATACTCTTTTGTAATTAATCACATGATGGGGGAAAAACCCTTGCTATTAAAAATGCCTGAACGTTAAAATTTGTCGAATGACTCACATTTTTGGAAATCGTACTGTATTATCCTTATTAAACCATGTAATAGAGATTTTAAATACTGAATAAATGTGTTCAAATTCTTAAGATCCAATTTTTATTAAAGTCCTTATTCCATATTTAGATCTCTGTGGTAAGAGGAACATTTATGAATAAGACACCTGATCAGTATAAAGGTCTTCATTGTCTTACTTCTGCTTCAATAACGTTGTGGTATATTCCCTGGAAATGTGTGGAAATACGAGTGAAACCTTTCTCCCTCCTGTTTTCTCCTTTTACTCACTGCATTAAGCTCATCTTCAAATAACTTCTTCCTCACCCTCCCAAATGTTAGCCAATGCAAATCTCAGCTTAGCCAGTATTTACTGAGCCAATTTTGAGGTTACCTTCAGCAAAGTACAGAGTCTCTAAAAATATTCACTATTGACATAAATGAAATATATAGATGTGTTTGTCAAAGTGTTTGTCACAGTGTTTGTCAAAGTGCTGCTCCTGAAACAACTTTGTCTCTCGAGCTAGAAACATTAGCATGCACATTATTCTGTACTAATAAACTCATTGATGGTCCTATGCTTAAAATAATTTCTATTTTAAACTCTTTTTAGACTTTAATTGTCTGTTTTTATATAATACATATTTATAATATATGTATATATAGTAAGTAATTTCTCTGTTTTTTATTATTTATCAGAAAGCAAATACACTAAGATTGTACATGGAATATCCAGATTAAAAAAAACACCATATTAAATAATACATGATGCCTGGCTTTAAATGAACTCTCATTTCTTAAAGTCATATTAGAATTAAAAAGAAGCAGCCCTTATTTGCCACGTATACATTACAGTAAAATAGTTTTTTCTTTGCATATCATAACAAATTATACGGGTTTTTTTTGTTTTTGTTTTTTTTGTTGTTTAAATTGCACTGTATATATCACATGCACTGCTACAATTTAGTTCCAAAATATAACTATGATGTCTAATATGGCCTGTTAACATCTTGCTTTTAGAGAATCTGTTACTGGGTAGTTTGTCTTCACAGAAAACACACTGAGGTGATCGCACTGTCGAGAGAATGCAGGAGTTGGACATTCTTGTCCTCTCCTTACAGCTTTCCCATACCCAAATTAGCTGGAACTCGGAAAATGAGGCACTCATCCTGCTAGATTTGGCAGGTCATTGTGCCTCCCCTGTTAATGCCTGGGGATCAGCGAATCTCTGCTTGTTAGACGCGACCGAGGCTGGATCCATCAGGGGGATCTGCGACAGCACTGCTTCCTCATTTTCCCCCCAATCTCAATTCAATTACTACCACGCCTGCTCTCAGAATGAGTTTAGGCCTATAAGACCGATTCTGCAAGCCATAAAGCGCAATCTGCCTATTAGATATTTCAATCATCAAAGGGCTATAAACTCAATCACTCGGTGGACGTAAAGTTAGAGCTCATCAATTTGAACTTGTGAAGGTCTTGCCTATTTCGTACACAATTCGACCTATTACAATTCATTTTCAGATTTGGCTTTATTGGCTACAAACAAAGATAACGTAAAACTTGTTTTGAGTGTGTACATGTAGCAGTATCTATGTCTACAGAACATTTTTCCTGAATAAGAGTGACCGGCTTTAAATGCATGTTGGTCCATTTGTTAATCACCATTCTTTCTGTCTCTCTTAGTTCAGGCTTATATATTTCCTAACTGGTTAATCATCAACTCAAACAGAACAATATTTATCATTTAGATTACAGGGTGCAAGTGTTCCTCATTTTCTTTTTATATTTTGACAGTTAAATGAATTGAAAAGTGTCTAAAGGGTACCTCAATCAAATGTTTCTAAAATCCATAATAGAATGCCAAATTAATAAATCGACTATTTTACTTCATTTCCTATAAATTGCTTGAACAAACTCCATCCGTATGTGTTAGGGAAATTTATTTTGACCAGACTTTCAAATTTAGGATGTAATTATATCTAATAGTTGATTTAAATGAGTCGTTATGTCCTCTTAAGTACAGTTTTTTTTGTTGTTTGTTTCAGATAAAAGCCATGTGTTAAATGATCCTGGCAGATAAACTGGGAAGAAAGATAACAGCAAAATATTTTTGTCTTTTTAATTCTCCCTACTTGTCTGAAACTTGATTCCTATGGACAGCGGGGTAACTAGTAGGCATTAACCAAAGATGTAAGCATAGATTTTTCGTACTGAGACAAATGTACAGTGCTTATACTGTAGCTATTTTTTCTACATAAGAGACATGGTGACAATAACAAGAGCGGTTCATGCAGCTCCTCAAACACACCCTGCGATGCATCTATTTATCCTTCCCGAATCGTGTCTCTATTATGGTTGGAAAGTAAAGGCACTGTGTACAATTAAACCTGCTTTAAGTTTCTTTCCAGATTAATGTCCGTATCAAAATTCATAAAGAATTGGTAAGATGAGAAGCCTGAGCTTGTGGATTCATGGGGATTTTGTGTGAAGCCCATTTAATCAGGATAACATGGTTATTAATATTCATAAAGTCAGCTGGAATACAAATGACAGCCTGAGGAATCTGGAAACTTTTTCTGCCGTAGAAATGTATTAAAAAGAGCTTAAAAAATTAATGAAATTTAGTTTATATTACACAAAATGCAAAATCCGGTATTGGTTGATTGTAATTGGGCTTAGACGTTTCTTTTTGAAGAATTTCATCTTTGACATACATCAAAGGCAATTTCAATGAATGCAGTTCATGAATGGCCATTTAAAAGGATTTAAAGACATTAGCTGCAATAATTGAACATGAATAATAAGTAACCCACAGAGGCAATTAGCTTAAAGTCTACAAGGCAGGAAAATGAAGATTACAGGGAGACAGTAGAGGACAAATGTGAAAAGTTTAAATAGTTTTTTGATAAACTCATTTAGCCCACGTTTTTTTTCTCTATACAGAAAATGGTGTTACTATAGATAATTATTGCTATAGATAAGTATTCGGTTATTATATGAAGATTCCGGGGCATGCAAACATTCGTAATTGCGATTAGATATAATGGACCAACATGTCAAAAGTTAATTAGCAGGCAGTTTTTAATGCAGTGGAACTGAGTCTGGACTGCAAACCTAGTGTAGTAATAGCACAGTGCAAAAGCATTATATGAAAGCGGGTTTTCAGGAGATCTCTGTGTGTGCTAATGTTAATAGCTCATTAATCTGTCATGAGGAAGCTACAGATCATGTAGAAATGTAGATGTGATGCTAATTCACCATCTGTAAAGGCATCAGAAACTCTTCAAAGGAAACAGGCCTCTGTTACAATCGACCAAGTTTAAACTTTCATTAAATGAGAGGCAGCGCTTTTTTATTCCTCTGTATTGGTTTATTGCCGAATGGCAGTTTCATTAAGTTCCTCTCAGGTAATTCTCTGAGGAAACAGCGTCAATCAGCGAATCAATCCAAATTTATTTGGTAAAGCGCCCTTTTCCGAGGTCTTTGCAGTGTGCCTCTGTGAAAATTACAAGACTATCGAAAGGTCGTGTTTGTGTGCTCGTTTTATTTTTCCTTTCTCTTTTCAAAAGCTACTTTTCTCGTGTTTGTGATAAAGGATTACGAGACTGCTCAGCCATACCTACTAGCTGGAAAACTCTCCTCCTCCTCCCTGTCTGAAACTCCTGTGCACAGGGCCAACTCCTGCCCAGAGTCTATCACTGAGATTAATGGAGCCCCGTGGTGTTTTGCACAAAAAGCCAGTTGTCCGTTCACGCCTGACTGTGTCTGAGCTGAATAGTGTGTGAGCAGTGTGTGCTGGCTTACAACGCAGGGATAACGTTCCACTGGCATCTGCCCCGGGGGTCACCCCCCCGTCTAGCACCCAACCTACCAATATGCCCCCCCCCCCCTTTTTTTTTGTCTGTCTGTCTGTCTGTCTCTCCCTGTCTTTCTCTGTTCCATTCTTTCTCTGTATTATTCCATTTTAAACGTGAGACCAAATTATACAGCATTGTCAAAATGATTTCGGGAATGCTGTCCAGTCCAGATGACGTGCCTCTTCTCTTGGCTTTGGTATGTGCAGTGCTGCAAGACAACCTTTTTTTTATGGCTGTGCTGAATATTGATGGATTGTGTGTCCAGAACAAAGCTGACTGGTGAACTTGCATTAGGACTAATTAGCTTTTTGTCTTTGGCTTCACCACTAGAGGGTAGCCCAGTCCCACTGCTGCTTGTGGCAGCACATCGCAACAGACTCTATCCCTGAATGTCAGCCATGCCTCTTAATTGCTTCCTGCCTATTTGTTGCTTGCTTATGAATTAACTTGCATTTATGGAACTAAATTATCCCCCGTCATTTTAATTATACCTTAGAAGCTGAAGTTTAATTGGCGCTCCCTAACAAGGATCTGATATGGCTTGAGCTGTATTAAACGTCTGTTTACTTTCCAGATAGCTAAAAGCATTAAAACGATCGCATGACGGGATTACGATTTGTTAATTGCCCTCGTTCATTAGTCCTTCATAAACTGTTAGGTAGAGCTCCGGTACACAGTGGAGGGGATAAAGCAAAGTCTTGGAGCACAATTTTACTCTGCAAATTAAAGCTGCCTGTCTTGTTGTGCTGTCTATGCTCCAGGAGTTATTAAAGATCGCTTTTCCACCTAGCACCCCTGAGATCATATTGACAGGCTATAATTAATACTAACCTTTCTAAGTCTAATGGAGTGAACCTGACTGAGTGCCTGTGATGAAAAGCATTTTTTTTTCTCCCTTCTCAGAAATTAATCATACCTTCTATATATTTCCAGCTAATCCCAAAGTCAATGAGGAACTGAAACAAAGGCTGCCGTCCCCTGTAAAGCGCCATTGTTCAGAGACCACACCACAACCTGGGTAAAGATGCTTCTCTGCTCATTTTACACTGTTTGTCAATGGCTTTCTCCCACACGCGACAATTAAGGATGAGTTTTGTAATATGTGGGAATGTTTATCAGTGTACATTGCTGCAAGTGATCACCTGTCGTAATAACATCTTTGCAGAGATGTTTTCTAAATCCAAAATGATGTTACGTTGTTTAAGAAAAAACACAACTGCTTGGTTTGTTCATTTTGAAATTGCGTACAAATCATTTCTGTTGTGAGGATGTATGTGTGCACTTAGGGGAAATAACGGCACATCGAATAGTTTGATGTTGAGTTATTACAATTATTGTTCAGTGTGTTTGCTTTTCTACCTCATTTAGTTATTCTTACATTTTGTTTTTATTTGGACAGTGTCTCTTATATTACGTATTTTGAATTTATGGTGCGTGTTATAAAATTATTTTCCAAACAGTAACTGTTATCTGTGGCTAAATATAAAATTTATAGCAAGACAATAGTAAACAAATTACAAACAAAAGATGTTTTGATACTGAAACTATGTAAATTAATAGAAAAATCTATTGTGTGTACTTAATAAAAAGCATGCACTTTCTATAGTTTCTAACTTGAGGATTTTTTATTTGCCTATTTTTGGGGAATAATGATGTATTCTGCTGGCTGAACGCCCCCTGGCCTTTTTAGAGTCAGAACACTCTCACTTGTTCACTCACTCCTTAGTGCTGATATTTACCTCATGTACTACCTGCGCTCGGGGCTTTGAAAAGCAAGGGCAAGTCCATCAAAGCATTTAATGACGATGTCCACTTCATCAATATCCTTCATCCTCTGCAAAACAAATGCTTTGTATTAGATTTCATGCTCCCGAAACTGGCTGATATTTTTGTTTTCAGGTTCTGTGGCCAGGGCTCCAGCCCAGATATCTCTCAAACCAGGTTGGAGACAGCGGCTCCGGAGAAAAAGCTTAAAGGTAATTTTTTGTTTAAAAAATTGTGACTGTAATTGACTGTAATAAATAACTGTAATTGATTGTTGTTTGTGGGTTTGCATTTTTCTGTTTTGTCAAATAAACAATACATAGTGATTCCTTGAATGCAATATTTGAAAGTGAAATTTAGAAAAACTGTTCCATTTACATCTAATTGTCTATTTCTCATGTGATTGTGCTATTGTGTGTTTGGATAAATGTGGTACTCCATAATTCTTTTGTTTCTTTTATTCTTTCCCACTAAAGCATTTGTCTGTTTGGAACAAATGGCTCAAGATTTCAAAAAGAGCCTCCTTGTTTGCCCGCGTGCTGTTCCACGCAATACATAAACATTTAGTTACAAGTGTAAATCACCTTCAACCACTGTGTCAGGCTGTCGCCTAATAACTTTGCTTAGGCCATAATACTATGGCAGAGCCACTATTTAGATAAACTGGTTGGAATGACAACACGCGTATTTACCCACCCTTCACCAAACGCTCCCGATGCGCAAATTTATTCTGACACTCTGCTCAAATATACATTTGGACTCTTGCTAAACCACTCCTAGCTCCTGCTCACCACGCAGATTTTTAATAACTGCTAGGACAGAGACTGGAATAATAGTTTTATAATTATTATTTGTTTGATTATTATTTTTATTAATTTTTTTTATTATTATTTGTTTATATTGTTATTGTGATTTTTGTTTTGGTAAATTAATATGGAAGTATGTGTGAGATATATATATATATATATATATATATATATATATATATATATATATATATATATATATATATATATACATATATATATATATATATATATATATATATATATATATATATATATACATGTGTGTGTGTGTGTGTGTGTGTGTGTGTATATATATATATATACATGTGTGTGTGTGTGTATATATATATATATATATATATATATATATATATATATATATATATATATATATATATATATTTTTTTTATTTCCTTTTGGCAAGTTCTCATAGGAAATAACTTCGATCTTCTCCACCGTTTAGATTAAATACCTGCTTTTAATGTGAGGAAATGCTACTATAAACACACTCGTACTTGGTTGCAGCTCAGCTACGTTTTGAGAGAAGGGAAATAAAATTAAAGAAGTAACCCAGGTTAAGGAACAATGTATCGAGAAGTCGCGTATTTGCCATGTGACAAAAGGGCTTATATAAGTGTGTTTGGCATTATTATTCATGGTTGAATTTGGTGTTTGCACTGGTGAGTCTTACAGAGAATACTAATAACTGTCTCCAGCAATCCTGAGACCAGAGCCCTAGCAACAAAGCTATGAGGCAGACCTCCCTGATCTCAACTTCAAAACCTGACCTTTCGCTAAATAATTGTGGCTGCTAAGCTGGAGCTTTTTGGACATCGTGGTTGCAAGGCTGTGACTCCTGCATCACATTGCATTTATTAACACCCCCCCCCCCATTATTATTTTATATATATATTTTTTTTTAATCCCTATTTTTTTTTTCTACAGACTAAGCATTCATGCACTGTAAGGTGTCAATGTTTGCATTTGACTCTATTTGAATGACATTGATGTTGAAATGATTTCTGTATATTTTATAATTGCAGGAGAGACATTTTTCAGAGTGTAGAACTTGACCCTGTGTATTCGCTTTTGAAATTGGCTGACAGAAAATAAATAAATAAAAGTCGAACTTCTATGATTTTATGGTTGTAGGTAATGCTACACACGTTAGATTTATCAAATATAATCATATTTTCTCACAACTGGATAATTATACCGAGTGCAAATGATTTGCTGTGTTAATGGCTGCTCTATTGATTTTGATGGAGTGTGAATAGCCAGTAGGTTTTGGTGCAGAGGCGGTGAGAGAGTAAGCGAGAGGGCCAGCCCTCAGCAGGCGAACAAAGCGAATCCTCAGAAAGGCTGCCAGCGAGACAGGCCTCTGTGTTTGTCTCCTAGCCTGTGACTCTGGCCCTGAGCACTACAGAAACATTGACAGAGGAGCATGCTTTCCCTTGCTGCCAGTCATTCATCCTGGCCCGCCACATTCCCTCGTGAAAGATGACCAGACCCAGTTTCCTTTTTGGAGAGCTGACGCAAAGCAGCCAAAAAACCAACAGAGCTGCTTTTCAGCTGTCAGACCTTCTTCTCAAACCAGGAGAATGAGAGTCTTGCGACGTTACATTGTGGCATGACGTTTTCTCTCCGCATAGTTTTGCTATTTCATGGGTGATGCTTTTCACAAATCAATGTGATCAATTCAATTGCTCCTTTACACAGAAAATAAGAGGAAATTTATAATTTTGTCGAATAAAACTTTCAGTCTTATAAAAAATAAAAAATAACTGTCATTTTCTTACCCAGGTTCTGACTCTCCCAGGGCTATAGACAAACCAGTGCATGGACCCTCTCCACCATTGCCACCTCCTCTACCAAACCCAGTTAAAAATATAGATGACATGATGCTGTCCCCTCAAAGAGCCCCTACAGAGCAGAGCCTGGATGTGGATGAAGACGAGACGGACAACAGGGCTGTTAGCAAATCACCTTGTATTACACCTGAGCCAACAGATCCCAGGTCAGCACACTTTGTCATTGTAATACCAATGGCCAGAGAAGTAAGGCTAAACTATTGTGCTAAGAGAAATTCATAGAATTTATTAAGAATGTGGATGCTTTGTGGTCTTTTGTCTGAATACAGAAATGCATTCAAGCACTTCCATAATGGATGGTGAACATTTTTGTTTTAGAAATATTATTTTCTCATTCTCACGAATGTGCATTTTGTACCATTGTTTCCTTTTGCCTGTCTGACCTTTCACAGCAAATCAAGCATTTGAGTATATCTCTAAAATATGTTTTCTGTAGTCCGCGTCCATTTTAAGGTGGTTATAAATAGACCACAATGTGAACAGTCTTTGATCAATATATGAATCATTGCATTTTCAGTATCTCTTTTTAATAAGAACTGAATCAAAATTGTGGCTTAAAAGTGGGAAGCAATTTACCTGCCAATACACCACAGTGATACTTTAATATTAGCTTAAAGGTCAACTGTATAATTTGCGTAATATCTCAAAAGTAAATAAAACAGTAATATTCTTGAAAGTTGGAAATTGCATCCCTTGTGTATTTGATAATTGCATGCCAAAATGTTACTGATTCGTTTGTGTGGCCCACATGGGAGGTTAATAAGACCATTTCTAATGAACTGTTGTCTTTTTTTCAGAATAATCACACAGGAGGGCAATAGAAATTCCAAATTTAGTAATGACACCAAAAGGCAAGTCCCATTCCTGGATAAAGAGAAGAACATTGCATTCCTGTTGAAGGAGCTGGACTCGCTCCGAGACCTCAATAAGAAGGTCAATAAAAACTAAACTATTTTAAAGTACATTCACTGCTTGAGCTTAGATCATTTTCTTAGGCATATACATATTTTTGATTTCTAGCAGCATGTGTAGATACAGAAAAAAGCTAACAAAAATAAAGCATTTTTGTAAGGTTGTGAAAAGCTTCAGTATCGTGTCCTGATAAAAATGTTATAAGTCTCTGGAAGTATACTTAAGAGACCAGCCTTCCAAAAGATGTTCTCGTAATTAGTATTTTGTTGATTATGCAGCACCACAGTTGGACATTGAGGTCCTCAGCTTTAATTTTTTTTAATTGATCATATAAATAGCATACTTATTTTATTCAAAAAAGCCCTAAATGTAGATCAGCATATAGACAGCTAGATAATGGATAGTATGAATAAAAATTAATCCATGTACCCATAATCGTAGTAACGCTTTTTGGAATAAAAAGCGTTACTACGTTTATGGTTACATGGATTCATTTCAATGAATTAAATTTATTATTTGCCTCAAAATTCTACAAACAATACCCCATAATGACAACCTGAAAGAAGTTTGTTTGAAATCTTTGCAAATTTAATACAATTAAAAAATGAACAAAAAGGACATGTATATAACTATTTACACTCTTTTCTCAGTACTTTGTTGAAGCACCTTTTGCACCAATTACAGTCTCAAGTCTTATTGAGTTTGATGCTACAAGCTTGGCACAGCTATTTTTGGGCAGTTTCTTCCATTGTTCTTTGCAGAACCTTGCAAGCTTCAAAGGGTTGGAGGGGCACGTCAGCACATGGCCATTTTCAGATCACATTTTCTTCAGAGATGTTCAATCAGTTTCAAGTCTGGGCCACTCAAGGGCATTCACAGAGTCATCCCGTAGCCACTCCTTATCTTGGATGTGTACTTGCGGTCATTGTCCTGTTTAAAGATGAACCTTTACTCCAGTCTGAGGTCCAGAGCACTCTGGAGCAGGTTTTAATCAAGAATGTCTCTGTACATTGCTGCATTCATCTTTTCATCAATCTTGACCAGTCTCTCAGTTCCTGCTGCTGAAAAACATCTCTACAGCATGATGCTGTTACCACCATGCTTCACTGTAGGGATGGTATTGGCCGGGTGATGAGCTGTGCCTGGTTTCCTCTAGAAATGATGCTTGGCATTCAGGCCAAAGAGTTAAAGAATTTTGTTTTTCATGGTCAGAGTACCTTTTGGCAAATTCCAGGTGGGCTGTCATGTGCCTTTTACTGAAGAGTGCCACTCTACCACACAGGCCTGATTGGTAGAGTGCTGCAGAGATAGTTGTTCTTCTGGAAGTTTCTTCTCTCTACACAGAGAAATGCTGGAGCTCTTTAAGAGTGACAATCAGGTTCTTGGTCACCTCCCTGACTGAGGCCCTTCTGCCCCGATCGCTCAGTTTGGCCAGGCGGCTCCGCTCTACAAAGAGTCCTAGTTTTTTCAAACTTCTTCTATTTATGGATGACTGAGGCCACTGTGCTCATTGGGACCTTCAATGCTGCAGACATTTTTTGTAACCTTCCCCAGATCTGCCCCTTAATACAATTCTGTCTTGGAGGTCTACAGACAATTCCTTGGACTTCATGGCTTGGTTTGTGCTCTGACATGCAATGTTAACTGTGGGACCTTATATGGACATGTGTGCGCGTTTACATCAACTGAATTTACCACAGGTGGATTCCAATCAAGTTGTAGACACATCTCAACAATGGTCAGTGGAAACAGGATGCACCTGAGCTCAATTTTGAATGTCATGGCTCTGGGTTTTTTTTTTTTTTTTTTTTAATCAATTTGCAAAGATTTTAAACAAACTTCTGTTATGCAATCATTATGGAGTCTTGTTTGTGGAATTTATTTGTCCCACAATGGGGAGAATTCTATGTTACAGCAGCAAGTAAAAAGAAAAAAAAGAAAAGAAATACCAAAATAAAGAATGTAATCCATTTTGTTGTGAATACTGTCCAGATACACTGCTTATTGACCCTACTATTGCTATTGCTAATTTAAAGTCACTGCTTATTGACAGTACCAGAAAACATGTTATTGACTTAATGAGTGGGAGTTTTCCAGCTTTCATGTTACTTAAGTACACATAAACACATTGTCAGAATTGCCAGGTGCCGTGCAGGTCTTTGTTGTGCCCTGCAGCTGTCACTGTGTCGATCTTTGCTCATCTGGAAACTTTCCCATAATGGGCTGGATTGGAGAGCCACACTGACACAACTGTAATTGATGTCCTGGGTTTGCAAGTAGCTGTGACTCCTGACAAAGAGGCAGGAACATGTCCTGTGAGTGTTTTCGCTGGCAGAGACGTGAGAGAGCTTTTTGAGGGTTCCAGCTCTGTCTACCCGTCTTTAAAAAGTTGAGCTGGGACAAAAACAAACTGAGAGGAAAAATATTTAAGACAGGAGGATACATTTATCATTTAGAAACCTTTAAAGAATCACTCTTCGATCTGGATTTATTGTCACGACAAAGCAGTTCCTCTTTTTTATTAGTAGCCGAAAAAATGTGCCAAAGAGGCTAGTGGTGCAATTACCACAGAACAAACAGGAACAGTCTGAATTTGGTGTATGGGATTCACTTTGTTAAGAAGCCCAAGACAGAAATGCTGGTGTTTGCCAGAACATTATTTCATAGCATATCCGTTTCTGATGGGAGGTGCCCTGTGTGTGTGTGTGTGTGTGTGTGTGTGTGTGTGTAGCTCCAGGAAAAGCTGGCCTTGAAGGAAAAAGAGCTTGAGACAATTCGATTGGATAGCCAGCTTCAGGAAGAGAAACTTGGGGCCCATGCATATGAGAGAGCTGCAGGTATGTAAGAAGACAATTATAAGTATTTGTCCCCACAAATAAGCAAATAAAGAACTGCGTTATGTTCCAACAGACCTCTCAATATACACCACTGATTTAAAACTAATTTTGTTTGACATTTATAAATTGATATAATCTGTGACAATTGAGGCTTTCTTTCTGTGTTTTGTATTGTGTTTCCAGTTCTGTTAGTATTTCAATAAGACTCGAAGACATTCAGTGTAATAATGGGTATCCGTTTGATATGCATAAACGCAACTTTTAAAACCAGTCAGGCTACACTGATGCAAATTATCCGGAAGATTTCTATCATGCATAAATAAATAAATAATACAAGACATATGGTGCACAATTAGGCTACCAAATGTTCATTTAATAATCAAAGAAACATGCATGTCCTTGCCATTTTGATTTTATCATTCACATGCTTCAGGATAAGTGTTCAGGCAGTGTTTAAATGACAACTTCTACCAAAATGTAATATTGATTTTTTTTTTTTTCTACTGAACTTTGACATGATTTAGATGGAGGCTGCCTGTTTATCATTAAGCCAGTGCAAAGAGAGGAAATAGATGTTAATAGTTGTCAGTGCTACTTTCTGCAGGCTTCAAAAAATAATTATCGATTGCTTTTAGTATGTGATTATTTTAGGAACAGGATGGATTTGGGCAGTGTATATATAACATTAGGAATCTAAGCAAGTCATAAAAGTACAATTTACTCATTGTCTCTGTAGACCTCAAATTCTGTAAAAGATAATTATTAGAAAAAATATATATTGTGTCCGTTCCATATAAGCTTAGAACATAATTCAGACATTAGGATTTGGTACTTATGTTAATTCAATATATAGAATATAAGAATGCTGGATACAACGAAAGTGTGGTGTTTTGTTTTTGTTTTTTTTCTGGGGGGCAGTTTCTTTCTTAAAAATTTCCAGCACATATATTGCTTTCCATCTGTTTCTTAGTGTACCAGCCTGGTATTGAGGCCTCCTGGTCATGAGTAGTTTGCCTCTCCTGTGTCTGAGTAGTATGAGATGGTTCCTGACATGAGCCATATGTAATTGCTTGTTCTTTCTTTAAAGTAGTGGTAAACCAGGGTGTTTTGATGCTGAAATTTTCCTTATCGAATGCCTCTCCTGGACATGACACTGACTGCAAGGTACATCACAGCTGCTGTTTTTTATTACTCTGGGCACATGCGTGTCAAACCTGAGCAGAGGCAGCCATCTCAAAATGAGGTGCACTTATAGTTATTAATACCTTTGTCACAGTGTTTCAGTAGCAATAACTCTTTTCCCGGGGAGCTTAGGCTTGTTATTGTGCAGCTGAAACTCTGGTTTTGGCAATACAAGTGTAATAACCACCCATCTCTCTCTTATACTTTCTCACACTGTGTGTCTGTCTTTTCTTTTTGTCTCTATCGCTCTTAGCATTAGTGGAGGAGATTTATAAAGCTCAGAGGGAGAGGGACCAGGCTGTCATGGCCAGACTGCGGCTAGCTAATGAGGAGCGGGATGAGGCTCTTCTCCGAGCCAAGAAGCTTCAAGAGGCAGCACTTGAGTATGTTCTTATGTTATGTTGATTCATGCAACCAATTTATATACTTTGCCGAGTCTTCCTTTAAGGTGGGGTCTGGATGTGTATCTGTTCACATTCAAGTATTCTTCTCATTTGTCCAAGATTATCCCACATATTCAAAAAGGATTCACTCATTCACTGTTCTAGGAATTTTGAATTTCGGAATTGCAGAGTGTTAAAAAAAGTGAATTATTGCTATGAATTTTTTTTTTTTTTTGCTTTTTGCTTTGCACTGCCCTACTAAAACACTGACTGACATCTTATTAACACATCTATTGAAGTGAATGAGATAATAGAAAAGACCCAGAGGCAGCTGTAAAATGTTCAAGCGGTTTTCCGTTATGCCTTTTACTTCAACCCTGTGTTGCAAACCAATCTAAAAATTTTCAGACCTTTTGTACTGGTGCTTTAGGGCTTTGTGAACTGCACCCAGGGTGTGGGTTTACTTGTCAGCCCTATGGGAGGCTGCTTTGTTCCTGCTGTTGCAGGACAAGCTGGATGAATGGACTCAGGGGTGAGAAGGGTGAAGAGAGAAAAATCCAATATCGACTGGTTTGGAAATATATCAGACGGGTGTGACATTTCATAAGAGTCCCTTCACCCTAGTGCTGGCTTGTCAGTCAAAAGTTGCACTGCATAGGAAATCAATCAAGTCCTTCAGCTCAGCAGATATTTACCGTTAACACCCTGCCTCAACTGCCCTAATTAATGTGATGATCTTTTTCTGTTTGTCTAGTTTGCAGGTGCAGAGAGTTTTAGGGTGAGAATGCAGTTCCTGAATAGTGGGGCCAATTAGAGAGTAAAGCTGATTTGTGCACCTGTAAAATATAGCGATAAATATAATAATATAGAGGTTTTTATAATTATTGTTCAGGGACAAAATTAATACATTGAATTTCATGATTAGTCAGCACATTCCACCCCATTCCTTACCATACCAGAGTAAATTTTTTAAAACCTGTTCTTACATATTTTAATTGTATTGCATGCTACTTAAGGCATCACCCGCACTCATGATTTATTGATAGT
Organism: Silurus meridionalis; assembly: GCF_014805685.1. Lineage (NCBI taxonomy): Eukaryota > Metazoa > Chordata > Actinopteri > Siluriformes > Siluridae > Silurus > Silurus meridionalis. Next base: position 16,259,063 of record NC_060891.1, on the reverse strand, counting down.
TCCCCATGTCGTTCAGACATACTGCAGTAATTGAGTGGTATAAAATGATTTTTTTTTTCTTCATTCCTTTGAACCGTAAAATCACGCTTTAAAATCTAATTATGCAAACATCTTTCTGAATGCAGAATTGCAGCGCCTGTATCAGCCTCCCTCTAAAAATGGTAATTGGTAGCCAAGTATGCAAAATCCCATTATCACTGGGAATCTTCAGGAATGGGAAGGCACGTTTTTAAAATCGTATTTTCACAGGTCACTGCTGGGTCTGTGTGTGAATGAGTATGTACCTTTATAATGGGAGGTGATCCATGTAATGCCTTTGTAAATTAAATGAGAGGTTGTTGTTTTTCTGCCAGAGACAGTCTGGAACAATCCGATTTACTCTCAAAGGAGAGAGCTGACTAACCAGGAGGATTACTGCAGTTTTCAAGAAATTTGATCAGGTTTTGAAAGCTGATATATAGCCATGATGCTTACTTTGTATGAGTAACAAGTGTCTAACAACAAATAATACTAATACATGGAAAAATGTTCACATTGAAATAAATGCAATAGATGTCTGGGGCTTATATTTGTGTGGGGCTGTACTGTAAGTTGCACACCAGGCTTCTTATTCACATGAGAGTTGAAACACACACTAAAATATTTTGAAGTCGAATGTATCTGTGATTCAGTGGGTACTGGGCTCTGTAATTAAACTTCCCTTTACCTTATAAAATGCTTTGTACCAGAAGGGTCTAAACAGTTCAGTCCAAATACGTTTCTCTTCTTTTCCACACATATGAACATTTGATCCCTATGGTCATATAGTGTAGTAAACATTAATATCTTAACAGTTCACTGTCACTCCTGAGCAGAATGGGCATTATTGTGGAATAATCGCAGGGGCTGGTGGCACTTTTAATATGCTGGAGTGTCTTCTGCACCACACAGAAAAAAATCCCAACAGAATGCAATTACTGGCTTTAGGAAGTGATCTCATTTTGCCAAGTGCAGGAAAGGAAACTGATTGAAGCTCACTACCTTTCATTTCTGTCTTTTCTCACACTCTGTCTCCCCCTCCCTGCCTTGCACCCTTCTTCTCTAGGCTGGAGAATATTAACCCAGAGGAAACTGACATGGTAAGCCCTTTGGAGAATTTCATGTGGTCTTACATTTTGTCTCCATACCATTACAGTGAGATTGTGTTTATATGAGGAAGAACGACCTTAAGAAACAAAGGATTTGGAATGTTACTACGAAAGCTGATGTCAAATTTAAGCCTAATTCTTTGTTTAAAGTTAGACATGAGAAATATTTTAATGACAAACAATGAATGTTGACATAGAATAAACATGTACATGATCTCTGCCTTCCTTTTATTTTTATTTTTCAAGTAAAAAAATGATTCTATCCAGAAATTAGTTTCTTTTTTGTTATTTAGTAAAGTGTATGTCTGTGTATGTCTGTGTGTGTGTGTGTGTGTGTGTGTGTGTGTGTGTGTGTGTGTGTGTGTGTGTGTGTCTGTGACCATGTGGTGACTGCAGCTTTTATTTAAAAATCTACAACCGAAAGTTTTCTGATTAAAGTTCATGTTAGAATTAAATGGCACATTGAATAATTATGAATAATAATTATATTATTGGAAGATCCTCACAAGGATGATAAAGCAAGTGTGTGTCTGAATCTGTGTGTCTCAGGACTTGGAGGAGTTGCTCAACAGGGTGAGCAGTGCGGATTCTGCCTTGAGTATTGAGCAGAGTGGTATGGCCATCATGGAGCGCATTCAGAGGGCGAGGGAGTGCCGCTCTAAGATCACCTCAGAGGAGATGAAAGCTGTCATAGAGGAGCGAGACAATGCCTTAACCAGGGTAGGAATTAGTATCACAGTCAACACACACATCACGCTCCAGTCAGGGTCAGCTTTAACACACTTCGATTCTTGAGACTTCACACACACTTGTTGTGTACCAAGCCTGAACCCTTTACACCACAGAAGAAGATCAAACACCTTTATTTAAATATTGACTGTTCACAATTCATACCACATCTTAACACCTCTATGAAATGCCTTTGATAACCAGACTATTATAGTGCATATTATAGTGCATACGGTGTTTATTCACTGATCGGGCCCTGATTTAAGAATCAACACAGTAACTATCTAATTCCCATGTAGTGACAAATATTGCTGCATAACCTCAAATATTTGATATACCATTCCTACACACATATTTCAATCAAATGAAAACAAACAAGCAGGTCACCAAATATTGACATCCAGATATTTTACTTCATTGCAAAGTTCAAGCGTGGGCCAATGTATTTTTCGCAGTTCTTGGTTGATGGTTACTGGCCATATTACGTGACGTCATATAAATATCTGTTTTATTTGGATACTCAGGGTAGTTTTTACAGATGCTTAAGTTTTGGATTTGTACATTTAATTATTTTAAAGTAAGTAAGTAAAAAGTACTAAACTATACCTTATCGAATTGGTGGGAATAAATGGAAAGGTACATACATCACAGATAACTCACATAAGCTAAAAAAAAAAAACAATGGAGACTGGAGAAAGGTGTATAATTCAGAGGTGGGAATTAATTAAGTACAAATACTTCATTACTGTACTTATGTAGATTTTTCTGGTATCAGTACTTTATTTCACTATGAATTTTTTGGACAAATTTTTACTTTTACTCATTTCATTTTTGCACAAATATCTGTATTTTCTACTTCATACATTTTCAAAACAGGCTTGTTACTTTAGTTTTTAATCTATTTGGTGAAATGTAAATGTTTTATCCTTCTCATTGCGTGCTTTTATTTTTTTAGACAATCAGCCTATTTTCTGTCATTGCACGGATTTTTCAATCTACCACTGGTGTATAATTTTCATGGCTCTAACACACCACAGATGTAGACTAGTTTATGAAGCTAACAATGAGCAATCAGAAGGCAACAAGAAGTATGGGGTTAACGTATAGAGACAGAGGGAGTCAGTGATGTAAACATGACTGAGAACAGACATATTCCAGATCACCTGATCATCATCTTTTCTCTGCTTGTGTTCTATATGATGGTTGTTCAGCCTGGATACATTTATTAGGTAACAACATTTTTTATTTGTTTTATATTAATATATTTGTATACATATATATTCTAGATTTCTGTTAAGCAGCTTAAATATTTATTGTTAATAGTACAAAATATTTAGTTAATAAAAAATAATAAACTTGAATGAGTTTATCAGTATGATAGTTGCACAGGAAATATGGTTAGAAATTCATCCATGTAGGTTTTCACGAGGACTATCAGGGACGAAACCATTTTCTTCTGCTTACATATCTGTGGCTAGAAATTTTGAGGAATATTTAAACATCATTCCCATTCACTGGGAAACATGCCTGGATACAAGACAGAAAAACAAGCGTTAGACATGTGAAGAAGAAAAGCAACACAGCAGATTGAGTCTATGTTGTGCTTCTTCCACTGAAGGAAAGCTGTCTCTCTTTCCCCACGCTTCCTGTTGCTGTTTATAGAAACTCACATATGGATGATTACGGAGTCTGGCACATGAGAAACTGAGTAATTCAATTATTATTTTTTCTATTTCCATGCTTAGAACATACTCTTGGAAACACTGTTATTCCTGCATATTCAGTCTTTCAGTATGATGTCAGTACATGCTACAGACACTGTGGATTTATTCATTAAAAATCCCATCACAATTTCATGCATAGACACATGTTTATATTTTATTTTTATATTATATATTTTACATTTTATTGTACTTGTGTCTAGACTCTGCTTTTTGTATTTTTATATTATTAGACCTGGTGTATATTCAATGATATTTAAAAATGGTCAACCAAGTAAGCAGAGTTAACCACTCTAATGCTAATGCAAGACCAGGTGTAACTCTACCCAAACCCTACCACTCTATTACTGCATTGCCCTGATTTTTCAGCAAGGCCAAAACCCATCTACAGGGCAATTTCAGAAGTATGTTGCAAACGCTGGCCTAATCCCTCTGAGGCAGAGATGGGTCCCCTCTCTATCCTTAAGGATTTCTCTCTCCCCTGCCGCTTCTCCCATCCCTCTCTTCATCTCGTAAGGATTAGCAGCCGGCAGCAGGCACAGGGCCGTCACATCCCTCCGGCCTGGTGGAATATGAAAAGCTGGATAAGTGTTAGGAGAAATAAATCTTATTCTCACTTCCCTGCTATCCTTGAAGTGAATGCTCAGAATAAGATGTGCTTCGTTATATCTCCACGCCTGATACGCTTATTGAATCTTTCCTGATATTGATAGAGTGCTGATGTTAAAGTAAGAGAGGAAATGAAATCGCCTCTCTAGACGATTTAGGCCACCCCGAATGTTCTTGAAATCATATTCCTTGGATTTGCCCCCTCACACATAATGATGTGTGTATAATTTGGCTTTAATGCCCCTATACTGACTGTAATCTATCGAAATTCAGTGATTCTGAATCGACTAACTTGGTTAATGTGTCTGCTGGTATGCCTCATTTCTCTCAGACTGTGGCTATTTTTGGGGGGCAAGCGGCAGGATAGGCCTTTGCGTCAGAACAGAGGTGCATTCTGATTTAAATACGTTTCCCCCAAAAAACATCTGTTGCCTGAGAGCCATAACTCAAGCTGACACTAAAGAGGAGCTGTGTGTTTTGTCTGGAAGGCAGCGCTATTATTTTAGTCTGCAGAGGAAAGGGCCGGGAGTGGGCTCGGTGGCTGAAAGGCTTGTTTGCGTGGACACTGGGCTTTGTGGCAGCTGGATGTCGAAACACTGGGACTTGTCAGGCAGCAAGGATGGTTTACATTCCTAGTAAGTGTCCTTCAGTCTTGGTATGTGCACATGGAGAAGAGCACATATGGACCGGTCTAAAACAACCCGACTTACAATAATACTCAGCAAGTGGCTGTCGCATCACTGTTTATACTGTCTGTTGCTCAGTCTGTCTGTCTGTCAGTGCTGCCTTCACGTCTACTGCTGTGAAAGAGTGGATGGTACAGAATGTTTGAGGGTTAGAATGTCACACATGTTATATATTGGTGATCGTTTTGTAGCTTCATTGTATAGTTTTTCCCTTATGCATGGGTGGTGTGTACTAAGTATTTTAGCACACACATCCATGTGTGGGTATTTTCTCATAAAGTTTTTTTTATATTATTTTTAACTTTAAAATGCACCTCAAATGAACGTGTTTCCCTAAGGATTACATACAGAGAGAGTAATATCAGTGGTGTGTGCTTTACAGTAAATGTAATAACAACTAAGTCGGAAGGCTAGTATCCTGCTGAGATTTCACCTCTCATTGAACAGCTTTAGTTACACACTGTTTCACTGCAACATGCTCTTACCGAGTCTGCAAGGCACACTGTAAATATTAGTACAGCTCTGTATGTTAAATAATAATAGCGTATAAATTGTGTACAGGGTGCGAAGTTAGTTTATTTTACTCAAAATACAAACAGTAGGTAAATAAAAGGGCCAGATCCGGAATAAACATGAACAATGCATTGAGTTTGACCTTTTCTTTGTCCTTGCATGTATGTATTGGTTAGATGAGCAGTCCAGACAGGAGCTGCAAATTGAATAAGAAAAATGTTGAAGAGACACTGGACTGAAAATGAATCATCCGAGAGGAAGAGTTACAGAAGAGCTGATTGTATTCTCCCTCGCTACAAGTTGTTGTTAGTTATTCCATGATGTGTTCCAAATGCGTCCTTGTTTCAGCGTCTGTATCTTCCTCTCTGTAGTGCAAGTGCCTGGAGCAAGAGCTTCTTCACACCAGAGAGCTGAGCCAGACCAGCAACACCTGTCAATTGAATGTGGTAAACAATCAGGAACGGGTACGCAAGGTAAAAACTATATGTATGCACATCTAATGACCCCTTCTGCACTCTATATTCTTAAAAAAATCCTCAATCCTCAGCCCATTAACTAATCAGTGCTATCATTTATTAACTTGTATTGATTTAGAGTGGGAATAGCAGTGATTAGTGGGACCATAGTGGTAGTGTTACCCACGGTTTTAGGTGACAGAGGCTGCTCAGCGAGCTGCGATGCTTCGCTACATGTCTGTCGGGGAGGTGCAGGGCAAACACAGCCCTGTTTGATTTGCTGTATTTATCTGATGCAGCCGGAGCCCTTGAGTTAAATGCAGAGTGCTGTAAAAGGGCCGTCATTAGATAGAGCTGAGTAAACAGACTCTGAGAGAGGACGTTTCACCAGGGGAGCCGTGTCAGGGCCACGACCTGGGCCACTGCCCCATGCACACCAATTTCACTTTAACTCTCTAGCACACTTTCGTAGGAAGTATATGAGTCCTATTTATCTGAACTATAATGTTTTAACCTGCGGCTTATGTAAGAGATATTCAGCATTCCGCATGCTTTATGTAGTTTTCATCTTTTACACAATTTTATTTTAGCTTTACAGTAAATCTCAGAATTTTGAACAAAAAACACCTCTCTGTATAGATATTAAATATAATTTAACTGTTTTACATAAATATATAGAGTAATTTTTTACTAGTGTAGTTTTATTGGCTTTATATTGTATCATACACGATTTACTGTTTGATCTTGACATGTATGCAAATAACCCTGTGTTTGTTTATAAATATTTGTCATTGGATTTGTAGATTTATGTTGTTTGATAAGAAGGCAATCATTTGAATTCGGAACTGAATTGGTGCAGTCAATTGGCCTGACATTGTAATTCTATTATTCAATTAAAATTTATTTTTGTAGCTAAAACAATTGCTTTACTTGGTTGTGACCTCGTCATTTATCATTACAATTATTACGCAATATATATCATGAAAGTCCAGTTTGAATATTTGGGCAAAGCTTCCCAAGGACTTGCTCTATGTTCTGATTTACAATTAAGGTGGTTCGAAGAATGGCTTATTAGGAAATATATTAAAATTTTGTTATTAATGTAGCACTTGGTTTTTCTTTAAATCCCCTTAATTACAGATTGACTCTTGGGATTACAGAGCAGGGTTTTTAATTTAAAATGAAATGGGAACAGCTGTCAAAAAATTACTCAACAGTGTTAGGAACATATTCACAAAACAATTTAAAAATGAGCAGGACCGCTACTTATCAAATGACATTTTACTTTATAAAAAAAAAAAAAAGTGAGAAAATTTCATAGAAACTGTTGTACAAACCCCTATTCAAAAATCTTTATATCAAATTTGGAGCACATAAGCTTTTAGAGCTTTATCCAGGATGAATATTAAGAGGTAGGTTTTAAACTGTCACTCATATCGTTAACACTTAACTGTAAATGTTTTTTTTTTTTTTTTTTTTTGCAATTATAGAATGAGGAATAAGACACTTGACATGGCAGAAAGTTATTATGCTATATTTCGCAAAGTTAGCAGGTTATTTGCCAAGAAATTGTCACTTTGAGTTTCAGTTGGAGAAAACCTGAGGCTATTCTCTCTCTTATCTCTTATTTCATCTCTGCTTTACCTTTGCAGAAACCTGTTAAGCAGCCATTTCTGAGTCCTTTACTGAATGGATATGTGGGGTATATGTGTGTGTGCGCACATTCGTGAGGCTTTAGGGGGCTCTAAACGCCTAGGGTGGAGTGCGGTTGTGGGGGTTGAGAATGGGCTTGAAGTGGCTGCGGAGGTCAGTAGAAGTGGGCTGTTGTTGAGGGCTTTGCCCTTGCCCTGAACCACCTGTGTTTGCTCTGCAGCTTTTCTCTCAGAGCACTGACGGCCACACAGTGATCACACAAACCTGCCCCGGGTTTCCAAGCTGCTAACACACTAAACAGTTATTGCTGCTTCCTCTAACCTCTCAGAGATCAACCACCATCATATAAATATGATTTCTTTTTTAATATCCTTATTTTTAATATATTGGGTGAAATTATAAAAGAAATATGAAACACTATTTGTCTGTTGTTTGATAAGAACTTTTTTAAATAACGTAAAATTTAGAACAGGTGAGTCAGGTGACAGTTTTGATTCACTTTATGCTAATGGACAATTGTGCATACTGTATAAGACACTCCTAACAGACCTGGGTTATTTATTATACCTTTCAGAGATTAGTGTTACTGTTGGTTTTTTTCCTGATCTCTGACCACTTTGCTCAGTAAATAATACTTTAGACCAGTTATACTCTATGCCAACTCTTCTGTATACATCATGATTTATTTGGATTCTGGCTTGATCAAGTGAGAAAGACCCTTGTTCTCTCAACAAAGGCAGTTCTCTTTATCAGGTGACTTTGAGTGGAGAGTAATTTGGGTTTTAGAGTAAATGTAGAGTGCAGGTTGTCAATATTGCAATGATAAATCTAATAAAAAATAAAAATCCTCTCTACATTAAAGAAGATGGCTGATTAGTAAATAAGCAATGAAACTGGTATGCAATCAGAGTGCAGCACCCCTGATGGTGGGTGGCACTGCTGACTCTCCCTACTGGGGCCGAAAGGCCATGCTCTGCCCAGCACTGCCCTACCCAGCAGCCTTTCCTAAAGGTCAAGGCAGCCACTCTCCTGTACACGGAGTAATCTCTCCAGGTTAAAACGCCACTCTGTGGACCTCATTTGGATAATATTATAATGAATGCTGATAAAATACATATGATTAAAAGAATCCGGCTTTGAAGTTGAGCTCCGCTCCCTGTTGGAGAAAAGTACATATTGACTTTAGAGGTTAGCGTCTTTTTGATGTTCTCTTTGACTTGTGAGACCTGCACTCCGGTAATTAGAACGATTGGGCTGCAGTGGCAGAAGCTGCAAGCACTTAGGGCAAAGGTGTTTATAGCACTCACCATACAACAGGCATTCTGCAACTCCACATCATATGGCAGCTTTTTCTTTCTGTACAAAGATCCAGCTTTTAAACAGAGACAGCTCTTATAATTATTTGATTGCTGAAATCCTACTGGGGAAGTCTGTACACAACAGGATTGCAGGTTAAACCCAGTATGTTATGAGTAATACAGTACTCCTTTAGTCTGAAGATAGAGCGAAGTGAATCCCATTCACCTATTCTATAACACAGGGGAAATGTATGTCTGAACACTCCAACTCTTACCATAAAAACTATTAAATACATTTGAATGCAATTCAGGTACTCGTTTTATCCCTGTTTTTTTTTTATTATTATTATTCTTGACCCCTTCACCTTAGTCTGTCATGCTTTGTATCTTCCTCTGTATTTCCTCCCTCTCTTCCTCTCATCATACAGATAGTCAGTCAATCGCAGGCATTTACAGTAGGGCAGGTTTTTGTGTTTGTTTAAACAACCTTCATTGTCTGTCCCTGCGCTCCCAGCTGCTGGGAGGGTAAGAGCAACAATGGATCTGTTTCAACGGCTGGTCATTAGCAGGAGCTTTAGTACTGGTCAGGTTTAAGCAGCGGACAGTGTTTGCCCAGCCTCCCCTGCAGCCTGTGTCACCCAACATGCTGTCTCTGAGTAGGTGCTGAATGGGAAGACAATAGATTGAATTAGATCCCCCTTGGAGTGAGTTCCTCACCGTGTGTGAGTGAGAGGAAGGGAATGAATGAGTGTGTGTATGTGTGTGAGAGTGTGAGTGGAGAGAGAGAAAGACAGAGAGTGAGTTACATAAAGAAAAAGTTTGGCAGCAGAGGTAACACACCTGAGTTCCTCTGTTTCTTCTCAATGAGCAATTAATATTGGCAGTTGAGATAAGAGAGGTGCATGTGTGTAATCAAATTACAGTCCAAATAATGTGACATTATCAACACTGTGTTGGTTCCGAAATGAAACTGATTCAGAACTGCACGATGTGTTATATTCAGCAATAAAATGAAATTATCTTTCAAACTGTTGTCAAAAAGTCTTTGTTGTTTTATAACCAACTAACTAACAAATAAGTCATTTTGATATTCCTGTGGCTTGTTTTTTAAACGCACACTACTCTGTGAGTAGATGCAGGGAGAGTTGGAGGCTGTACAGAGAGAGAGGGATATGGCTCGGGAGCTTGGGCGCAAGTTAGAGGAGGAGCTCCAGTCTCTGCGTTGGTGCCACAGGTGGGTCATCCATACTTACAACACACCCACCACAGTTCTCATATGTCAAACACTCACTTCAAGCATGCTTACTTCACTATTTAATTTTGCATTAGTAATTTAGCAGACCTCAGATAATTCCGTAAAGCAAATTATATGATAAGAACCAAAGAACTTTGCAATTGTACTGAATTTTTTTTTTTTTTACAAAGGAAACTCAAACAGTATAGATTATAAAGTCATACCAACAGTACATAATGCATTTTTTTATATATAAATACACAAGTCTCGAGCACTCCTCCCAGTGGAAATAAAGCTACATGTACCCGTGACTTTCCTTCGTCCGTTACACTTTGCTTTTGCTTTTTCTTTTTTTTTATTCTGGGTTTTTGTTTGTTTGCTCTCCTGTGAAGGCTTTCATTCTTTCTCTGCTTCTATCTCATCATTCTTCTCTCTTCTCTTGTTCACACTTTCCTGAAAGAGTTAGCCCATACGGTGTGCTCCATTTTAACTTCTTAATAAAGATCTTTATATGCCAGCTCCCATCATCACTGTTCTTCTTATTAAAGCAGGCAGAGAAAAAAAACATGCATTGAGCCAGCTCAGCAGCACAGTCTAACAGATAATAAATACTAAAACTAGCTTTAATATGCACTGTGAGCCTTGGTGTGGAAGGTAAGGGAAAAAAATCTGAAAATAGCTGAGGTGAATCATTTTACCATTCGAATGGGAGAAATGCATTTGAAGATGTCCAGCCAATGTTTTTTTCTTGCAGCGCAATGCTTTCCTATGCACTCTTGCAAACTGTTTGTAGATTTAAAGGCCATGGATTATTATTATTATTGCTTTACTCTGGAACCCTGTAAGGTATTAACCACAGATTTTTCACTAGCACCTGACTCGGATTGTTTTGGCCCCTGATGCAGTACATTTTACATAGCACTTTTATACGTCAGAGCACTTTGGTACGTCGCTCTGGACAAGGGCGTCTGCTAAATGTCAAATGTAAATGTAAATTTCAAGAACTTATTTGAGACATTTGCACAAAAGAAAGCCTTTGAAACAGAATCAAGGTCTAAAACAGGTGCACTAGGTTGGACTCCCACATGTCTAATCTTTTCATCAGGAGTCATACCCTTGCATTTTATCCGTCAGTCTGTTAAAAATCTGAAATAGGATCAAATACATTTGGCTCCTAAACTGGTCCTTCTTGTTTGCAGAGCTGGATCCTGTTCCTGTGAGACATACATCCTTCTACTTTAAGGATCCTTTTTTGTTGTTGTTTTGTTTTTTATTCAGCATGCACATGCATTCACAAAGATATTACTGGTTATGGCACATGGGGCAATCCCTTTCCCGCACACCGTCTGTGCTAGAGGAGGAAAAGGCAGACATTGTATTCACCCACACAATCTGTATTGTGTGAGACAGGGGGGGTCAGTCCTGCTCCTGCTCCCTATCAATGTGTCTTTGGGGTTGGACCTTTTAAAGGAAGAATTCTCCAGACCCAACAAAGGCCAGAAGATATGTTTGCTCTCAGGATTGCCTGGCCAGCTCCATTGTGCCTTTTAGGATAACAGACAGTCCAAGTCAGATGAAAGACCAGAGAATAGATGAGTACACGCAAGCTGGAATGTCAGTCCTGTGAACCTTCTGCTTTGGCAATTTCATCCGCTTTACCCAGAACTATACTGTTATGAAAAACACTGAGGTGATTTTGTGCAGCCAGTTTGGTTTAATGCGTTGTCGTTGGCTGGGCCATGCTGAGGAGGTCAGGCTTTATGTATGTATAAGGTGCTTTGTTTGAGCGTAAGCCAGGAGCAGAGGGAGTCAAAGCTGGACTGGACATGGATTAACACCCTGGTCCCCATACGGTTCATCTCCTCAGAGATCACTCATCATCACTGAAAGCAACACCCCTGCTTGTCAACACCTCAGCTCCACAGACATGACTATATACACTGTATGTATAATGTTCAGGCAGGATTTTTCTGGCCACATGACAGATTCTGTATGAATTTTTTTTTTTTTTACTTTCTTTAAAGCTCTGGATTTAACTGGATTGCTAAATCTAAAGAACGAATCTAATAATACTCATACTCATTACATATTTTCTACACATCAGTACACACCAGCCTTAGGCTTGTTAGTCATACTACAGGAAGAAATTTTCATTTTGTGTATGCCAGATATGTAGAACAAAACCAGGAATTGTTCTCGGTATACGTTTGGATTTGTTTTCTTTGCCATTCTGTGCTACAAATTATATTTTGTGGATTTCCTAAAATGCCTCTCAGCTAGTGAGGAGAAAATATCAGGACACAAAATCAAAACTCAGCAGTGCCCAGGTTTTTTTTTTTTTTTTTTGGGTGAACATTGCTAGTGTGGTTAGCGTTGAAATTGTGTGTATGGGAAATCATCCTAACTTTTATCCAAGAGTTGTTGAAGTGATATATGGCTGTTGAGGAGGGTTTGAAGATGAGGTGTGGTTGCAAGTTGGTTTCTGTCCAGTGAAGGTTGCTGTGAATACCTGCACTTAAATAGGTGGTTCCATTGCACTCTCTCTCTCTCTCTCTCTCTCTCTCTCTCTCTCTCTCTCTCTCTCTGCTTGCACTTGCTTCTCCATGTTAAAAGTTTGCCGCAGGTACATCTCAGTTGAAAGGCTATTTTACATATCCTCTTTGATACCATGTTGTGCGGATGTTAATATTTAACCCCTTCCCACAGTCGTAGAGGCAGGTTCTTTGGGATCCGGCCCCTTTGATTAGTTATCGTATGATTCTAGTTAATGTTTTACTTGGTGCCAGACCTGATGTCTGCTGGCCCATATAGAAACTAGAGTAACACACAAGCCATTAAACCTTAGGCAGGTGTAGACAAGCACACAATGACTTATCAAAGATAAGAACAAAACAGGAGCTGTATAAACCGGCCTGCCGATGGCTATGTTACTCCTAGGAACTGAAATGCAGTATATTTTATTTTTCAAGCTTTTTTTTTTTTTAGTTTTGCATGCATGTTTTTCTTTAGTCATTAAAGAAACTTCAGTTTCTACTATTAGTCATTATTAACGTATAATTTTGAAAACAAATATGAAGCTGGTAGAAGCTCACAGAAGCCTGTGAGATTGTTTGTGTTGTCAGTCTACTGTGTATCTCTGGTCTTCATTGACCAGTTTCTGTTTGTGCTGCTCACTTGTACAGTTAACAGGTTTCCCCCGTACTAAACCAAACATGCTTAGGACCATTTAAGGATTATTTATTTAATTACATTTAATGGCTTCTCATAAAACACTTGGAAAGGGGGCTGGGGTCGAGAGGAGACTCGGTCGAGTGTACATGTTTGTGGGTGAGAGTAGGAGGGAGGATAAGATAATCCATCGTAAGCATTGCTTCTCTGCCCTTGTTTGTCACTGTCATTGGACCTCCGTACCCAATATGTTTACATTTAATTAAACAAAGCACACAACTTTACATCACTTCTTTGGCTATCAATATCACATCAGAATTGATTGGCTCTTGCTTTCAAAAAAAAGAAAAAAAAGAAATAGGGAAAGGAGAAGCATGACATGGAAACCTTTTCGAAACTAATTAGAAGGACAAGAGGACAGAATGAGTAATATGACATTAAGGCATAAACACACACAATGTTGAGGCTAAATGACACACACCAGTGGCAATCAATCTAGCCTCATTCTGTCAGGAAAACCACAGCAGCCCTCTTCTGGAGTGGAAGCAGAAAAGAGAGGTTTAGGTCGCATTGTTGTCTAAATGTGTCCCTTTATTAGGTGTATAATGTGTTGAGGTTTCTCTGTTTGTATTGGGTCCTCCACCTGCCCAGGTTATTAATGACATATATATGGTATAATAAAAGACCTTTAAGATCTGTAACTGACAGGGGTACTTATTTATATGCCTGACTGGAAATAAGCATGCTATTCTAGTTATTTTATGCATGATGTCTTTCTTTGCGTTACTATTTGCATTTTGTTTTTGTTTTTTATTATGCACATGAATTGAATTTTAATGCAGGTATTATGTAGTTAGTCCAAAAGATTTTAGATGTTTTATGGACTATTTTTCTTTTCTGTCCAAGCATAATGTTAGTATGTTTTCCCTCAGAAAGCCTTATTTTAAAGCCACTGAACTCTCTCTCTCTCTCTCTCTCTCTCTCTCTCCTTCCTTCTTCTCTCTTGTAGCCCTGTAATTTTTCACCAATGTGAAACTCACTGTGACAGTGCTGCAGCACAGTTATGCAGGCTGAACTATAATATATTCCACTGCCATTCTGCTGCATTATTACCCCCAGATATTGTCTCGTGTACCGACCTTCTGTTCCAATATTAGATATGTCAGTTGGCTCATGGTGTTGATACAGTTTTACCATTTCTCACCTGCAGATAAACTGGGAGCATGCTCTCATTGTATGGGTCAAGTTGTGTGTTTGTGCAAGGAACTTTGATATAGTATTGGCCATTGGTATATGTGGTGCTGTGAAGGAAACAATAGGAAACCTTAGGCACTCAGTTAAACAAATATTACTGTGATGTTTTTTACGAATATTGTGTAGTATGTATATCTATAGGTCTGTTTCTATCTTTCTGTTCATTTGACTGTCTCTAGCTACTGTATATCAATTACTGGTGCAGCAAATTCTATCATTATAATAGTAACACAGCATCCCACAATGGACAGGGTAAATAGGCCCTTTCTGGTTACTTTTTTTCTCAGATTTTGTGCATTATAATTTTTTACACTTTTTATCATTCTTACACATTAAAGCTTTATTTTTTGTCTCAGTGCACAGCAGAGCCAAACAGATGAGTTTTGCAGGAAGGAGACACTATGCTTGTCCTCTTCCACCCGTGTTAAGGACAGCAGCACAGTCCAAGGACAGAATCTGCTGAGCCGTGTGCAGCAGCTCACTTCAGAACTTCAGAACACTCAGACTCGACTCCGGGTGACACAGGAGTCTGAAAGAGAGGCCACTGAAAAAGTGCACAAGTAAGTACAGCCAGACAAATAAACACTAGATTTTGTCCTTTGTAATGAGCACCAGCGAGAGCTTTCAACTGAAATAAATCAAACTGAAATATATCAAAGGAAGACTGATTATGGCTCCCACTGGTTCATCATCATTCCAAAAGCTGAAGATTATTTTTTGTTTGCATAGAAATGTGCTGTTTGTTACAAATTTCAATTTATTAAGGATTTACATGAAATTAGTTCAACACACATTCCCATAGAAAAACAACTTGATGTGTTGACAAGAAATCAGAAATTGCAACATCATATCTCCTGAAGAGTTTCCTGATGCTAAAAGCATAGTTAGAAATATCCAACATATGAGCATTTTTCCAAAAATATTAAATAAACATCTTTACAGAAATCTTAAATATACAGGGTACTGTATATTTGTATTGAATCTTAATATTTGTTTCTAAACCTTTCCATTTCTTTTCACTGAATCATCTGTATTTATTTGCATTATTATTTCTTCCTTCACATGAAAATTACAGAATGCAAAGCTTGTTTTACACTTCAGTGTAACACCTTGTACTGCTGCTCTTGTTTCTGCATTGACTGTAGCTAGCTTCTGTAAGTTAGTCCCTCTCTCATCTCTCTTTCTCACACACACACACACTTTCTCACTCACTTCTCTCTCTCACACCGGGGCTCCCCGCGAAAAGCAAACATGGCTTGGCCTGCTGATCTATTTACACGATGAATTAACGAACTGGGGGGTGGGGATGCAAAGCGGAGGGGTGCTCAAAACCCTAAGAGAACCCCCATCACCCAGCATCAGCATGAGAAGCCTGAAAAGAGGGAACTTCAGCGTTGTGTTTAAACAGGGGGGATCTGAAATGGCCCTTTTTCTCTGTGGCAACATCACACACACTCTGCTCACTAATGTGGGACTTTAGACCCCTGATGTACTCAGCCATGCCCACCCCTAATGCTGTTTTTTCTAACCCTTCAAGAGCTTGTGTTAATTTTTCAATGCTTAGTAATGTAAGTAGAGAGATGAGTTTTAGCACATATTGGTGGCTCAGATAATAATGCTTTATTAGTGTGTCCCATAGCAAAGAAATTGCTGTTTAAATAATGAAATATAGGACACGTCTCTGTTTTTAGTGACTCTACTGTGCATTTACCTAGTATTTTACTTTCACAGTGCTGAGTCCAGTGAGGGTGCCTGTATTACTTGTCTGTTTGCATTTACACACTGATTTAGAGGCATGACCCCACCATGTCCACAGTGCAAGGTTCAACTATGTGTGAATCACAGTTACTGCTGTAAAGGGAACATCTGTCTCACCACTGTGTTGTGCCATATTACTGGAAGTAGAAACGAGCGAGTTCTTCACATTCTGAGAACCGTCATGTTATTTATTCCCCTGAATTCTGAATCCGTGCCAGCGTCCCTGGCTTAAGGCTTCTCATTGCCAGACACTGTGTAGTGGCCACACTCTGGATCAGACTCCTTCTTCTTTTCTTCAGCTATAGATTTGTTGGCCAAAGAAGAGGCCTAAGCCTGGGAAGGGGCATGGCTGTGAGAAAGGGGAGAGTTACATATTTTACAGGCTGAATGTGAGTAAGGACAGAGACAGGCAGCAGTATTAGTGTGCAGGGCAGACAGTGGCTCAGGGTGGGGGATATAAACTGCTCACACCTGAATGCTAGCTGACATGCTGATGGATATGCCACCGTCAGTGGAGTCTGGGTGGCTGTAGGAAGCAGCTCTGACGTGGGCCTCGTCACACAATGGTGAGAAGAATGTAAGACTGAGGCAGCGCATTATGCTGGGGGGAGGAAGCACTGATCAGGCCCAGAATGTGGCACCTGAGTGCTGGCCTTACAGCCTCCATTGATGGAGGGGATGAGCTGAAAGTCTGATGACCTGTTGAATCAAACTTGACCATGAGAAACACACAAAGGCTCTTTTCATCGACTGGCTGGGCCACAAATGGGCTGTGGCTGGCATGTCTCATCAGGCCTTGGGATAGAAGGCTGCTGTGTGAACATGAGCAATATGATATAATATTGGTGTTATGATGATTTAAGGCAAAATGCTGAAAATTTTGAAGCAGCAAAATGCACAAGATTATTTAAGTACAGAGCAATCGCTTCTATTAAACATTAGACTGGTGTAAAAGTGTGATCTGTATGACTTTAATCGTTGCTTAGTGGTTTGTGTCAGAGCGGCTAATTCGAGTATTTCAGAAAGTACCGATCTACTGGGAATTTCACATACAAGTCTTTAGAGTTGATACAGAATAGTACAGAAAAACCAATAACAGTTATATGGGTGGAAATGCCTTTTTGATGAGAGGTCAGAGAAAAATGGCCAGATTGGTTCAAGCTGCCAGGAATGATATAGAAATTAATATAAACTTTTGTTAAACTGTGGTGAGCAGAAAAGCATCTCAGCATACACAAACATTAAGCTTTGAGGTGGGTGGTCTATAACCTCAGAATCTCGCGTTGGGTTCCACTCTTGTCAGCCGAAAACAGGAATCGTTGGGATGTGGAAGGTGGGGAAAACTCTATCTCTTTTATCAGTGCCGGTAATGTGGAAACAGCACTGAGCAATTTTATATTATGTTGTACATAGCACTGTTAATGTGGAAATTATTAAAAGTTTTTGATATATCTTATAAACCTTAGGACTCGGTTAAACTATGATTGCATTTAGGTATTGTTTATTTAAAAAGTACAATTTCCATTTGAACAAAGCAGGTGAAGCATAATAGCTTTACCAAAAGTGTCAGGTGGGAAAATCTGTGATGTTAAGACCACAATCTTTTGTTACATAGCTCAAAAATACAGAACCATCATTGTTAGATCTTGCGTTTTTTGCTTTGCTTATCAGTTTTGGCTTATAAATTAAACCATCATTGGTAGTGGCACCAATTATACCACTTTTTGAGATACACTGCTGTCAAATAACAATTCCTCTGCTCAGCTTTGCTTACTTTTTTCACATCCACTGAAGCTTGGGGAGCTCAGTTCAGTTCAACCATGACTTAAAATGCTTATTTCTGTTTTTTAAAATTAATTATACACAGATATTACAGCTGATGTAATGGTCAAAACACTTTTTATATTCTATAGAAAGTACAGTATGCAGCTTCTGTTTACTCAGTCTTTTTGCAGGTATAATTGTTGGTTTTTCCATCTCTGAATTCTTAATCAGGATTTATCTGGTTTTATTTCCTGCTGCATTTCCAGCATATATGTTTGGGTTTATTGTTCACTTAATGCAAACTGTTTCCAAATCCTAGCAAGCACACCAGCATACCTTGGACATTTCCTGCTGAACTGTTAATGCTGCAAACATGACATTGAGTTACAGTACAACATCCTTTCCACTACGCAACAGGTGGAAAGGATGTTGTACTGTATGTGTTTGTAAGTAACAATGAGGAGAAATAAAACTAGTTTGTATATTTGTGTTCAGATTATCTGTCTGATATTGGCAAGTTTTACCTTTAGCAAGAGTGGCGTGACCTTTTATGAACATTAGTGGTTTTATGCTATACTGGGTTGACATACCATTTCTTAAGCAAGTTTTATTAAGTGTTGGTATGCAAACACATACATTTACTGTATACTCAAATACTGTTCTGCAGACATGCAAAAATATCTTGGGTGGAGAAAATACAGGTGTAGGCTGCTAAATAAACAAGGCTTGAGACAAACCACTCCCATATGCTCTGTGATAAGCAAGAGCAAGTGGAGTAGCCTTTAGAACTTGGAACATTTTTATTCATTTGATACTCTAACGTTTTGTTTGTGTTTGGAAGTTTGAAATATTTACAGAAACTAAATTCAACTCTGTGATTATTGAGTTTTGTTAAAGGATATTTAGTTGAATAAAAGAACACACAAATGGGAAATTGGTTACTGACCTCTGAAAGAATGTTACTATTATTTTTCATCAGAACATTTTACATACACCAAATTCTAGTGTAGTTTTAAATAAATAAATTTCCAATGAGAACAGCACTGAACCACTGAACTCTCTATATACCTTTTAGAAACAGATTTTCTTGAGATTATTTTTTTTAGAACTGCCTGTGCCCCACTTTGAAGTATTTACTTTTGCATGCACACACACACACACACACACACACACACTCTCTCTCTCTCTCTCTCTCTCTCTCTCTCTCTCTCTCTCTCTGTCTCTCTGTGTGCAGGCTTGAACGGCTGGTAGATGTCTTGAGGAAGAAGGTGGGCACAGGCAGTGTCCGTACTGTGATCTGACAGGCCGATGGTCGACTGGAGCAGATGGCCACATCTGGTGACCAGGCTGCTGCGTTTAACTCTGAGCAAACAGCCGAAGCCCTTTGCTCGGCAAACAAGGGCTGGAAGTGCTGCTTGCTCTCACCCTCAGCCCTTCACTTCTTTCTCATAACCTTCATACACACTTTCTCACTGTTACAGTCTCTGATCGATACTTCTGCAATTAGCAATTTTATCCCAGCTTTGTCTTTATGGTTTTTTTAATCTATTGATTTAAACAAGGTGTTTAATGTGCAATGGATCATCTGTATTTAATGATGCGGATATTTAATGTGTGACAAACAGTATAAATACCCCTAAAATAGGTCTACACCAAAACAATGTAAAATGTTTATAAGGTCTTTTTTGTAATTGTATACAGACTAATAGGTATCATATGTACAATGCAAATGTTGGATATGTTTTCAGTAGCAATAAATAAAAGGACCTTGATTTCAAGACTGTTTTGTGCTTTATAAGTGAAAAAATATATATTAAATAAGATTTTATATAAATGCAAATGGGGATTTAATATCAAAATATTTCTAATGTATTAAAATATAAAATGCTGCCTTGTAAAATGCATTTCAGATGGAGGGAAAGGTTATCTGTATTAGCTTTAAATATGATAACGTAATTACTGCTGTTATCACTACAGGTAGCAAACTTTAGTCTGTCCCTGACACTGAACATTCGCTATAGTAGCTGATTTTTTTTTTTTTTTTTTTAATGACATATTCTTTGCTATTTTTTATTTCTAAATGCAAAGAATTTTTGTTGGGTTTATACACCAGTATTGTTTTTTTTTTCTTTCATTTAAAAACTCAGACAATATTACTACTACTACTAATAATAATTTCACACAATTGTGTGAAGTTAAAATAAAATTATTTTCTGTTCACAAGTTTACTTAAATTCCATCAGATTTCTGTTAAAATGCTGTTTGTGCTCATTTTAATGTCACTGGTAAACATGATACTGGTGAAGCGCATTTAAATCCGTGTCTCTGCTTCATAATATTGATGGTTTAAAAAAATCATCTGGATTTTATTCGTTTGAAACGAAAACCTGACAGATTGAAGCCACTCGTTTTTTATTGATCATATTGATAATTTGAAACCATAAGCAAACTAGAGGAGATCCCTGGACTCCGACGGAAAACGAATCTGCTGAAGAATTCTACGGGGATGGTTTGCATGGCTGCTATTGACGGGATGGCCCTCAGGAGCCCCTTTCCACTGCACTCCATCCTTCATCTGAGGTGGCCGGTGTCGCAGGGGCCCGTGTGTGTTTTTGAGCATGATCGATTATGTCCTCAGAAACGTGTTGCATGACCCGATGGTCGGAGGAACAAAATAAAGGGAGGAGAGAGTGTGTTGCTGCTGTTCTCCTGGTACTCGGAAATTCTCGCCCTCCGGTTATCGTGGGTGCCACAACCTGGGAGTCCCTGATCTCACATCCATCTCCCTCAGCTCATCCTCTCCAAAAATACTTTTCGGTTTTTTTGTATTTAATACAAACAGAAGGATCAATGGGATCTTTATTTTTGAACGTGATCTGCGTGCACGTTGCGCTGAGGTCAGACGCTGTTGGGGTTTCTGTGCACAGGCTCGCGCCCAGTGTTATTTGGGGTGGAACTAAAGGCAATCCAGATTATCCTTCCTGAAATCGGTAGTACGATGACCAGACTACAAAACAAGTTTTTATACGCTTTAATTAAAACCGTGTTTCGACAGCCTATGCTGAATGACCCTCAGAGAAAAGAGTGACTGATCCCGTTGCTATAACGACACAAAATATTTCAAGCCTTTCTCTTTTTTTTTTAATCCCAGCTTTCTTCACTCAGACATTTTGCAGGTCACTTATAGTCTGCTATTCCATTACCTGAAATTAAAACACCCTGGATCACATCAACTAAGACAAACGGATAAGAAATATTTTTTTCAGTATTTGTAGTTGTTAGTGCGCAAAGAAATGTGATGCAAACCCCTAAAAAAGACCAAATCCCAAACTGCTAAATATAAAGCTTTTAGTGTTCTTTACAACATATTCATAATCAAGAAATGAAGCAAATGCATTTCTGAGACCTCGTATATCACTCCTGCAGTGCTCTGGTCCAGGCTAGAAACAGTGAAAGACATGGTTTTATTGCACGGGAATATAAAATCATGGAAATCATAATAATGTTTGATGCAAAATTCACTAACACATACTAACACATTTCTGTAAATTACATCTTTTTTCTTTTTTTTTTTCTTTTTTTTAGATGAATCATTATTTGATTGATTATCTGCTACACCTGATGCAGCTCATAAAGAGCCTGATATCAAGCTCCTAAATGATAGGAGAGTTGATAGAGCAGGCAATTCTTGCTAATTTCCTGGCCAATAATCTGTTAAAACCATTAATAAAATCATTAATAGCTTCATATTTTGCTATTTTAGGCATGGGATATATTATTTTTTGTCCAGCAGTGTAATATCTGAGTATGTGATATAGCTGGGTGGTGCTCCGTCTGCTGTCATGCTAAAAAAAACCTGTGCACTTCTGATGAACCTCGGTGTTCAATTCACTGCCTTAAAATACATTAGTTTTTTATTTTTTTAAATAATGACAATTATACATAATAAATAATGCATAAAAATGACCATTTGGATGGTTTTTGTGAATGCCGGTTGACTAATGAGCACAGAATACACAGATCTCATCTCAGAACGCCAGTGAGAAGACCACCAACCTGACATAGCTGATGCATATTAGGGGGCTACAAAGCCCTAATAAACTTCTCCCGTATAAAATGTAATGGAAAACCAGCTGCTTCTTAAAGCTGATTTCGGATAGGATCTCTCCCTCTTCTTTCCCTCACCCTTTCAAAGCTCCTTTCATTTGTGTGTGATTCTGGAGGGGTAATGCTTTGCTCTTTTCGTTGGCCAAGCACAATTGTGTTATTGGAGATAATTAATTCAATCCCCATCAAAAGGTATTAGAAGCGCCTTGGCCCTGTAGTGGCTTTTCTAAACTAAGAATGAAAAGACGGAGAAGAAAGGTCTTCGGGTAGACCCGCTGATGGCCGCTTCTAAAGTAAAGGGCCCTGCGCATTGTCGTCCAAATTTTTGTCCATAAGGCTGAAGAAAGAGCCACAGCTTTTGATGGAGAGACGAGAAATGCCACATGAGTTGGAAAACAAGGCGCTACTGAACTCTCCGTCCTGAACACAACCCGCTGATAACATATGTTACGCATTAATAAGCCTGAGCGCCTTCACTGACTGCGCCTGTGTATGGAGGAAGTAGAGAAGAAGAATTGTATAATATTTATAATATGTTCATTTTAAATAAAAGACAATCTGATAGAACAACTTGTTCCACCACCATAATAATAATAATAATAATAATAATAATAATAATAATACTAGATTGTTATTATTATTATTATTATTATTATTATTATTATTATTATTAATATTACGGTGCAGATTGTCTACATAATCACTGATGTGATTTTACAACTTTTTTACAATTTATCAATCACTGATCATTTATTTTAATAAAAAAAAATTGCAACTCACAATTGTGTAAGCAGGAGCAGACCACCAAACATATTTAGGTCATAATAAGAAATAAACACAATATTTTGTTGCAAACATCATAATTGTTGATAAACTTGTCATTACAGGAAATTGTTATTTACACGAAATGAAAGGTCTGAAATGTAGGATCTCTTAAAACTTAATGCAACAAAAAAAAAACATTTATTGCAACCATAATTCAAAAGCCATGTGAATAATTCTATAGATAAAGTGTTAATATTCTTAGATTGAATATTTTATCTTGGTGAAATGGGTTATCATGTGTAGATCTGGAATGTAGGTGCTCTGTTTATTATAAAAAATGTACACAAAATAAATAAAAGATCTGCAGAATGATGGCAAACAACGACGACCTCCACGATCACATAAATAAATTAAACTAAGAAATATATAAATAACTGACTTATTCGTAAACGTGTTTATATTGTAATTGTATTTAATCTAAGATTGATCAGAAGACATGTATATGTGACATGCGATTTAGTTGGCCTTAAAATTATATAATGAAATGACACACTTTAAAATAGGAGCAAATCGGAAAGATTATTTGTTCTAATTGTGTAAAATCACTTACATCATTCATCGCCGGCCATTGAAATCTGAAGCCAGTTAAAATACTATTATTAAATACTATTATTCCGCCTTATCGCTCCATTACAGCGCATCAATGTCACTTGATTCTTCTCTATTGTTTTGATTTGATCTTATCTCTTTTTAAAAGTGTTTTATATAGTCCAGGTCTCTTTGGCTCACGGGAGCTTATCAGAAATTGCTTAATATTTTTTATAAACTTACATTTAAGATTAGTTTATAGACAGTAAAGCTGGGTTATTTATAAATTGTTTTTGCTTTAAGGAAATGCAATGTTTTGATATGTAAAAAATGCATAATTAGTAAATGCTGAAATGGAGATTAAACACTGTTGTTTTATTTTTAAATAAATAAATAACCACTATTAGTGATTGCATGCGTGAATTATTTCTCTTTACGGCTTTTTCTGGTGGTTCGTATGGGCTTTTGGCTCCCTACCCGTAAATAAAATAATGTCCCACTTTATTTATTCGTCAGGGTCTATTGCACGATCATTAAACTAATTTCGTGGTTAGTCAGCCAAAATGCGTGTCTACAAAATACCACGATCAAAGTGAAATCTGTTCAGGTTCACGCGCCCGTCATGTAGGTTACGCTTGACAAAAAAGATGCTTTGGCCTCCCTATGATATTGTTAAAAATCCCATTTAAACAGCGAGCACAGCTTTTATGGTGAGAAGCTTTGAGGCTGCGCTTGTGTTAGACTTGGATTTTCTCTTGGTCTTTTACCAACACAAAGTCACAGCACACAGACTCGGCCAATGTGCAGTGCTGTGGGCACAACCCTGCTCAAAGACATGCTTTAACAATTCTCATTTTCACTTTATTATTATTATTTTTAAGATCTTGCTTTGCATGTTATCCTACTTGAATTGATATATTTATTCTTTTTTTCTTGTGTGTAAATAGTGGTCTTGCACTTGGTATTATTTACCGTATAATTCAAATGACCAGACTGAACCCTGCTACACTAAACATAAAAAAGTATTAAGAAAAAGAAATACAACGATCAAAACAAACAATATATAAACACTAATTCAAAAAACAAAAAAGCAATATATAGATTAGAAATGGGCCATAACATTTCCTTAACCTCCCCGTAAAGATCCTGAGAAATAAAAACTCAACATCATTGACTCCAAATTCACTTTGGGCAAAATCTCCAGAAGCTTCAAACATGCAACGAAACATTAACTGGCGTATTTAGGAAATAACGTGTTTTTATTCGCAGTTCATTTTCAAGTTTGATTAACTTATTTCAATACAAGTTTGGGATTAAAGTATTTTCATCAAACGAGGTAAATAAAAAAACCCAGAAAGAGAACAAGTAAAATGACAACATCCAAATACATCTGCAACAGACAATTACTTTTTCTTTTTTTTTTTACCTGCAGCACACATTCCACAAGACCATAACTGACCGTCATTTATACACACTGTAACACACGAAACATGTTGGTTTGGAGGGAAGATTACATTATTTTACAAGTTCAAAATCGTTTTTAAATACACTAGCAATTATTTATAGGTGGGTATTACAATCATTCAGGGAAAACACTTTACAATATTTTATTATACACGTACACATTATTATACTTTAAAGCAACAGTCCTTAATGCACAGGGTGCATGCAAAAATAAAATTAAGTTTATCTGTCAGCAAATGCTGAGTGCAGTAAATGATAAGACCAAACTAAGAAGTGTTAAGAACTGGCCTGGAATACACACCTTGGTAGTAAGATGCCTCTAAAGCCGAGGGGTCCATGCTCGCTCTCCCGGCCATAGAAGCACTGCCGAGAGGCAGACTGGAAGACATACCTGAGCCATAAGATGAATATTGCAACGCTTGTTCATATGCTTTCAAGTCCAGTTTGTGTTGTTGCTCCGAGGAGGACATTAAATTATTGATGGAAAACGGGTGGTTGAAAGAGTAATGGGGGTCTCCCTTTAGGTGCAGCTGAGACTCGTGGGTCATAGAGTGTGGGGGTAACGGGAGAGAGGAGAGAGACGTGGCTGAGTTGGCCACGGGGTGTATCTGTGGGCCACTGCTCTTTAGTTCAGAGTTGCTACTACCGTTTCTGTGGTCCAGGCTCGGGGGGCTTGATGACTGGTTTGCGCTGGGTATTGAGCTGGAGTCCACGGGCCCGGTCTTTGTGTTCGTGTTGTCACATGAGGGTGAGCCTGACCCGTTTTGCTCTTTCCTTCCATCTGGCCCTTTACTTCCGACAAGCTTTTTATCACATTTAAAACGCTTCTGTCTGCGGAGGTAACAGCCGTTCTCAAACATATTTCCAGAGTCAGGATGCAAGGTCCAGTAAGAGCCTTTCCCTGGCTTGTCTGGTGACCTAGACACTTTGACAAAGCAGTCATTGAAAGACAGCGAGTGTCTGATGGAGTTTTGCCACCTTTGTTGATTCTGTCGGTAGTACGGAAACAGATCCATTATCCACTGGTAGATCTCACTAAGCGTGAGCATTTTGCTGGGTGACTGCTGGATAGCCATAGTGATGAGTGATATGTAAGAGTATGGAGGCTTGGCGTGTGGATAACTTCTCCTGAATGTCTTGTTGTCCCGTGCCCGGTTAAGGTTCGGTTGGGCGTATGTCATAGGGCTCATAGTGGGGCTGATACTTGAGTACGGGTTCAGTGCGTTCATAGAAGTGTGTTGAGCTGAAATTGCATTCATGTTTGTGGGACTGAGCGCAGTGCCCATGGACGAGATCCCGCCACCCATTCCGTTCATCGCGCTGCCTGCGCTCGACTGCATCCCCGCCATAGTTCCTGGGCTCAGTCCAGCACCGAGAGCAGGGTTCGCATAGGACATGTTAAAAGAACTAGAGGTCATATTCCCACTGGTGGACATACTCATATAACTGTTCATACTGTTCATGGAAGTCAGTCCAGCATTCATATTACTGTTCGTCATGGGCGAATAAACCTGAAATAAAACAAAACATTAATCATACACTTTTATATTTTATAGGCAATTCTGTGATTGCAAATTTGTCACGCGTAAATGCGTACACGGTGCGTAACTTTAATCTTCACTCCATATTTACTCAGATTGTGTATACTGTTCCACCACAAAGACAAAAAAAGGCTTCACAATAAACAAGCATGATGCCACATTAAACAAAACTGGAAACATCAGTAGTACACAGGGATTTTCATTGACGATCATTTTTATAAGCGATGAAAAATATTCGTTTCTGCCTTATAAACTGCAAAAAAAAAAAAAACCAGTATGTATGCAAATAAACAAATTCATAAATATATAATGAATGTAAAATTTTTTATTGAATTTTACATATTTTAAAATGTATTATAGAAACGCAAATCTTATATTTTTTTCAGTAATTGACGTTTAAACGTGTTTGAAAGCTTTTAAAACAAACAAACAAACAAACAAACACAAATAAAGTTTCTCTGAAGTCCTTTTGAATATCAATATCGAATGTATATATTTTAATTCACCTGAAATCCTATTAAAGTAACGAACGAGCACATTTTCAGTAGGATATAATCAGGCAATAAGGCGCAGTGGACCAGCCGCCTCGCACCGCACACTACCGCCACCACGCGGGACCGCCGGAGTCAACGAGCTTCAACATCAAATCTAATAGCATTTTTATTTTATTTAATTTTTATTAAAAAATGTTATGAGCAATCTCGAGGAAGTAAGCAAGAAATAAACACAGGCTTTTCCCCTACAATAATAAATTAGACCTATATTATTTTTTGAATGTTTGAGTTACATTTAAGTAGTTGTAAAAGTATTTGCCATCACGGGCACTGAACTGCACAATACATACCTCCTGTGCATCGGTGTAATAGCTACTCCAGTCTGGAGTTTCGTGTCCTTCCATTTTCACTGCGCCCAGCATTACGGTGGAAATGTGCTGGTCGTCAACATGCAGGAGCCAGACTTGGGGGTTTTCACAGATTGTCCCAGCAGACGATGTGCAGTGATGAGTTTTTTGCGCGACGTTACTGGATAAAGTGAGGAACAGTCGCGAGCGCTGTGACTTGAGCGCGCGCTGGATCTTCCCCTCGCTGTTACGTAGATAGCGGTACAGCCCACTGACACGGGCTCATTTGCCTATTCGTCTACCCAACTAACACCCAAATACTTCTTGTCGTATTTGTAGGGGTAGAAATCATTAATGGTTAATTTTATAACAACACAACATTCGTCTACATTTACCTGAACATATTCAAAAGTTTACAAATCCATAAGCACCCTAAACGCAACAGCAACGACATCTAAAGTCAGACTAATCATAACTCATAACTCAAACATACCAACTATTTTTATTTTAATTTATAACATTTTTATGAATCAATAAAAACAGTAGTATATAACAAAATTGGACTGAGGAATATATGTACAGTGATGTGCATAAGGGGCTTTGTGTGTGTGTGTGTGTGTGTGTGTGTGTGTGTGACCTATACAGTATAAAGTTGAAAGAGCTCGTGCAGCACACTCCCTCCCCACCCGTTCGCGCGTAAGTACTTCCCACTGTACACCTGTTAATGAGCGAATAACAACCCTGATCATCCACTTACAGAGGATTATCTCCGAGTGATCTCTAACAGAAATGCAGCACAAATCGATTTTTCACGGGGCGAAACGAAAAGACTCTTAAAGCAGAGCAGTTTTGTGTGTGCGTGCGTGCGTGCGTGTGTGTGTGTGTGTGTGTGTGAGAGAGAGAGAGAGAGAGAGAGAGAGAGAATGCGGAAAAAAAATACAGAGCCATGAATAACGAAATTTTCCGTCATTAATACTTACTAAAATAGCTTTATCAACTGGTGTGTGTTCAAACAATAATTTTTATTTGCTTATGTAGCTATAATGTTATAATGTTTTATTCATTGCATGCTCACTGCATTTAGACTTATAGGCCATTTTGGATCAATGGTTTTGCTAAGGTACATGTATACACAAACACAGTACATCATCCGTGCACGCGCTTTTTATTTGACGTCATTAGGCTGCAAATAAAGAACGTCGAGTAATTAAGCAATTATTCATGAATAATGAATTGAAATTCTTATTAAATGAACACGTGCTTTTTGTCTCTGACATATTCTGGTGCTTTTTTGGTGCCATTTGTAATCATTTGTGCAGCTAATAGATAATGCGATTATGTTGTAAATCCAAATAGTGTAAACATTTGTTGAGATGTACAAATGTTATAACCGAATCTGTGTAATCTGTGTGTGTTGTGTAGTGTAATTTCGGGGCGAAAAGAAATAGTTTTAGATCAGAACCAAACAGAAACTTAGCCACCTTAGCTAATACTGTAAATCATAAAAATCAGTAGAGCCGAATAACTGCAAATGCTCGTTTCTGATATTACTATAGGTCAGTATGAAATTATATTTTATATTATTATTTTTTAAACCGGGGTTTATGGAGAAGCACATAGCAGTGGCATTTAATTTTCTCATGCAGTGACATGTCTTCACTGTTGAACTATGGAAAGTGGTTAATAATAATAATAATAATAATAATAATAATAATAATAATATTATTATTTATTTTATTATTTATTTTTTTACATTCATTTACTGATAAATAATTTTTCAACAGAAAGTGATGTGGGAAGATGCAGCCTCAGATGAATGAATTTATACCACCCTTTCCTACATTAGTATGGAATGTACATAGATTTTCCTCAACACCTCAAATCACCAACATCTGGTGAAAACTTTCCCACTATTACCGGTGCTAATGTAAAACAGTATTTGAACAGTATTTGCAACATTTTTCTTTGCTTGTGTGCGCAGGCAGTAGACAAACATTCAGTTAGGAAGTCCTGTTTAATACCTGGTCCATGTACCAGACATTTAAACGAACATCCTTAAGGCTAAGGAACATCCTTGGGGCTAAGGATACTTATCTTAATGTTATCTTGCAAGAAAATCTATTGTCAGGACTTTCTGACAGCTATTTTTGTTTATTCTGTGAGCTGTTATCAAATACATAATATGAACAGCAATTATGTTGACTTTAGATCGGGTGATTATTGTGACTTAATGAATAGACGACACTTTTTTTATTCATGTTTTCTTTGGGTTCTCAAATTTCCCCTCAGTCAAAAACAGTTAGATAGCTGGTCTGGTTACATTAATATTGTATTTGTGTTAATAAGCATATGCGTGTGTTTGTTTATGATGCATGGTGAATTCCTCTACCTCCGATGTTTCTGGGATATTTTTTTATTGCTAGTTTATTTGTGCTAAGAACTAGCAATGATCAAGTGTGACAAGCATCCTTAAAAAATCCACCATATACAGTACTTCGTGACTAAAAGGGAGCACCACTCGTGTCTGGTGCCTCAATTTCAGCGAACTCCAAGCTAATCCTCCATCATCTTCTATTCCACATACTGTCTCACTCTTGCAACGATGTATTCAATGACTCCAGCAAAACCTGCACACATAAAAAAACACACACAAAAAATAAAGCCATAATTACTTGCACAAAGGGATTACGTGCCAAATTATCAATCGATACAATTATTCATTAGAGAGACCCATTAGTATAAATTCCCCAAAACTGCCTCAAGAGTCTAATAACAATCCACTATTTAACAGTCAACACTAATCTGTCCAGCAGAGGGAGCCCCGGAGAGACTACAGTGGACTAAGTGATGAAAATAGCAACTATAAGTAAGATAGCTCTTTAATTCAATAAAAAAACACCAAAAAGGCAATAAGAAATATATTTTTGATAAAAAAGAGTGTGCACTGAATGTCACATCAGCCATGTATGTTAACAAAGGTAACTTGAATGGGTAAGTAAATAAAACCAAATCTGTTTAATAATTCTATAAACTGAAGTGTGAATTATATTCCAGTCTTGACCTTTATTAAAAAAAAGCACTTGCATCTTTGGCATCTTTGTTTCACACATTTTCTTCCAAGATCTCAACAGTTAATGTCTTTATAATAGCCCCCAATGTTAGAATTTGTATTAACTGTACTATGTAATGTAATCATATATAAATAATAATCAATAAATAAATACATACATTTTGTTATTTTATAATGTTTTTTAACTGAATTAATACATCACCCGACTAAAAATGTTAGCTGATATGGACTGTTTTGG
The DNA here is from genome assembly GCF_014805685.1 of Silurus meridionalis. Lineage (NCBI taxonomy): Eukaryota > Metazoa > Chordata > Actinopteri > Siluriformes > Siluridae > Silurus > Silurus meridionalis. The sequence continues at coordinate 16,228,480 of NC_060891.1, read as the reverse complement.
TAATGTTAATATAATAATAAAGGTTAACTTTACATGATAATAAAATGGTCAATACTAATAAAACAATCAACAGTGGTTTGATAACCTCTAAATGATCAACCTGTTCACAAAGTTATGTTCTTTCTACTTGGACACATAAAACAATAAATACATTGCCCTTCAAAATTAATAGAATTGTTCATAAGAACAAACAAAAAAGACCAAAGAACAAAGAGAACAAAAATCACTGTCATTATAACTAATTTAGCACTTAAAATATATATATGTGCCATATTATTTCTAACTTTGTGGTGGCCTTCTTAGTAAACCTCCATACAATTGCCATTCTTGTAAAACCTTTTCATTTTTATGTGCCTTTTCATTTTCTCTTTCATTTTCACCAGGAACTATGTTGTTGCCAATTTGAGTCATCTATAAATATATAAGGTTATACAAATATAAAATTATTTTTTCAATTTCAATGCAAAAGAGAAAGTTGGTTGCTGATCTGCCCAAAAATGTATTTATCCTGATGTCTAATTTGATGTCTAAATGTTTAAAAAACCTGTTGTCTAAATTGAAGATGTCCACAGGAAGAACACTCTTTGCTGTTATAATCTTATATTCTACACAAAAATCACAAAATGAATACATTTGTTTTTGTTTGTTTTCATTTTATGATGGGTGCCAATAATTCTGGGCTTAATGTAAATCCTCATTACTTCAATACTACAGGCACTTCCAGCACACCACATATGTTTTACAGTTAATATAAGCACTGTTTATAAGTGTATATTCTATTAAATTTACATTTCATCTTTCAAGTCTTATTTGAGCCCATATCTGAAAGTAACCTGTAATCTGTAATAAAACATAAATGACTACTAAGTATTTTGACCTATAACTTGAATCCATGTTTTCCATTATATGTTTGCTGTTTTCCTTAAAAAACAAAAAACAAAAAAAACCCTGCTGTTTTCACAAGTGCATATCTCTGCATCTCACAGTATTTTGTATTGCTTGTCTCTCCACTGACAGTGAATACAGGGTGGCCTCCTTTTTAGGCACCTGAGGTTGTGATTAGGTTGTCATCAGCTCCCTCAGGACCATTTAAGAGGCACTGACACAGCAAGTAATTACCCTTCACCTCCCCCATTCAGCTGAGTGCCGGGTCAGCCTGGAGCCTGCAAACTTGCTTACTCCTCCTCTAAGTAGCTTGTTCATTCAGATTACATAAAGATTTACTACCTGCAAGTGCAGAACTGGACTCACTCCACTCCTCCTTCCTGAAAAAAATATCTCTGAAATAATAGCAGGCTTCTTTCAGTTTGTGAAGTGTCATTGAAAAATTCACTGTTGGATGCAGCTGAGAGGTTTTAAATGAGGGCAACCTGCCTATAGAGTAGATGGATAGCGAGCGAGTTGGAAGTTGCCATTCACAGTTTAGGAATGCTTCCATTTAGAGAAGGCAGGGTCGATGACTTTGGCATGACCTTCTAGGTCTGTCACTGAGGCTTATCCATGCCAAATAGACGTGACAAATCTGTGGCATGTCAAAGTGAATAGATAAATTTGTTGCTGTCAGTGGAGCACAACGAGGCAACTGGTCTTCTCCTGCCTGACCAGCACAATGAGCCCACACACAGAGGCAAGCACAACTTCAGCCTTTCCTGTCTCCAGTTCAAACAGTGGTGAGAAGTTATGGAGCAGTCAATCTGTGTAAATAGACAGATAAATCATCAGCTTAGCTATAGTCCAGAGACTTGTCCCTTTTTAAAACAACAGCGGCAGTTGTCTGAACAAACTCTCAGAAGTTTCAAAGTATTAATGAATATAAATAACAAATATCAACTGGCTTAATCTCCTACAACTTCAGAAGCATTTTGTTTGCACAGCTGATGAATGCTTGTAGTCGGAAACATCCTGTTTCTCTGGAAACGTTGCACACTATGATAACATGCATTACATACATGTAAAAGCATGGAAGTAATTAAGGTCATGTGTAAATGCTACCTTTTTTATTTTACGTTAAATAAGACCATGCATCATTTCTGTCCCACTTTGGTCTATCAGTTCTATCATGCCCATAGCAACTCCTTAGTTTTACCAGCAGAGGGAAGCACTCAGATGTCTGTGTAGTCTTACACTCACAGGTGCACAAGAAAATGTCCCAAGTCAGCGAAAGTATTGGTATATCAGCTATTTTGGTCTAATTTTGAAGCTTTACAACAGCAATTCAGATTATTATTCCTTTTAATATCTGCTGTTAAAAACATAAAAAATGCTTCTAACTGACATATAATGTTTACATCTACACTATTCATTATATAAGCTATTATTTGGACATAAAATATCTTTGCATTTTCTCTGTGTACTGGTGCAATCTGTCAGTTGTTCTATAGCTTTTATGTTCTTTTTTTTTTTTTTACTGTACTGTTACTGTGTAACATTGTTTGCACAATTGTGCACATGTGCACTTTATGTAGTCCTGTGTGTAGGTGTGCTTAGACTTTGTTAACTCTGTGTTGGTTTAATGGTGAACCATAGTCCTGAATGTTGGTTTGTTTCAGAGCCGGTCAATGTTCCAGTCATATTTGGTTGAAATGACAGAAAAGTTTTACTTGACTTGGTTATCCAATGAGCAATGTGCAAAGCAAACATTTGCCATCATCACCTTCAGTTAATTAGAAAATGTTATTGCAAAATATCATTTAAAATGTGTGTGTATGAGATTGGTGCTGAGAGATGCTCAGTGATGTAAGGTGGTATATGACAGCAACCTGTACCATCAACTGCATGTAAGTTAATCCATTTGTCATAAGTGATTCATTCCATTTGTGCTGTGTCGTGAACTTTCATCATGCTTTTGGGTCAGTTTACTTTCCTGCATGATTTTTAAAGCACTCATGTGAAATTAATCTTTGTGTAGTGCCATTAAATGCTCTAGCAGACTGGAATAGCAGACAGAGGAGCCACCGGACTGCATGTAGAGCTTAAGGCCTATCTAAGTGAAAAAGAATGTGAACCATGAATGAATCTATTTTAAGAAGAAAAAAAACAGTCAACCTGTATTATTTCTTATGCTTAGTTAGACTATCATGGATTAGTGGCACGTGACTTGAAAGAATGTCAAATTCTTGTTAAATATTGCAAAATTACAGAGATTAAATGATATTTTCAGGCACAACAACATTTCTTTAAAAGAAAGAAAAATCTAACTAATTCTGCAAATTTTCAAATGAAAGCAGTATATTATTTTCATAATTATTTTTATTATTATATTAAAATTGTACTCGATATTTCTTTTTTCATCCAATTGTATTTAAGCATGATTTGCAATGGTTTACTTTCTCAGTACTTTGTCTACCCCTAGTGGACACAATGTACGAAAAAGATTGAGTGATCAATAACCAGTGCATTGCGAAAACTATAGTTTGTACGAAATGTAAACGTTAGAGGAAACTGTCATAATCTTTAAAACCAATATAAAAATAAGTCGTCTTTTAATTGGTAACTCTGTAATGTGGATTGTATCAGGTCGCTAGGGGGCATTAGATACACATGTAGATTCACATAATTGCACGTAAACCTGTGGAATAAGACAAAGTTCAGATCCACTGCTCTTCAAGATGCTAAGGTTTCTAGCTCTAAAGGCACTTTTAACCTAGTTCATGAAAACCTTAATAAATAGCTGGTGAGTTGGCCAGTTGTCTAGTATGTTGTGTTAGTATAGGTGCTGTATAGGTACCCATTAATTATATACATGTAGGATATATGCAAGTGTTTTCTGTTTTGTTTCATATGCATTTACACTGCTGTCTCTTTTCTATTTGGTTATTACTAAAAATCAGTCTACATGTAAGTAAATCTATTTGTGTCATTATGAAAGTGCTTTTGTTTTACAGTATGAAAATAATCAAAATTTTATTTTATTTTTCTGTTGGAGTATTGATAAGAGAGAGCGATAGTATTAGTTCTTTACTGTAAAAGCATTAAGGCTTGTTAAAAAGAAGCAAACCCCCATGTGTTTCAAAAGGAGAATCAAGCAGAAGCTGGGTTATAGATGGCCTGATAATCCACAGATTTAGTTTCAGCAGCTGAAAGAGGATAAAGTGGATAATTGTTTTGCAGAGCATTAGTGACAGCCAGAAACTCTATAGTTCGAGCCTCTGGTCTATAACAAGGAAGGCAAGTGGCTGTTTTGCTACACATCTCTTTAAAACCTTTCTAGCACTGAAGAATTAGTGCCTCACTATGAGGAGTCTTTCTACAGATCTGGAGGCACATGGTAAATGTTATCAAAATAACCTGGGAGGAATAGGTTTCTATCTCTACTCTAAAGTAATCGAAAACAGTATTGTGTTTTAGGTGTGGGAGAATGATTTAATGTTCTGGGAAAATAATGATTGGAATCACATTGTCTCATTGCTACCCAAAAGAGTTAATGATTTCTTTGTTGTGGACCTAAATCCCACTGTATTGGTTGAGTGGTGCTTCAGTTGGACTGCCAAATCCTTTGCCATGTTGTTTCTAGCTGCTCTTTGAGGGCTAGAATTAATTCAGTTGCTAAAAATTAAACTTTAGTAGCTAGTCTGACATATCACAGATAGATAGTGATGCTCAGTTTTGTGTGCTTTTAACATCTATCAAACAAGAAATGTATACACCTTAAAAGTTTAGACGTTCATTCCATTGCTGGTTAATGTGCACTTCATCATGGTACCCTATAAATAATTTAATCTTTTGTTTACACTTCTATTTATTTAGCTATAACAGGGACGATAACAGGGACGGTCTTTGAAAAGTATTCGCTTGAATCACCTGCTTAGGGATTAAATACAAAGAGTAAGAAACCCTAGCTGTTATTAAACTACCATACTGGGGTCAGAATGTTATTGCTTGATAAGCCCAGGCTATGAAATAGTTCACATATATAGTTCCAGTTTCATCATTAAACCACTGAGGTAATATTGTAGCTATTGTGAAATGGTTTACCATATTCTTTACCAATATACAAAGTTCCAGAAATAGCAGAACTGAATAAAACTCTATATTTTGTTCCTGGAAGCACAGTATTTCATTTTCCTTTGTTTAAACATAGAAAACTAGATGAAAAGAATATTCAATGAGACTACAGAGTTTTCTTCCTTCAAAGAATTGTATTTAATAATATGTTAATATATACAGTATTGTTACTTTCAGGTTTTTAACTTGTTGTATACAATATCGTGTGTCTACATGCCAGAATTATGACAGATTAAAATTATGATGCTATAAAAATATTAAGGGGTCTGTGAATAACAGGATATATAAATGCTGAGCTAGAGCATATCAGAAAGTGAGGAAATAATATGTATTACATGTGATTGCCTCTTATTAAAAATAAGCCATGAAAAATGTTCTGATCCCAGGCAGGCAAAAATATTTGATATGTATAGTCTACAGTATTACTTAAATCATCTCCATTATTATTTAATGTACTAATGCAATTCTGCTAAACCTGATAAATAATGATAAATATATCATTATAAAATATGAAAATGAAGCATTTTAATCTTGTGACAGGATGATTTTTATGTGGTACAAAATAGTTTTTCCTAGCAAACATCAGACTACAATATGCCAACAGAGAGAAACAAACGAACTGATTTACTACTGGGCTGTGTGACCCCCTCCTCCTGTGTCTTTACATGCTGCTTCAGGTAATTGTCAAGTTCTAATTATAATTTCATTATGGAAGTAAAGGCAGAAAATGTAGTTGTGTAGTTCAGTACAAACAATAAAGAGATAACTCTTTTACAGTACTGCATTCATTTTATTAACTGAAATACTTTTAAATAAAAGTATTGAAGGACAAGCCTTCTTTGAGCCACACAGAAATATTAAAATGATTTTGTTGCATACACTGCATAATCTTTGATGGCATGGTTGCTAAGAGAGTTGCCACTATATACTGGAGAAAAAATTTGGCAATCTTTACACCATTCCATAAACTCTGTCCAGAATGTAGTTCTGGGTTTGTCTCTGCTCCAGCAGGCAGCTATCCAGTATTTCCTGCAGAATGTTGCCAAAGCCATTGCCTTCCTGATGGCAGCTTCTAACATTCAGCTCACTCCTCCCATCCTTGTCCTGTCAGGAAAAACACAGATGATGATACAAAACTCTTTGTATTTTTTGTATTTTGTATATAAAAATATTTTAAATGTATGCGCTATGTTCATTTGAAATGCTATACTAGGACAAATCCATATTCAACATTACATAATTAACCTTTTTGTCAGCAAGAGTAGTGGCAGGCTGTCAGGCCTTCTCTGCTGGACTAAACACTCACTGACTCACTGACTTTTTCTTCTTCTTCTTTTGGCTGCTCCCATTAGGGGTCGCTCCTCTACCTCTGCCTCTTTCAAACCAACTACCTGCATGTCTTCCCTCACCACATCCATAAACCTCTTCCTTTGCCTTTCTCTTTTCCTCCTTTCTGGTGGCTCCATCCTCAGCATTCTCCTACCGATATACCCCATGTCCCTCCTCTGCACATGTCCAAACCATCTCAATCTCTCCTCTATTATCATATCTCCAAATGTTCTGCATGTGAGGCCCCTCTAATAAACGCATTTCTAATCATGTCCATCCTCGTCAGTCCTAATGAAAATCTCATTAACTCTGCTACCTCCAGCTCCACCTCCTGTTTTTTAGTCAATGCCACTGTCTCTAAACCATACAACATCGCAGGTCTCACCACAGTCTTATAAACTTTCCCTTTCACTCTTGCAGATATCCTTATATCACAAATCACTCCTGCCACTCTTCTCCACCCACTCCACCCTGCCTGCACTCTTTTCTTCACTTCTCTAACACACACTCTGTTACTTTCCACTGTTGACCCAAGTACCTAAACCCCTCTACCTTCTCCACCTCCACTCCTTCTCCATTCCTCAGGCATCCTCTCAGCTTCCAAAATCTTGTTGAACAATCTGGTTAAAAACTCCACTGCAATCACTCCTAAACATCACCACGCTTCTATCGGTATGTCATCTGGTCCAACTGACTTTCCACTCTTCTTCCTCTTAATCTCTGCTCTCACTTCCTCCTTACTAATCCTATCCAATACCTGCTTCACCATCTCCACATCATCCAACCTTCTCTCTCTCTCTCTCATTTTCCTTATTCATTTTCTGCTCAAAATACTCCCCCATCTTCTCAACACAATTTCCTCACTAGTCAACACATTTCCAGCTAGAAATGATGTATGTGGGTGGTGCAGCTGTGGCTACAGTGACAGGAGACTTGTTGAATTGTGTTTATTGGGTTTCTCGCTTTAATAATTACATTCACATTTACATTACATTACATTACACAGCACTCTGTTATACTGCATTTCTGTATTATATAGATGGTTTCTATTGCCATGGCGTCATAATGACGGTATTAAGAGATGGATTGATTCAGGTAGGACAGCACCTAGGTCTAGGTGTGAAATGCACAGCCCGCCACTGTTTCCATATAATGCTATACTAATATAAAAACAAACTATATAAAACAGCATAAAATATACAATGTATGTCCTAGTAGTCAAAACTTTGCGGACAGCTTATATGTTGTTGTTGAACATTCTATTGCACTATTGCTCCACTTCACTCTTACGGGAATGCTTTCTACTAGAGTTTGAGTTTGTGGCTGTGGAAATTTGTGCCCATTTAGCCATAAGAATGATAGAAATAGCATTATATATATATATATATATATATATATATATATATATATATATATATATATATATATAGTCAAGTTTATTTCTATAGCGCTTTTCACAACAGACATTGTCTCAATGCAGCTTTACAGAAATCAACAGTCAATATATATATATATATATATATATATATATATATATATATATATATATATTCCAACACACAGCAAATAACCTTTATGTAATGGAGCTCCATGTTTAAGCTTTAAACACTGGTTCAAAAAGAAGGGTGTTTGTGTCTTTCTTTTATTAAACATCACTAACTGCTTTATTGTAGTCAGAGTTGATGATCTGAACTCTATGCAAGGCAGATATAAATCGTGGATGAGATTGGAGGCCAGTGCAGTGCACCATGCACACAGACTTGTACACTTAATCATAACTATGCAGAGTGTATTGTAGTCAAGACACATACAGGCACTTTTATGAAAAGGCCAGAAATCAGCAAACCCAAAAGCGAAAATTCCATACAGACACAAGCTCAGGAACTGTGAGGTGCCAACACTACTGTATCATGAAACACACAATGGTGTTCAGAAATGCTTTGAATTGGTCTCAATAAACAGTGAAGCGATTCTACTGCTTCCTTGAGAAGCAAGATGTTACTGTGACAGTCAGAAATAGTTGCAAAAAAGCCAGATGTTTCTTCTCTTGTGGTAGAAACGATGTAAACTGCCTAAGCGATAGAATGCTGCATAGAAATTGTTTGAATAACACTTGATTAATAGTGATGTTCTTTCTGAGCTCAGCATTTTGTTATTCTAATCAGAACATAATCTATTCTTCCTGTGTGGCCATCAGAGCATTCACTATCTATTCAGTGTCAGTAACTGATCACCATTTGAAAGACACAAGCATTCCAACATGGATCCAGAGCAGCGTTAATCAGCCTGCTATCAGAATGACTAACAGCACAATTCAATATAAACCCTATGCATGGTGCATATTAGGAGGTATTTCTCAATAGCCTGGCATGTATGAATTGTGTGGTCTACTTGAATTCATTTCTCATTGATGAAAGAGCATTCTCAAAGCAGCACAGATCCAGGTTAAGGATACAAATACATTATTCTGTCACAGCATCACACCATGTTCACATCATTAAAACTAGAAGTGAAAACAACATAGAGTAAAAACATGTTGAAAAAAATCTTTAAATGTTAATGTGTTTTGTGGCTATATTTAGCACATAAGACCATGACTTGGTGGGAGTATTTTGAAATGTTATTTCGAAGGCTAGAGAATGGAAGCCAGATCACTTAGTCACGTCTTGCTGGATGCTTGCGTAGTCATGTTATGTTACTAAATATTTAAGGCAAAGAGAAATGTTCTATCTACCTAGCCTTTCAATATATATTGCTCCAGAGTCTACAATTAAACTGTTTTATTTTCATGGGTAATTAACTTTGAAAAGAAGCATGTATGATTTGTAGAAAGTGGAGTAAATTTCATAATAAAAGTTATATTGTCCTATTAAAGTTTTATGACCTTGACACAAATGAAAATCTTTCCTGTTATTGCAAAACTAACACATCAACATCTTTATCTCTATTACTGAGCCTTAATACAGTACATGTCTTTAGCAGCAATTCTGTCAATGAAAAATCTGCAATTTATAGAGAAATAACCGCAACTTCAGCCCAAGGAAACTTGTAAATTTACAGTTTAAATTAAACTAATCAAATCACATTAAGTTACATTAATTTATTTTATATCAGTTTATTTGAAGTATAGAAATAAACTGCATAGTGGGTTATGGGTTAACAGATTAATATTACATACAGTCAGAGCTATTGACCTAGTTATGTGGATAGAGTTTTATGTGTACATCCTGTGTTTCTGTTTTCCTGGTTCTCCAGTTATGTCCTATTGTCCAAATAGACAACATAGACACATATAAGAGGAGTGCCTATGTTACATTGCCATTAGATGTGAATGTATGTATGAGCATGTCTGTGAATAGTGCCTTACAATGGACTGCCTTCAGATCCAGGGTGAATTCTCTAGCACCCAGCGATACTAGGATTGTCTCTGAATCCACCATAACCCTGACAAGGATAAAGCAGTTACTGCAGATGACTGAATATTATCCACTTACATTACTGTTGTGTGATGAATGTTTATAGTATTCATTTTAGACCTATGTTTAATTATGTTTATTTAATGTTTTAATTATTGTTGGTGACAATGACATTTTACGTATTCATACGAATTACGTATTCCTGAAAAAACACTAATTATATAATTATAATTATATAATATATAACTTTTATGCTTAATTTGCATGTGAAACAATCAATTTTGACCATTTATATTAAAAAAAATTATTAAATGTAACAATTCTTTGTTGCAATAAATGTGATATCGTGAGGAATCCCCAGCAGATGTGGTAAACATTGTCATTGTGAGAATGACATGGCACTGGGATGATGAGATGTGAACCCTGTGAAGTAAAAAATGTTAGGATGAAATTAGGTAGGTGATAAGTGCCGCTGTACACCTCCCTGAAGAGAGATCTTTAAGGTCCAGTTTAACTTTTCAGAATGTGACCATGGTTGTCCTTAAAGCAGTCTTATGTGTTGATAACTGGGTCCTGCCTCAGAATTCTCTGTATTAGCGGCAAGCTTGTAATTTCTGTTAAACATGCATTTATTTTAATAACATTATTCTGTTATATTATCGCCTAAAAACAATCTTGCTTTTGTAGTAATCTAGCTAATTTGTGTGGTTCCAAGCTTAAATTAAGTTTCAGTTATCATGGTAAATGGACTTGTAATTCTATCAAAAACATGTTTCATGTCTGATTAAAGGCTTAATCAGTTCTTATTGAATGCCAGCCCATCATAGGCACTTTGAGCATTTAGCAGAATATAATTTCTGTAAGTATGTGTTTATGGATGCTTGAAATCTTTTTATCTCTTTATCTTTATCTTTAGCTAGTACTTTGCTGTTTAGCCTTCACTGAATCCAGCTTCACACAAACTAGCTAATGGCATGGACAAGACAGATGATCAGCAACTATTTGTAAATCGCATGAGGTCCATGTGTTCCTGCTATTCTTTTTTTCTGAATTTACTGGTCCATCAAGACTGCTTACGGGGCTAGTACAGGATGTCAGTTACAAAATCTGTTTGACCTGATGACCACTAAGGACCAATGATGAAGAGAAAAGTCTAATATATTGTACTATCAGACAGATGAGCTTGTATGGTTGTTTTCTGGAGTTGTTTTATACACAATTATTTGAGTTTTATAGACAGATAACATTTGAGATTGTACCTTCTTTATAAAACAAAGACATGTAAAGTAAAAAAAATAAAAGATTCCGGCTCATGTAACCAAGACACTTCTTATTCTTTTGTGTCAAATGAGACGTAAATGGTTGCAGGGTAAACAATGTTAGTACAGTAATAGAGTGACCTGAAATTAACATAATACAAGCTTTAAGGTAATTATAATTAATAGAATATTCATTATAAGGATATGTAGTTTGCATGAGCACTTCCACTCCATCTTCTCATAATGTGGGACATTAACATACATGTTCCACAATCCCTGATTACTTCCATATATACCAGTCAAAGGTTTTGACACCTTATCCTTTGAGTTTGTATTTACTTTTATTATTTTCAACATTGTACTTTAATACTAAATACCTCCAAATTATAAAAGGACATTTATGGAATTATGTAGTAAACAAAAAAGGTGTTAAACAACCCAGAATATGTTTTATATTTTGATTCTTCAAAGTGGCCACCTTTTGCTTGACAGCTTTACATACTCTTGGCATTCTCTCAGTCAGCCTCATGAGGTAGTCACCTGAAATGGTTTTCCAACAATCTTTCAGAGTTCCCAGCAGTGTTCTCCATTCCAACTTATCCCAAACTTCTCAACTGAATTTGAATTTGTTGTTGTGAAGGCCATGTCATCTGATGTAGCACTCCATCACTCTCCTTCTTAAAAAAATAGCCCTTACATAACTTAAAGGTGTGTTTGGGGTCATCGTCCTGTTAGAAAACAAATGATGGTCCCAGTAAGTGCAAACCATATTGGATGCCATGTTGCTGCTAAATGCTGCAGTAGCCATTCTGGTTAAATTTGCTCTCAATTTTGTTTAAATCACCAACAGTGTCAGTAGCAAAGCACCTCCTCCTTCATGCTTCACAGTGGGAACCACACATTCAGAAACCGCCTGTTCCCCCTCTGTACATCTAACAAATGTGGTTAGAACCAAAAACCTCAAATTTGAACTCATCAAACCATAGGACAGTTTTCCACTGAACTGAAAGTTTACTCATTGTGATTTTTGGCCGAAGCAAGCCTATTCTGTTTGTTGTTCTTCTATACAACCCTATGGTTGTTTTATTTCTCTGTGCTCGAGTTGTCTGCCATGAATAGGAAAACTTTATCTGATTGGATCCTGAAAGCTAATTTCTGCTGCCTCCAGATTGGTGCTCCCCACTTTAAAAGCCACACTATCACTTCCTCAAGGAAAGCCACCCTGTTATGAGAGACATTTTGGTTTTGTGCTGTTTGTCTAATTTGTTAAGAACTTGTGTTAGATTTTGGGCCTAAGAAGTTTGGAGATTGTAAGGACCTTTGTATTTTGGTTATCGTTATTTGTTTGTTTGTTGAAGAGGGTTGTTTCCACCCTTTCAAAACTTCTGTTTTGCTTTGTAAACAACCATGTAAATAGCCATTTCTTCTTCTTCTTTCGGATTCTCCCATTAGGGGTCGCCACAGCGGATCATCCGTCTCCATACACCCCTGTCCTCTACATCTGCCTCTTTCAAACCACCTACCTGCATGTCTTCCATCACCACATCCATAAACCTCCTCCTTGGCCTTCCTCTTTTCCTCCTTCCTGGTGGCTCCATCCTCAGCATTCTCCTACCGATATAACCCATGTCCCTCCTCTGCACATGTCCAAACCATCTCAATCTCGCCTTCCTCACCTTGTCTCCAGAACGTCCGACATGCACTGTACCTTTAATAAACTATTTTCTAATCCTGTCCATCCTCTTTACTCCCAACAAAAACCTTAACATCTTCAGCTCTGCTACCTCCAGCTCCACCGCCTGTCTTTTAGTCAATGCCACTGTCTCTCAAATCACAAATCACAGTATCATCCACAAAACTCATAGTCCAGGGAGACTCCTGTCTGACCTCGTCTATCAACCTGTCCGTCACTACTGCAAACAGAAAAGGGCTCAGAGCCGATCCTTGATGCAGCCCAACCTGCACCTTAAACCGGTCTGTCGTTTCTACTGCACACTCCACTGATGTCACTCTGTCCTCATACATGTCCTGCACCACCCTCACATACTTCTCTGACACACCTGACTTCCTCATACGATACCACAACTCCTCTCTCTGCACCCTGTTTGTGTGCCACAAACACACAATGCAACTCCTTCGGACCTTCTCTATACTTCTTCATCAACATTCTCAAAGTAAATAATGCATTTGTGGTGCTCTTCCTCGGCATGAAACCATACTGTTGCTCACATATGGTCACCTCTTCTTTCAGCCTGGCTTCCACTAATATTTCCCATAACTTCATGGTGTGACTGATCAACTGAATTCCCCTGTAGATACTTCATCATCTTAATCGCTGCTCTCACTTCCTCCTTACTAATCCTATCCACTTCCTGCTTCACCATCTCCACACCATCCAACCTTCTCGCTCTCATTTTCCTCGTTCATCAGCTGCTCAAAATACTCCCTCCATCTTCTCCACACACTCTCCTCACTAGTCAACACATTCCACCTCTGTCCTTTATTGCTCTAACCCATGTAAATAGCCATGTAAATCTTGTAAATGCTGAAACTTGGTATGTAGGGAGTCTGATGTCAATTCTTTTAAATGCCTTTTTGTCTCTCTATTTTTGGCTAGGTAGGTAGGGTAGTGCATTGTAGTTTTATCTTCTTTTTTTTGGTTAATTAAGGTAGACCACTTGACCACACTCAAGGACATTTTTTTTTGTTATTTTGGCCTTGTCGGTTCCTACCGTCAATTGCAATCCCCTTGTCCACGCATGTCTGTTTATGTTGTGTCTCTTCCCCCTAGACGAGGCGTAACATAAAGTAATTTTTTTTGGCCGAAAATTGACCAAGAAGGCCCTGTAGAGGAGTGGGACCATCCAGCTTGTTATCAGTGTTCAGTTCCAAAGCCTGCATCTCTGATGGTATGGGAATGCATTAGTGCATATGGAATGAGCAGCTTGTACATATGGAAAGGCTCTAGCAATGCTGAAAGGCATATACAGGTTTTTAGAGCAACATATGCTTCAATAAAAATGAAAATAAATCTTTTTTTAGCGAAGACCTTGAATATCTCATCACTACAATGTTAAACTGCATACTGCATCTATTACAACAGCACGACATTGTAGTAGAAGAGTCTGAGTGCTAAATGGGCCTATCTTTAGAACAGACCTTTTACCAATTGAAAACATCAGTAGACTTAGTAGTCTTAGAACTGTTTAGCAGCTAGAATCCTGTATCAGAATAAATGGGACAACATTCCTCTCCCCAACTCCTTAGTTCCCAGATGTATAGAGATTGTTGTCAAAAGATGTGGAAGGCAAATCAGCAAATGATTCTTCTATTTGTTCTTTAGTGATAAGCATATGTTTGTCATCCAAATAATCTCCATGTTTAACATGATTATACTGATGTGTATGATCATTAAGAAATTCAGGATACAATATATCATCCTCAACCACATTAGTACAAGTGAAGATTAATACATTTACTTAATTTCAGTTTATTTTGTTATTATTATGTACTATATAGTCAAATGTTTGAGATCCCATTTCCAAATATTACTAATTTGCTGTTATAATAACTTGCAACTTCCTTTACTTCTTTTGTGAAGGCTTTCCACTAGAATTTAGAACATACATATAGGAATTGTTGTTTGTTTAACCACAAGAGCATTTGTGAGATCAGACACAGATGGCAGGTGTCTCAGCATTCCAATCCATCTTAATATTGTTCAGTTAGCTTGAGATCAGGACTTTGTGCAGGACATGCATGTTTTTTTTTTAAATATAATCTTAGCAAACTATGTCTTCATGGACCAGAGTGCACAGGGGCATTGTCATGCTGGTACATGTTTGAGTGCCTTAGTTCCAGTGAAAGAAAATCCTAATGCTAATTTCAATGCCATTTTGTACAGCTGTGTTCTTCAAACCTTCAACCAATAATTGAAGATTATGAAGGAAACACATATGGGTGTGATGGCCAGAAGCTACAGTGTAAACCGAATAACATTTTGCTATATAGCATATGTGACTTTTATTGTTATTTTTTTATTATTAGATACACAAAAGACTGAATTGAGAATATTTTTTTTTTCAAAACAAATGAATGTTGTAATAATATATTATCATCTTTTGCAACAACAGCACAGTGAAAATAGATGTGCCATATTAAATCTGTACGACTGAATGCCCATGTGTGCTTAAACTACCTGAACTAATTTATGATCAAACTCTTAATGTCACCCAAATGAGGATGGGTTCCCCTTTTGAGTCTGGTTCCTCTCAAGGTTTCTTCCTCATAACATCTAAGGGAGTTTTTCCTTGCCACAGTCGCCACGGCTGCTCATCAGGGATAAATACACATCATTCACCTTAACTGTTGATTTCTGTAAAGCTGCTTTGAGACAATGTCTGTTGTGAAAAGCGCTATAGAAATAAACTTGACTTGACTTGAGTAATCTGTAATCTCAAAGCCTCCTTTACATTCATCTAGCTGTTACCTGTGTGTCTGAGTTTAACTAAACACCATTGGCCTCCTTTGATATGAACTGCAACACAAGATGGTGCCAGAAATAAGCATGTGTTTGAAACACATAACTTCAGTTAGAATCACCCAATGCATCTAAAGTGGAGTCTAAATACCATAGTACATTATTAAATGGGAATAAATTGGAATGAAGTTGTTGAAATGCTGAATGCTGAGGAAATGCAGAGAGTAGATTACATACAATACAAATATGAATAAAGACAGGTTAAAATATAATATAACAGGGGAAATCTTTTTGAACACATTTCTATTAAATGCACTAGATGCACCCGGCGCTGGAAGTGAGCTGTGCAGATTGTACTGCTCTGCTGTTTATACTGACATTCAGCAGGGAGGAAAGTTGCCATCGTTTGACGTTTAAAGTAACGCACCATTGTGACAAAGTAGTTTCTCCAAAAGCAACGTCATTTTGCAGTTTGTGACGTCGGGAGCCTGAGTCTGGCGCGAGGGGAGCGGAACTCTGCACGCCTCGGTGCTGGTGCGCGCGCTGCGGCTAAGCGACAAGAAAAGATGCGCCTTCTGCACTTAAGAACAACGCGAACGGAGATCCACTGAGATCTCTTCCCTCTTTCACACGCGCATACACACACACACACACACTGTCATCACTGCTCTGTAATAAGGACTCGGTGACTAAATTCAATATGAGGATGCTGGCCAACAGCACATTCCCGCACCTGGAAGAAGACTTGTTCTTTAATTCGTCTGGCAATGAAACGCACAGTGAAGCTCAAGGCAGCGCGATCCTCATCTCCTTCATCTACTCTGTCGTGTGCCTGGTTGGACTCTGTGGCAACTCCATGGTCATTTATGTGATATTCAGGTACGCCAAGATGAAAACTGCTACAAACATTTACATTTTGAACTTGGCGATTGCGGACGAGCTGCTGATGCTCAGTGTGCCCTTCTTGGTGACATCTTCTCTGCTTCGCCACTGGCCGTTCGGCTCGCTTTTGTGCCGTTTGGTGTTAAGCGTGGACGCCATCAATATGTTTACCAGCATTTACTGCTTAACCGTCCTGAGTATCGACCGATACATCGCCGTAGTGCACCCTATTAAAGCGGCCCGGTATCGGAGACCTACAATAGCCAAGATGGTCAACTTGGGCGTGTGGATGTTTTCGATCTTAGTCATTTTACCCATCATTATATTTTCCACTTCCACCCCAAACTCGGACGGCTCGATCGCCTGTAACATGCAGATGCCTGAGCCGCAGCGTCGCTGGATGGCAGTGTTTGTGATTTACGCCTTTCTCATGGGCTTCCTTTTCCCGGTTCTTGCCATATGCATGTGCTACGTCCTGATCATAGCGAAGCTGAGAGTGGTGGCACTGAAAGCGGGCTGGCAGCAGCGCAAAAAGTCCGAGAGGAAGATCACGCTCATGGTCATGATGGTGGTGACGGTGTTCGTGATCTGCTGGATGCCGTTTCACGTCGTGCAGCTCGTGAACGTGTTCGAGGAGCGGCACAATGCCACGTTCAGTCAGCTGGCCGTGATTTTGGGTTATGCCAACAGTTGCGCCAATCCGATCCTCTATGGCTTTCTGTCGGACAATTTCAAGCGCTCCTTCCAGAGGATTTTATGCGTGCGATGGGCGGACAGCGCTGCTGAGGAGCCCATTGACTACTATGCCACGGCGTTGAAAAGTCGCGGGTACAGTGTGGACGAGTTTCAGCAGGACAACATAGAGTCGGACAGTGCGTACAGGAACGGCACGTGCACCTCCAGAACCACTACACTGTAGTGAGCTGCACTGATGTAGACATGGACAGATAACATACAGCATATGTCGCCCATTGGATTATTTATTTATTTATTTATTTATTTATTTATTTATTTATTTATTTATTTCACTTGTTTACACAACTAACCTTTAACCCTCTCCGTTTAACAGGTTTAATCAGGCTTGTTCCTGTAGATCCTCCCAAGATGCCACTGAACCCTTGTGATTGTATTAGATTACCCAGTGTAGATCTAAATGTAGATTAAAAAAAAAATAAATTAACACTGAAGCTGAACATGTGGACTGTTTTTTATATTAAAATCATAAACTGCTGTTGTTTTCGGAAAACCAGATCAACATTTACTCTCCAAGCCACCCTTTGAATCTTGCTAACAGATTTAGAAGCTCTATTGGCACTTTTAGTAAATGCCACCAAAACAATCAACATGAATACGTATTTAATGCAGTTTGAGGGAGTGCTTGCAGCCTGTGATTCTGCATGTTTTGCTAAGTTTTGTGTTAATTCTTGCCCATTGTGCATTAAAGGAAATGCGTGCAGGAAATAATTGTGTCCCCTAACTTGTCACACAGCTTGGTGGCATATCTCTATTGTGTTAATATAAATAAAAGATAGTGTGCATTTTTTAAAATGTGTTTGAATTAAAGAAATATTTTTGCTAAAAGTCAAATCTTTGCAACTTTCCTTTTACCCTCTGTAAAATGACTCACCAGAGACATGTATACTTTTTTCTTTTTTAGTATTAAACTAGTGATAGGAGGCAAAATGAACTAATTAACTAAACAACATTTTTATTATATGTACAAAACATGAAATATTAAACCACTTTATAGATCATTGCAAGGTCATTGAATTTTCAAATCCATCCAAAAAGCTAACAAAAAATGTGCTAAAAAATACAAACACACACACACACACACAAAATACAATGATTTCCAGTATCATAGCATGAACTCCAAAATATAAGTTTTATATATATATATATATATATATATATATATATATATATATATATATATATATATATATATATATTTATTTATTTATATTTATTTATTTATTTATTTATTTCAAAAATTATTAATTATATTATATATTCAGTATCTACCAGGTATTGGCAATGAGCACTTTCACAATATTTGATGTTTGTTCATTCATTTATCTTCTTTAGTCTTTTTGGTCATGGTGGCGGGAGATCCAAAGCTTATCCTGGGAATATTATGCACACACACACACACACACACACACACACACACACACACACACACACACACACACACACATGAATCCTCATAGTGTAGAAATCCAGCGAAAATCCATGTGAAAGCAAACTTTATAAGTTAAAATATGTATTTTAGGTGAAGAAATTAGCTTAGGTGATTATTCATTTACTTTTTCCATAGAGTCCGATCCATTCAGGGCAACTGATTCTTTTAAGTCTGCTGCCCTTTTCTTTGCCCGTTTTTTAGCTCTTCTCATGAGGCAGTATTTCACAATGGCCACAATAATCACAACCAGCACCACAAAGATCAGCAAAGCTATAATTACAGGGATGACAATATTTGACAGGTCCCCAGTACTTTCCCCAGTAAGAACTGCACTTTTAGTAGTACTTCGTACAGCAGGTTGAGTTGAAGGAGTCGGCTTCTTGTCCATGGAAGTGGAGGTTGATGTATCCTTTACATTGTTAAAGGCATCAGGGGCTGGTGTGATAATGGATTTTTTTGCTTCCTTGCATTGTTCTGAGTCTTCATCATCCGTACAGCCACACATATATGAGCCTACTGTATTAGTGCAACTTAATTGACATATATTGGGCTGCTGACATTCATCTACATCCACGCAACTTCCATCTTTATTTTTTTTGTAGCCAGTTTTACATTCAATACAAAGTCCTTGTATGTCTATCTCTGTGCCACCTACCAGCTTCCATTTACCGGTTGTCCTTGAACAGGTCAGCACAAAAGTGTCCATGCCTTTGCAAGAGACCCAAATTGTATATGGGTCACTATTCTTTACTGTTTTTTCATGAATTCCTGTTATATTTGGCGGTAAAGAACATGCTATTTCTTTACTTGATCCATAATTTTTGCAAATAAAGGGAAGTTTCCTCTGGCAGGACATAGCAGCTAATCCCCAGCTGGCTACTGTAGAGCCTCTATATTCCACAGAAAGAAATCCACACAATGCATTTGTGCAAGTAAGGCTTGGTTCTGTTTTCCATTTATTAAGAGCAAAATTTGTGGAGTTATCTATAGTCCAATAGAAACCTTTAAGTGGAAGATTTTCCTGAACACACATTGTCTTTTCTTTTTTTAGTCCAATCCAGAATGAAGTTGACGTTCTGTCTCCTTTGTCCTCAATGACTTTCAGAATCTTCTTTACAGTTTCTTCATCGTCAGGTATGTTAGCCAGAAAGCCATTAGACCCACATAATGTCTGTGCAGTATCAAACAACTGCTCATCCAAATCTACAGAGTAGTACTGAGAATCAGAAATGCCAAAGACAACAATCAGAAAGTTCATAAAACATAATCCACTCTTGTAGTCCATGTTTCTCTCTTCTGCTTTTTGTTCATCAGTGGTGACTCTCTCAGTGTGCCAGCTCTTACTGACTTATTAACCCACCGCCTATTTTCTTAGCCGCCCTATGAGGCCCTTCCAAGACAACATGATCAGGAAATGTGTTCAGTCTTGATACAGCTCTCCACTTCCTCTTGGGTGGTGTTGGTGCTAAAGCAAAACAATAGCAACTATAAAAGGAACTAGCCGCTCGCATAACCAAATCTTTCATAACTCGCTCCCATAGACACACAGACAGGATAAAAGACTAAATCAAAACAAAGAAAGAGCAGCAAGAAAAAAGATGTGTGCACTGCCAAAGGTCAGATAAGCCTTGATTTCATCAATCAAACACAACAACCAAAAAACACCTGACTTTTTCAGCTAATTTTTCAAAAAGATGTGATTAGGAGGATTGAATAATTTTAAATAGCTAATTATGCATATAACTTTAGAAAAGCTTGCCCCCAGCAAGCCAGAACTCTTTCAGCATGTCTTTAACAGGATGAGCTGAGTGGAAAACAAAGTATTCATTACCCTAAAGAATTCTGTAAACAGTAGTACTAAGTCCAGATTACGTCAAACACTTAACATCAACAGTTTCAAATAAGTGTTGATTGAATTCAGTAAGTTTGTAAAACGCATCTCTTGAGACTTAATGCAGTTTTATATATCTTACTGCAGATGTACTATTCTATCTAATCGATGATCTTTGTGAGCCAGTGCCAGATGCTTCCTGGAGGAAACATGCATGAAACGGAGGAAGTGAAATCACTATTGAAATGCTTAGTTTGGGAGTGTCAGGAGGTGGATACCATTGTTGAAGGGAAATAAAGTTACAAGAGGCAGGAAAAAGAGTCACAATAACAAAATGTTTAGGATAATAGGTACTTGTTTAATTGCCATAGGTTGTATCAAATTAGGCTTAGCTGGTCACTAACTGATACAATATTTTTTGTATTATCTCCTAAAATATTTTTCTTTCATAATTCTGTGTATGTATATATTCTATTTTGTTTTACAGCCTTAATAACTACATATCAATAAATAATGTAAATCCATAAGTATCTAAAGATATTATCAAATAGACTACTGTTTCAGGATTTATTAACAAATGGTCTTGTTTAGTGTGTAATTACAGGTTCTAAACTATTTTCCATGTGATTTGTTGCTGTTTAGTAAAGAAACTGATTCCAGTTCATGAGCAGAAGGTGCACAGAAGCTGAGATTCTGCCATGACTGTATAATGAATGATGTCAGTATAGTCAGCATGATCAGATGTGTAGGTGGAAATGCCTGGGTGGCTTAGTCATAGCACATGCATGGACACAGAGTGTCTGTTGTGAGCTGTGTGTATACACTCAATCTAAGGAGACCACTCTAATAGGCTGTTTTCATGGATGCTTCTAATGTATCTATATAGCTGCATATGACTGGACCATGTGGTAGAACATTTTTAGTACAACCTGTTACACTTGTGCCAACACATCACACACTGCTATGTCACAAACCTGTCAGTGTCACTTCGATGAAAATGCTTCATCATCCAAATAATAGATGCTTGGAAGATGCCCTATATTAAAAAACATGATGTTAGGCTTTATATAGTAGGCTATGTCACATTCTGAGCCAGTACTTGTGATGAAATGCAGTGCAGAAAATGTATCTGACATTAACAAAGCATCACTTGGAACTACCCTTGCTAAATGCAAATACATGAAGTACAAATTGCAGACTAAAAGCCACTGTAAAATGATAGAACTGAATTGCCACAGTACTGTTTAAAAGCTTTAAACTAAGGAATATGCAAGTTCATGGAAAATAGGTGTTAAATGGAGTTAAATACACACATCCATGCGCATACTCAGCCTTTTAAAACGTATTGTTTTAAGAGGGGTGTATTGAACATTAACTCTTGTTACACTATTTCACTGTAATGGTAGTTTTATTACAATTAAATCAAAATAAACAAACAAATATGTATTTATAATATATAATATACATTTACGATTGTTCGGTATTTACATTTTTGTTATACAGTGGAACCTGGTTATGTCGATGTCCTAGGGGGTCGCCAAAAAGCATCGAGATAACCGATGATCGAGATAAACGAAAATCAAAATGGCGGCAATATATTAATGTGCTTGAAATTTCTTTATGTACATGATGTGCGTTAATAAATGAGAATGTGCATGCACGTGTTTTTGGAGGGTTTTTTTACACAACAGCGTTGCCACGATTTGTTTGATGAAGGCATGCTATAAAAATACATACAGTACATGTTTATCTGTCAGGAATCCACCTGACACGCCCCCTTCGGCCCCCTTCGGCGTGGCAGGTGCTTTCTCGGCCGCTTTCTCTGAAGCTCCTGACTTCAATCGCGCACATATGGTGCTCGTTTATCATCATCACCAGCTCCTATTTAAAGTTCCACACTCACTGTCCGTTATTGTTGGTATATGTTGGTTCACGGCGGTCGTTGTTATCGCTCATGCGTATCCCGGTACGTGCCTTCCCACCGGCACTCTCTCATGGCTGTGCTTTTCTTCCCAAAGCGCACCGCGGATTCCCCCCGATCCTGCCGGTGTTCATTCTTTGCCAAGCGCGGCTTTCGCCTCCCGTTCATCGCATAACATTTAACAACAAAAGGCATATGTGCACTAACTAACAGCAGAGATTCACCAGTATACAATACAACACCTGTAGCATCTGTAAGCCTTGATTTTTCCGCCACTTCCGCGAGTTCTTCTGCGGCTGCACCGAGATAACCGACGTTAAATGGCAAATTTTTCCCCCCTTGTGCTCGAGATATCAGGGTTCGGCGACATAAAAGAATCGACATAACCGATAAAAAATGCTTAGACAAAGCGAGAATTTGGCGGTTCCATTTCAAAAACGTCGACTTAATAGGGTTGTCGAGGTCGAGATAAGCGGGTTCCACTGTATAATCTTTATATAATTTATATACTGTATATAAAAAATATTTTTCCCCCGGGTTTATATGATTGTGCAAGCCAAACCTGTGTCGACATTCACAGCTCAGCATGATATCTGAGAAAATATGTACATTAATTAGCAATCTTTCCTGTAGCTTTATTTAAACATACAGTACAAACATTTCAAGGATATTTGCTTATGCTATGGGTGCATAATGCTGCACAATAAAATATATGCTTGCTGGAATGTATCTATGTCACTTGTCAGTGTTCATTTGATGCTTTGATAAACTTTTCATGTTGCACAGCAAACCAAGTTTATTTTGCCAATAAATAAATTAAAATGACTTTGCTTCTGATGGAAGGGAGAAAAAAGGTGATGAATTATGAGAGCAGGATGGACTAACAAATCGACAAGTTGAGAGAGTTAATGCAACATCATGTAAAGCAGCATGCAAGTAGACAGATACTGTAACTGCCTTCTTATCTTTAATGACACAACCTCGATAAACAGTGTAAAAATGTTTTGAATTAGTCGTCATTTTCAGATGTCTTTTTTGAAAACTGTAAAATCTCTACTATACCCTTAATTGACCCAGGCTATCTCAAAAGATTCAACTATAAAAATAGATCAACATCATGTAAGGTTAAAGAATAGTGCTTATTAAACTCAGAAGAAATTTAACAGCCAGATTTACAAAGACTAAATTCAAATGAGGTAGGTTTAGTAGTCAAGCAAGACAGCAAACAAACCAAGCTGGTACCAGGTACAAGTCAGCTGACTCTATCCCACACTATACATGTGTGTGTGTGTGTGTGTGTGTGTGTGTGTGTGTGTGTGTGTGTGTGTGTTTATCCTTTGCATCTGTGTGTGACATCATGTAGACCTTTACCCTAATCTACATTTCTAGCTTTTTTTTTATGCGTTTCACTTTATAACATGTTTTATTCTTACATTCACTTTTCCATAATTTAATATCCCAATTTCCCACAGCAGTGCATGTAATATGCTTAGAAGAGCTTGTGTTCAGCAGTGTAAAGTACAGTCATATCTATTACAAATTATTTCTGAGTAAAAAAAAACCCACAAATACAAACACTGTAAATGACATCAATGCTTCACTACTAGTTTGAATGTGTTGATTGCCTGACCAGTCACCAGACTTTAATGCATGTCTCCCTGTGGTACTGATAAATGTTTTGATGATTTTTTGCTTCAGCAGCTGTGTGGTTGAAAGGATAAGGGTCTTTAAGACCAGAGCTGTCCGAGCTCATTACAATAGTAACAGAGCTAATTAGATTACACACTACAGTGTCAATTCAAATTCCTACCACACATGAATAAAATATGGTGACATTTAATGAACTGAACACACACAAGGATACCATCAAGGGGTTTTAAGGACAAAGTATGCTATAATTCTGCTATAAGTGCTATAATTCCTCCCAACAGAGTGTAGGCTAATGGTATCCTAAGTTTGCAACCTAGTAAACCAATGTTGATTTATTCATTGATAGAAACTTCAAATCACTTTTGTATGTCACTCTGGATAAGAGCATCAGCTAAATGCCATAATTGTAAATGTAAATGTACTTTCTTCAACAGAAGTTGGTGTAAGGACAAATGCAAATATTGTCTAGCCAGTAGATTTCTGTAGCTGAACACTCTGCTTGTAGTTATAAGAGGATGTCAATGAAAACATTTTTAATTTCAGGCAGTGACTTTCTCATATAGCATGAGAAACTGTGGCATTTTCGAATGTTTCCTCATAAATTTAATGTACCATGCGTGTGCCAACTTATGGAAGTGCCATTCTCTTTCAGGATGCTCATTACCATCCCATCCACTTGAAAACAACTGTACAGTGTTTTCTGTACAATACAGTGTACCCTTTTCTAATTGAAATCAAAGTGCGCTGGACATTCAGTACTACAGTGGCATTACAATGTTATGGGGTGAAAATGTATTAATTAACAGTCATTTATTTACATATTTTTTGTTGACATTGGACATTGGTTTGTAAAATGTTTTCTGAAATGTTTTCCACAGTAGCCAAACATCTGTCTAAGAGCTTGCACTAATGAACAGTTGCATGTTAGTAGTAACAGTGGATAATCTATAACATCTAGTTTTCCTTGTATAAAATAGACACTATATAAACCTGTGTTGTTTAAAAGTAAATTTTGCATCTTGACACATAAGTGCAAGTTTATTATTTTATTATGAGGTGGGATTACTATATAACTATATTATTTTTCAACTAAATAGCTTATAATAAGCATGGATAGTGTTGTACTTCGTTCTGTTAACATGCACAAATTATATATTTAATCAATTATTTAATCAATTATGGTTGGGAACAAACTGACTGAAGCAAAAACCTTTGCAACATAAGCCAGTTGAGTGGAGTGTGCAAATGACAGGACCTTATACCTTATACTTTGTGGAAAGAAATGGTTGACTAGAGCATGTTTATTGTCTTATAATCTTTTGCATATGGTACGTGCATATTTTAATCTCAGGTAGCACAATATAAAACTCAAAAACATGTAATTGTGAGAACAAAAAAATCCATTGTCACAATTAAGTCGGGTTCTGCCTTTCTGTGTAAATAAAGATATAATTTCTGAACTGAATAATTTAACTGTTGTGCAGTAATGGTAATGCCACCATGACAATTCTTTCATCAGCATCAGGAGAGAACAAGACTGCAAAAACTGATCCACAGTTTCCACCATGAGCTATTCTTAGCACCTATCAATCCTGTGAAGATTAGAACTGAATGTTTAATTACATCTCAGAGCCTCCTTGTTTCCCTCTGACTCAGTGTTTACTCTGTGAATAGCAGGCTAAGAGAAGCGATAAGGTAGGAACCATAAACCATTATTAGCACAAAGAATTTTCATATTTACATTGATTAATATTCCTTGTCAAAATCGTAGCAAAAAGCAATTCATGAAGCAAAAATATTTCTATTTTCTTCTGAATATGCCACTCAAACAAAATAAATGTCACAAACAAGTATATTAATAATATATTAAATTCTTTCTAAATTAGTTTTCATTTTTAATGTGGGGGAGATTCATTAACCTTTATGCTTTTATTAATAATATTAGTATCTATTAGTATATTAACCCAGCCATTGGGGAGGCACAAGCTGGTGCAGTCTTAGTGCAGGTCCCAAGCCTGTATAAATGGGGAGGTTTGCGTTAGAAATGGGCATCCAGCATAAAACATTTGTAAAATCAAATATGCGGTTCACGATTAAAAATTTCATACCAGATCGGTCGAGGCCTGGGTTACCAACAACCGCCACAGGTATCGTTAGCCAACAGGGTACCGGTGGAAATTGGGCTACTGTTGGCCGAAGGAGGAGAAGGAGAGGAGGAAGACATCTACAGAGGTGACAGGGAAAGGAGAAGTGTAGGAGAGTGGAGGTTCGGGTTGGTACTTTAAATGTTGGCACTATGACTGGTAAAGGGAGAGAGATAGCTGATATAATGGAGAGGAGAAAGGAAAATATGTTGTGTGTTCAGGAGACCAAGTGGAAAGAGTAAGGCCAGAAACATTGGAGGTGGGTTTAAACTGTTCTATTATTGTGTGGATGGAAAGAGAAATGGTGTAGGGGTGATTATGAAGGAAGAGTACAGTAAAAGTGTAGGTAAAGACAGTTTCTGATAGGGTGATGATCGTGAAGGTGGAAGTTGAAGGGATGATGATAAATGTCATCAGTGCTTATGCTCCATAAGTCGGCTGTGAGATGGAAAGGAGAAGGAAAGATTCTGAGTAAATTAAATGAAGTGGTAGATGGTGTACCTACAAATGAACGATTGGTGATTGGGTCAGACTTTAATGGACATGTAGGTGAAGGGAACAGAGGTAATGAGGAGGTTATGGGTAGGTATGGCCTTAAGGAGAGGAATGTGGAAGGGCAGATGGTGGTAGATTTTGTTAAAAGGATGGAAATGGCAGTGGTGAATACGTATTTTAAGAAGAAGGAGGATCATAGGGTGACCTATAAGAGTGTAGGAAGGTGCACACAGGTGGATTATGTTCTATGTAGAAGATGCAACCTGAAGGAGATTGGAGACTATAAGGTGTTGGCAGGGGACAGTGTAGCTAGACAGCATCGGATGGTGGTCTGTAGGATAGTTTTGGAGGCGAAGAAGAAGAGGAGGAGAGTGAGGACTGAAAGAAGAATAAGATTGTGGAAACTGAAGGAGGAAGACTGTAGTGTGAGGTTCAGGGAAGAGGTTGGACAGAGGCTCGGTGGTGGCGAAGAGGTGCTGGATGATTCGGAAACTACTGCAGGATTGATGAGGGAGGCAGCTAGAAAAGTACTTGGTGTGACATCTGGAAATAGAAAGGAAGAGAAAGAGATGTGGTGGTGGAATGAGGAAGTGGAGGAGAGCATAAGGGGAAGAGGTTAACAAAACAGAAGTGGGATCGACAGAGTGATGAGAAAAGTAGGCAGGAGTACAATGAGATGCTGCAGCAGGTAAAGAGGGATGTGGCGAAAGCCAAGGAAAAGGCATATGAGGAGCTGTATGTAAAGTTGAACACTAGAGAAAGAGAAAAGGATTTGTACCGATTGGCCAGTCAAGAGTCAAGAGTCAAGGCAGAGGGACCGAGCTGGGAAGGATGTGTTGCAAGTAAGAGCAATAAAGGATGGAGATGGAAATGTGTTGACTAGTGAGGAGAGTATTTTGAGAAGCTGATGAATGAGGAAAATGAGAGAGAGAGGGTTGGATGATGTGGCGTTAGTGAAGCAGGATGTGGATAGGATTAGTAAAGAGGAAGTGAGAGCAGCGATTAAGAGGAAGAAGAGTGGAAAGTTGGTTGGACCAGATGACATACCGGTAGAAGCGTGGAGATGTTCAGGAGAGATGGCAGTGGAGTTTTTATCCAGATTGTTTAACAAGATTCTGGAAGATGAGAGGATGCCTGAGGAATGGAGAAGGAGTGTGCTGGTAACCAATCTTTAAGCATAAGGGAGATGTGCAGACCTGCAGTAACTACAGGGGAATTAAGTTGATCAGACACTATGAAGTTATGAGAAAGAGTAGTGGAAGCCAGGCTGAAAGAAGAGGTGACCATCTGTGAGCAACAGTATGGTTTCATGCCGAGGAAGAGCACCACAGATGCATTATTTGCTTTGGGAATATTGATGGAGAAGTATAGGAAAGGACAGAAGGAATTGCATTGTGGATTTGTGAATTTAGAGAAAGCATACGACAGGGTGCCAAGAGAGGAGTTGTGGTATTGTATGAGGAAGTCAGGTGTGTCAGAGAAGTATGTGAGGGTGGTGCAAATCATGTATGAGGACAGTGTGACAGCAGTAAAGTGTGCAGTAGGAACGACAGACCGGTTCAAGGTGGAGGTTGGACTGCATCAAGGCCCTTTCCTGTTTGCAGTGGTGATGGACAGGTTGACGGACGAGGTCAGACAGGAGTCTTCCTGGACTATGATGTTTGCGGATGATATTGTGATTTTGTGGTGAGAGTAGTGAGCAGGTTGAGAAGAGTCTGGAGAGGTGGAGGTACGTGCTGGAGAAAAGGGGAATGAAAGTCAGTAGGAGTACATGTGCATAAATGAGAGGGAGGGCAGTGGAGTGTTGCAGTTGCAGGGGGAAGAGGTGGAGAAGGTAGAGGAGTTCAGGTACCTGGGGTCAACAGTGCAAAGTAATGGAGAGTGTGTTAGGGAAGTAAAGAAAAGTGTGCAGGCAGGGTGGAGTGGGTGGAGAAGAGTGACAGGAGTGATTTGTGATAGTAGGGTATCTGCAATAATGAAAGGAAAAGTTTATAGGACTGTGGTGAGACCTGCGATGTTGTATGGATTAGAGACAGTGGCATTGATTAAAAGACAGGAGGCGAAGCTGGAGGTAGCAGAGCTGATGATGTTAAGGATTTCGTTGGGAGTGACGAGGATGGACAAGATTAGAAATTAGTTTATTAGAGGGACAGCGCATGTTGGACGTTTTGGTGACAAGATGAGGGAGGCGAGATTGAGATGGTTTGGACATGTGCAGAGGAGGGATATGAGTTATATTGGTAGGAGAATGCTGAGAATGGAGCCACCAGGAAGGAGGAAAAGAGAAAGACCAAGGAGGAGGTTCATGGATGTGGTGAGGGAAGACATGCAGGTAGTTGGTTTGAAAGAGGCAGAGGTAGAGGACAGGGTGGTATGGAGACGGATGATCCGCTGTGGCAACCCCTAATGGGAGCAGCCGAAAGAAAAAGAAGAAGTATCTATTTGTATATTTTTAATATTAGTAGGAGAAAATTAACTAATTCTGATTATGCTTTGAATATTATATAAAACTCACATAACCACTGAGAGTACTAATATAAAACAACATAGCCCAAGCTTCGTACAACTACACGGTGCACCATCATGACACCTAATACAACAAGCAGTCAAAATCATTGCCACAGTACAATAAAAATCTATGTAAATAAACAGAGATTGGAGTTCCAAAGCTACTGGTTTAGTTTTTACAGATTACAAAATATTACGAATGAAAACATACACAAGAATGCCATGGGCATAAAAAGAAACTAGAGTAAGAATAGTTTCCCTGTGGCTACTCACTTCATACCAGAAATAAGATTTCTTTTTCAAATGCATGGAAATGCAAAAGAATCCATAGCGCTAGCTTTAGGAACTAACCAGGAAGTAACTAATTGGACTATGGATTCTTTAGCATTTTATAAAAGGAGAAAATCCTGACAATTCCACATATCAAGGTAGTGAATGAATGAAGGATGGAAGGTATAAATACATTTGTTTAAGTATGCAAAAATAAGTAAAACAGTTAAGTAAATCATATCTTTTTGGAAAATTATTACCCAAATGGGGTCTTAACAAATGTAAAACATTTTATTTATTATTTTATTTATCATTTATTTAATTTTATTCAATCAATTTAATTTGGACCAATTACATTTATTACTCAATTTAATAAATATAATTAAAAGTGCATTGAATTGTTTTGATTTATTCTATTTGATTTTCAAATGATTATAAATGATATAAAATTGCTTCAAAAATGTTCACAAATGTTAATAATAATGCAAATAAAAACAATTAGAAACTATATATATATATATATATATATATATATATATATATATATATATATATATATATATATATATATATATATATATATATATATATATATATATATATATATATATATATATATATATATATATAATAACTATATAGATTTTATAAATATAAAAATATTTTAGATTTATTTCAGAAACATAATATCTGGATGAGTACAACGCAATTTTTATTTTATTTATTTTACAGGGAAGGGCTGGAGGGTGCACAACCACATTCTATTATATGCTGATGGAAGCCCACTGATCCCCTGATGAGACTGGATACACTTATCCCCTAGGAGAACAAAAATGGGAAAATACAGTGTCTGCTGCTAGGAGAGCTCCATTATCTACTGTCAGCATATTCAAAAGGTCTATTAGCAAATACCTTTAAATGAGACAATAGTAGGTGCAACAGTAAACAACCGAGTAGTAGGGTGTAATAGTGGCAGAAAAAAGTGAGAAAAACAAAAAGCAGTTGAACAGTTTATGAGCTAACTTTATATAGCAATGCTGGATTCTTTATAAAAATTTCAAAAACCACACCAACCCTATGTACACAGTGTGTATAAACATTTAGGGAGGCGATGGTTGAATCTAATAAAGTATCTCTTTATTGCAGAAGGATTTATGGCTGGAAGCTGATAATTTCCCCCATTCCCCCATGCGGCTCAATTAATGTTCAACTCCATTAACTAGGGTATTTTATTCACTTTAAATAAAGCGATTCTCAATAATGTAGCTGATGCAGACTTATTCATAAATTAGTTGCGGCAAAAATGCTGATTGCCGATGTAATTTTCCATGAATCTGCTCTATTAGCGATTAAAATATCACTTATCTAGTGAACGTTAGCTTGTTTACAGTAGCTTGTAGCATAGTGCACTGACACTAACACACCAAAGCCGTTTCCCATGCAGTGTTTTATTTGGGACGACTTGGTATTATGTTAACTTAACATTTACGGCCACAATTAGCATATTGTTTATCTGTGCATTTACTAAATGAGCACTGTGCTACGTCCGAACTGACCCCACTGTATTTGTTTATATAATAAATTTATATTCTGTTTTTAAGTGTCTTAATTAATTTTAAATAAAAATGTAAACCTTTTTTTAATTCCTTGTTTTGCTATGTCATTGAACCTGAGAAAAGCTTTGAAAATAACCATAATAACGCAGTCTTCATGCTACAATAATAATGATAAAAGCAAAGTTTTTCACTGTGAGGACACTGTGTCTTTATAAGTACAATTTGACTGTGTTATTTGTGTCCCCTTCAAAAATTGCTCATGAGAAATTTTATATTTATTGTCCCCCCTACTGTTAAATGAAATTTACGCCCATGCTTGAATGTTTTCTTTTTTCACTCCTGCCAACAAGTAATTCAGACAAATGACTCATGCTCCCACAGACAATTTGCTAAAATAAAAGCAAATTGCAATTTTAGGTCACATTGGCCCTAATATGTTCTACATGTTAAAAAGGATACAGTTTTCCCAGCATCTACTGTATACCCCAACACCAATATTTATTTTAATTCCACCACCTTACCATATAGAACTGACTATCAGTTATGTATTTTCACCTTACCTGTAGTTTTACCTCTCCTTTTTACATCTCCTACATACGTACTTGAATTAAATTTGTTCCTGCAGTGTAACCCCATTTCTGTTTCAGTGTTCACATTTGTGCTTTGTCTCAGACCACAGCTCTGCATTAAAAAAAGGTCCAGGTCATTACATTTAAAAATAGAAGAATGCTATAATATCATTTATTACAGTATTTAAATGTTTAAAAAGTGGTTTGTTATATCTCGACTAAAATCAAATTTAGAACCTCCTTTAGTCTGCTGAAAATACTTGCAGCAGGACAATAGTTCCAGATTCAAGGCCAAAGCAATCAATAAGTGGTTAAAAACAAAACCTGTAAATGTAAGACAATGGCCAAGTCAAAGTCCAAATGGAAATCACACTGAGAATGTAAAGCATTGTTTAAAAAAATCAGTAAACAATCAGCATTTGACCAACCTGAAGAACCTGGAGTAAATATGTCAGGACAAAGAGGTATAAATCTCTTAAAATAGTGTGAAAAGCTAGTAGAAAAGAGGAGGTGTGGAATATAGAACCATAAACATGTATTATGTTCATTATTAATAGGTCTCACCTGACTACTTGGCAGTGTAAAATCAGAGCACACGTGCACACACACACACACACACACACACCTGCTCACACACTGATGGCCAATATCAATTGTTAAGGTGACCTTCTGGCTCTGGAGAAACTAGTGTCATCAAATAGCCCAAAGCACAATAATTAAATCCATAATTCCAAATTAGCTCTGAAGGTCATCTGTCAGGTAGCTCACAGGTGGGGCTTCAGATGCTGCTCCAGTGCCCAGCAAACTATCTTTCTAAATTGTTCCACTACACATTAAATACAAGCATATTTAATAATTGCCTTAGTGTCCCTGCAAGCCAAACATCATTAACTTTGTCTTCTCAGTTGTTAGACTAAACATCTAATACCAGTAAGTACTTCAGCTTTTAGCATTTGTGGTCAGCACATTACATCAACAAAGGCAACACATGAATATTTATAAATGGATAAGGAAATAAGAAATACATTATAAAATATGAGGTGGTGCAATGCAAAGAAGAGCAGCCCATTCAGATTTAGAGCTAAGGGGCTAAGGCAGCCTCTCCCGGCACTATTTATCGCCTTCTGTTAAAATCCCCAGTCATGCTTAGTGCTTCATCAATTACTAAATGTCAGCTATGTTTATTGTAGCAGCAGCTGAATACAAATTGGGCCATTTTTGAAACAATGATTTAAGCAGTAGTTTTTTGTCATTAGATAATGCAATATATGCACTATGTGCTTTGATAAGCTTCTCTTATCTTCTGCGATTGAAATGTTATCCATGGATTAGCCTTAGTATATCTTGTGTCTGTTCAGTCAGTGAATGTCTACAACATTTATTCCAGACACTCCATTGATTTCTACTGCACCATTATAGTTGCATGCTTGCATATAATTAAAGTGCACTTCAGTACACGCATTTCATGAGGATCCAATTAGAGAAGGACTGTAGTGTTTTAGGACTGTTTTGGTTAAGCTTATTTGCAGACATTTACCACATGGGACATGTAGTGCTTGTTAAAAATATTCAAATAGAAAAAAGGCATAGTGTCAAACTTAATCCTGTAGAGATTTGTGCTATTTCATTTACTTCTAACACACAATATACAACCCATGAACATCTTGGTAATTAGGAGATGAGTTGAATACTATGTGTTAATGAGGTACAATACTAAACTCTCTACTCTCCTGTAATTGTCTAAAAGGCACATATTGCGCTGTCCTACAGGTGTTAATATTTGATGGCTGTGTTTTTCTCCATTAGCGGTAGTTGATAGGGACAGACTGTGTTTGGTATTTGTGCAGTCATTAATCTATTAACTGCTACTATATTTGGAGTAGGGTTCAACTGTGATTGATGGTTTTGTGTTGCTGCACTGCTAGTCTTGCTGCATTTGCAACTGTGGCTAGTGTACATAGCTATTCATAAAGGTTCAGACATAAAATGATCAGGGTTTCTAGCTTAGCTTTTTCCTTTGAACTGTCTATATACCTTTACGTTTACCTGAGTAAACACCACTTTAGAAGAAAAGCAGCTTTGTACGTGTATCAGCTGCTACAATGATATAACTGGCACATGCATTAACAGTGACCATGAGGTAAAGAACGAGGCTATAAAAATGGCATCAGTGCTTGTGGCGAACACATGGTAAGGTTTTCTCACTGCATACTGGAGATAATGAAGTCACTGTCAGAGACAACGGGTTCCTTGTAGAAAAACCTTGACTTTGTCTAAGTTTCCAATGAATTTTTCATTAAACAAATGTGATGCTGGTGGCTGTGGAAATATTTCTGCACTGGAATTACAAGCACACAAAACATACATATTAATGCCATACTGTGCACTTTAATCATGTTAACGGCTCACTCTTGATCAAAATGAATTAATGGTATGTGTTGAATTTCTGTTGCCTGGTCAACAGTCTTCCATTCTCTCTCTGTCTATTCCTAAATATTCTGAGAAATCTGAGCACTTGAAAGCCAACTATGAAGCAAGGAAATCATATATTTAAAAAAAATTCAATATGCAGGTACATAGCATTTTATTCATTTCAGTTTGAGTTTGATCATACGGAGATAATCTTTAATTGCTGATAATAGACTGTAGCATTTTATCCTCCAGTGGCATTGAAGTGACACGTATATTTCTATATTAATTTGTTAATGGAAATTTTGATTTAAGCGATGTGCAAAGGCTGTCCATTTCTAAATCTTGATATCATCCAACCAATGCTCTTTTATCTCTCTCTCACACACTCTCTTTTTCTCTTTGTCTCCCTCTCACACACACACACACACACACACACACACACACACACACACACACACACACACACTATTTATGACCCACTGGTGCTTTTATAACTGTCCTGAATACAATCCAATTTGCATATAAAATGCAAAATTAGAACAATGTTGCTCATCCTGTCCCCGAAAAATCCTCCTCTTTCAGTGATGTTTTATTTGCAGTAATATAATGGTCACAGGTAATGGTTCACAAAGCTTGTGTAAACTGTACAATGGTTATTTTGGTCACTGCTAGGCCTGGTAAACTGTTCTCCTTCATGTAATTATAATATAATGTGCTAGGAGCGAGTGGATTTAGACAAATTTTCTAAAATCCAACTTAAAAACAACATTTAGTAAAAAAAAAGGCAAATTTAAATAATTGTCACATTTTGTGGTTGTCTGGACATTATGATCTGGGATCTTTTTTTTCTCAAGCCTATATTCCACTAATAGAGAACCAGATTATATATATTTTGTGAATACGGTTATTTAATCATTTGGAATGCAGTGAGGCAGAATTGCCATTTAGGTCCTCTGCTATTGAAATTTGCATTTAGTAATTTAACTAGACACCAGGGAGACAGAATGACAAAAAGACTAAGCAACTCTTTCAGCATCACTGCAGGGTCACTAAGGCAATGTTTCCTTTTTCACTTTGTTAAATCAAGAATTAACGCTCCAGTGTTTGAATAGTGGAGGTGTTGACAGAAGATACTTGACTGCTTTGTGTCTGTTCTATGATCCATGCTCACTGATTTTTTATCAAACACCAGCATTAGTTTGTGATGTAAGCACACTGAACTGAAAAGTCCCCCATTATGGCCATCACCATAGAGACTGATACAGCATTTGGCAGTTACTATGTTCCATTTTGCACTACCCTGTGTATTTATCACTATATGATTTATCACTGTATTTTTCACAACACTCTTTCCAAAGTAGTGTGTGTATCTATATCTTAATTTGAATGTGTAATGGTATACAGCATAATTACTATGCACATGGTCCATTTTGTTAACATGTAGATATAGTCTTTATCAGTAACTTCCTGTTAGACTGTGACCATCAATAATGTGGCTCTGATCAGTAATCAGTTTATCTTGGTCAGAGTACAGATCCAATGCCTATCCTAGAAAAAACTGGCCTGAGGTGAGAATACACACTGAATGTATGCCAGTCTACTAAAGAGCACTATACACAAATATATTAACATATTCATTCACACCTAGGGGCAGATTATTAGAGCAAGTCAAATTATCTGCATGTTAAGAAATAACCGAGAGAAAAATCACACTGTGAGTTTCCTGACCATGCACAGGAAACAATGTAACTTTAGTAATGTCAACAATACTTACTGTGCATCCATGTCAACCACTGATTAATTAAATTAATTAAATTATATTCATTACGTGGCCAAAATTATGTGGAAACCTGACCATTACATCCATATATGGACCTTTACCAAAATTTTGCAACAAGCTTAAAAGCACACAATACTCCTTCAGTGAACATAACAATGAAAATGCTTCTGTGCTCAAAAAAGGTCCATACAGACATGGGTTATTAAGGTTGGTGTAGAACAACTTGAGTTGACCTTTAACCCCACTGAGCATATTTGGAATCAAATTGAATACTGTAACTCAGGCCTCTTTCCTCCAGGGGAAATGTTTTCAATTAAGTAGTTGTTGTTAAACGTTGGGTCAAAAATGGGATTAAGATTCTTAAATAGCGCATAAAGGTAGAGCACCACAGATGCATTATTTGCTTTGAGAATGTTAATGAAAAAGTATAGAGGAGGTCAGAAGGAGTTGCATTGTGTGTTTGTGGATTTAGAGAAAGCGTACAACAGGGTGCCGAGAGAGGAGTTGTGGTACTGTATGAGAAAGTCAGGTGTCTCAGAGAAGTATGTGAGGGTGGTGCAGATCATGTATGAGGGCAGTGTGACAGCACTAAAGTGTGCAGTAGGAATGACAGACTAGTTTAAGGTAGAGGTTGGACTGCATCAAGGAGCCCTTTCCTGTTTGCAGTGGTAGTGGACAGGTTGACGAACGAGGTCAGACAGGAGTCTCCATGGACTATGATGTTTGCGGATGATATTGTTATTTGTGGTGAGAGTAGGGAGCAGGTTGAGAAGAGCCTGGAGAGGTGGAGGTATGTGCTGGAGGGAAGGGGAATGAAAGTCAGTAGGAATAAGACAAAGTACATGTGTGTCAATGAGAGGAAAGGCAGTGGAGTCGTGCGGTTGCAGTGAAAAGAGGTGGAGAAGGTGGAGGGGTTTAAGTACCTGGGGTCAGAGGTAGAGAGGGTAGAGTGGGTGGAGAAGAGTGGCAGGAGTGATTTGTGATAGAAGGGAAAGTTTATAGGACTGTGGTGAGACCTGCAATGTTGTACGGCTTAGAGATAGTGGCATTGAGTAAAAGACAGGAGGTGGAGCTGGAGGTAGCAGAGCTGAAGATGTTGAGGTTTTTGTTGGGAGTGATGGGGATGGACAGAAATTAGAAATTACTTTAATAGTGGGACAGCGCATGTAGGACGTTTTGGACACAAGGTGAGGAAGGCGAGATTGAGATGGTTTGGACATGTGCAGAGGGAAGACATGGGGTATATCGGAAGGAGGAAAAGAGGAAGGCCAAGGAGGAGGTTTATGGATGTGGTGAGGGAAGACATGCAGGTAGCTGGTTTGAAAGAGGCAGATGTAGAGGACAGGCAGATGAGAGAAGCCGAAAGAAGAAGAAATAGCATATAATGGTGTGATGGTTGGGTGTCCTAAAACCTTTGGTAAAATAGTGTAAATAACACATTTTTCAGTCACTGCTAATAATGAGAAATTTGTTTTGAAAACAACAGTATTAAAAACAAATTTTGTGGGCCTTTAGTTGGGCCTTCAGGCAGCCAAACACTAATTTTAGTCAACAGGAGCAGAACTGAAAGATCATTTCAGGGCTAATTAAGCATAGCAAGTTCTTAAATGCCTTGTTTCACTCAATTAATTTTTCATGCACATGTAAACCCCAATAGAAATTCTTTAAATCAAATTCAAACAAAGAAATCTTTATTGTGTGAGGGAAAATGTGGACATTGGTGATTTTATTTCACTCTGTACTACTCATTGCAGGACTATCCTACAAATGACTGATGTTTCTGTCTGCTAGAAGGATCTAGGAGATTAACCAGAATGACACTACAGGAATCTGTGAACATTCCCATCTGTGAAAAAAACAAGCAGCCTGCTTCTTAATTAATTACTTTGAGAGCCAGGACACACACAAAACACATACACTTACATGAGTAGCCATGCTAAAGAATCTTCCATGGAAGTGCATAAAATATTTGAAATCAGATAATTTGCTAGGCTTTTAAAAAAACGCTGCATTTCCTGTATTGAAGCACTCAAATGCCCTTAATTGTGTGAGGTTGTACATAAATAGACAAGCTTGTGTTTGTTGTGCTGCTATGTGAATATAAAAAAATTCCGAAGAGCTTTACTAATAAAAATGTATAATAAATTGAGGTGGGGCATAGAGGAATTTTGACCCACTATGACTATGACGCTATCGTCAACCCTTGTTTGCACTAAAGTCAGTAAGGCAATATATTTCTATGTATATTAGGTATCGGGCTCTCCTGGTTCAGGTCTTACATATTTGATTATTTTGTAAATGTTGATGCTGACTTCTTTGTGCATATAAAATTAAGGTGTTCTACAATGATCTGTTGAAAGGTTATGCTTGTTCCTCGTATGTTGTGATCCCTGGATAAGATTACTCAAAGATGAAAAAGTGAATGATTAATGCCAATTTAACAAGACTATGGTACGCATTGGAGATCAAAGACTGGGTGTTGAATCATTATTTTTTACCTAAGACAAAACACTTTTGCTTAATACAAAGGCTTCTGGTAGAAAGTTAATTATATGATTAAACCTAATTTGCCTTTCAGTGCTATTCAAGTGTAGTTTTGAAATAATGGTGTGACTACTGGCTCTATTCTCTCATTAAAATATCATTAAGATAGCAGTAATAAGACAGGATTTCTCCATTTCAAAAACATGGTTAAACTTGTTTATACCACAGGAAAACTCAAGTATTAAATTATCATAATGCCTTGCCATTCAAATGCCCTAGTGGATGCTTAACAAATCTCCAATCAAGAATGTATTGGCTTGAATCTAAAACGTGAATCACAATGTTGTCCACATTAACCAATTTTCTTACCTCTACATAAAAAGGGCAGTTAAAGTTTTCTCATTAATTACAAAAAATGTATTATCTACATATAAAGTAGGTTGTTCACAACTCATCTTTAATTCATTATGTGCTTTCATCAAATGGCCCAGGATCTTTATTAGTATCTGAAATGATAAAGATTCCAACAGGGCCGAGAATTCTAATCACTGTTTGGAATCCTCAGGTCTATGATGAAATCACACTTGTTTAATCAGGCATTTTGTTAAAATGAATAGACAGAGAGAATTATGGTAATTTATGGTGTTGCTGCTGTTGATCTGGCTCTTTAATGCAATTACACTGCAGTACAGAGCAGCTGATGTCTCAAGAGAAATTAGTGTTCTTCTGCTTTTAGTTATCTTGTATGTAGGCCTTCATTTAGGCTGCACGCACTGTAATGATTAAATCTTTTTCTTAGTACTGAATTACACCAAAGAATCTGTTATTTCCCACTATCAAGCTGCGAGCAACTTGCTCTGGAATGATGTGATGCAGGTGCAAGATTCTGTACAGCTCTTGTGTTTTTCTCCTGCTTTTACAAGTCTGGTCTTAATAATCAATAAACCATATTTTGTTTATTATCTGGGTTATTTTTATAATTACATTGCAGCTTAAAAATGTAACTTCAAACACTTCCAAAAAACTTTAAAATGTTTTAAACTTTTAAACTTTTAAATTTACTGTTTTCATGCCTTGTATTCTGTATATATTCACCCCCATGTTTTTGTCAAAAATTAAAACTCTTGGTATTGGAAGAAATGAGTCAACTCTAAATTCATTATGAGTACAATATTTCAGTCTGCCTCGTCTCAGAGTTTCTGCTTCATGTTTCTTCTTACTACTGTCTTTGGCTTCCACAGTATGAGCCTGGATGAAATGTCTGTGCATTTATTTTGTGTCAAAAAAATACTATATGATTTGAAATTGAAATTTTATTTTACATCTTTTGAATGCATCAAAGTAAGAATAGTTACAAATACAATAGCTACAGGAGAGATGACCCATATTGCAGTTTGGCAGTCAGCCTAGAGGACAGAAAAATCTCATCGCAAATCTGTACCACACTGCTTACACAAATGGTTTTTTATTACTGTGATAATTAGGGCCTCAAGGAAAATCCAATTGAGCTACACGCTTTGGTGGTTTTCTCCAGTTTCCTGCTTTGCTGCCCTGTAAATGACACACATACACAAAACAAATTGTATTATTTTTTGTGAGTTTTGTAAATGCTAACAGGAACCAGATGATATCCTGGGTGATTAACAAACATAAAACAATGTGGCTTTCTAAATACATCTCTTATTTAGGTACAGTATGACATCAGCCATGATACTTAAGAATAACTAACTGGTAGCTTCAGGTACCAGCATCACATCAACCAGCAGAAATGAGGAAAAATGTGATCTCATTGATTTTAACCATGGCATAACAGTTAATGCCAGACAGAGTGGTTTAGGTATTACTATCAAGTCAAGTCAAGTCAAATTTATTTCTATAGCGCCTTCAACAACAGACATTGTCTCAAAGCAGCTTTACAGAAATCAACAGTCAAGGTGAACGTTGTGCATTTATCAGTGATGAGCAAGCCAACATATCAGACCTAGACAATGGCCACAATAGCAGGAGACTATGTCAGGTCTGAAGACTGGAAAAATGTACCCTGGTTTAATCATGATTTTTGCTGAGGCTACAATTTGACACCAACAGCATGAATTCATAATGGTGTGGGGAATGTTTTCTTACCAGTTTAAGCTGGGTAATCATATCACAAACCAAAAGTCTACTCAAACCTTGCACCTTGCAATGCACACTGGTGTTCCCTGACTAAAAATGCCCTAAATCTGAGCAGGATAAAGCAAATAAATTAAAAAAAGAAACATATATATACTTCTATATACATATATATTTTTCTTGGTTTTTGCAAACATCATATCACAGTCTTGTTTTTCAACATGCTTCCTCACCATCTTACTATCTTCCCTGTCTGTTATTTTTCCATCCATGGTGTAACATCATACCCAGTGCTCCTGGGATAGGCTCCAGATTCACCATAACCCTGACCTGTGATGGAGCTCAGTAAGAGTAATTTGTCATTTTTCCTATGTTTGTGACAGTAAGAGTCTTAGCCAAAAGCAATATATTTTGTTTATTTTTTGGTCACAGTTGTTTTAGCATGCATAGCATTTTATCTTAAAAATAAAAATAATAAACATTGAAATGATATTTGCTTTATTTTAATATAAAATTTTATTGTATTGAAATTGAAAAGAAGGACAATTATTCAGCAAAACTGTTTAAAAAAAAAACTTAAATAAGAGAGATATAAAAGGACACTTTACAGAAATAATACATACCACTATATCAAATATAAATATAGAAGTATATGCTATGCAGCTAAATAAATCTATTTAATAATAAAGGATAATTAAGGACAAAGCTTGGGTTATAAACAAACAAACAAATAATAAATCTTAAAAACAGTTAGTATTCTCTTGTATTTTGCATGACCTTTGTATTTTTTGAAGCATGAAAAAACCCAAATACAAGGAGATCGTTTTTAACATCACATTTACAGCACACCACTACTTTGTTTTTAAAGGCCAAGGTTGTTAAGATTTTTGGTTTGTTTTTTTAGCTAGAAGAAAAACTATCTGGACACTGGCTTTAATAATGACCCTGTGGTGAAGCAGCTGGAGAAGCAGGTCTGGTAATTAAGTGAATCCAACACTAGGAGAACAATGTCACAGGGTCAGGAGCACAAGCAATAGAGTTTTATACATCATTAACTCCTAATCTGAGGATAGCTTACAGGGAGAACGCTTCATGGTTTGTGGTACAATAAATGTGTCACCTCTTCTACATACACTAAAGACAGATATATGGCTTATAGTGCATGCTGCACAGAACAAGCAACAACATTTAAATATGTAAAATATTTAATTAAAAGATGCATTGGAACTAATCATGTAAGAATTTAATAAAAGATTTTGACTGATATTTTTAGAAATTATTTTATTAGAGGGACCATGCATGTAGGATGTTTTGGAGACAAACTGAGAGAGGCCCGAGTGAGATGGTTTGGACATGTGCAGAGGAGGAACATGGGGTATATCGGTAGAAGAATGCTGAGGATGGAGGCCAAGGAGGAGGTTTATGGATGTGGTGAGGGAAGACATGAAGGGAAATGGTTTGAAAGAGGCAGATGTAGAGGACAGGGGGTATGGAGACAGATGATCCACTGTGGTGACCCCTAACGGGAGCAGCCGAAAGGAGATGAAGAAGAAGATTTTGAGTGATATTTCAATTAATGTTTTGATCTTTTTTAGGAGAGAATGAACACACCTGCATATATTTGCACAGAATGTGGTTTGCATAGTTAATTATTATGTAACTATGACAGAGATGGCAAAAGTACACACATCCTTCACTTAAGTTGAAGTACAGATACTCATGAAAAATATAAATACCAAGTTAAGTTGAAGTACTGACTATACTTTTTTATTCAAGTTAAAGTAAAGTCAAGTCAAGTCAGGTTTATTTGTATAGCGCTTTTCACAACAGACATTGTCTCAAAGCAGCTTTACACAAATCAACAGTTAAGGTGAATGGTGTGAATTTGTCCCTGATGAGCAAGCCGTGGCGACTGTGGCAAGGAAAAACTCCTTTAGATGTTATGAGGAAGAAACCTTGAGAGGAACCAGACTCAAAAGGGGAACCCATCCTCATTTTGGGTGACATCAAGAGTTTGATCATAAATCTTTCAACAATACAGAACACTGGAGAGTGAGAACTAACATGATTACTGGAGTATAAGATTATAAGTGATGTTCTTTCTGCAGTCTTATACAGTCTATATGGTTAGTAGCTCCTAGTTTTATAAGCTCAACATTTGTGATCATCACAGATCCAGCATCAGCTTCTCCATGCCAGAGCCTTTAAACACTCCAAGAGGTCCAATGTCAAACTCCACACATGTAGCGGGATCCAAATGGCACTGGTACGTCTCTAGATGGTTCGGGATGTTTGTGAGTTCGGCATCTACTTCTTCAAAGGTCCGTAATCATCAAGATGGTGGGAGGTGACTGGAGCTGGCCAAACCTCAGGGTGTCTCGGGATGGGGAGAGAAAGAGAAGCAGTGGGGAGGAATTAGCGTAGCTGCTGTTCATGATATTAACAGCACAAGTTGATAATGTGCATGTGATCAGATGTTCTGGAGCACAAGGTTATGATGTGATGTGTGTTATGTGAAGGCTTTGCTAAAAAGATATGTTTTTAATCTACACTTAAACTGGGTGAGTGTGTCTGAGCCCCGAACACTGTCAGGAGACTATTCCAAAGAAGTTTGGGCTCTGACGTGTACACTGACATGTACAAAGTAGCCATTACTACTACCTGTTTTATTGTCACACTGGTAACTGGACCTCACGTCATATTAATATTAGGGCTGTCAATCGATTCAAATATTTAATCGGCAGTCCTAAATGTACCGCAAATTAATACTTTTACATTTTTTTTATACTC
Organism: Silurus meridionalis; assembly: GCF_014805685.1. Lineage (NCBI taxonomy): Eukaryota > Metazoa > Chordata > Actinopteri > Siluriformes > Siluridae > Silurus > Silurus meridionalis. Next base: position 16,185,403 of record NC_060891.1, on the reverse strand, counting down.
TAATCAACATGGGCATGGACAAATATAATGCTTTATACAAATGCATGTTTATTATTTGTGAAACCAAACTCAACATAAAGCATGAAGACAAAATATTCTTGTAAACATTTAAAAGTAATTATGGTGTTTTAAATTACGTAAATTATCAGGACACCAAACGGAACCTTTGCTATGTTTCCACACGGACGGTCAATGAGGTGAAACTGGATAAACTGCAACTCTTTTAACATTCATACGGATTACATAATCAGAGAATTCCATTGTATTCCATGTGAGTTGCTTTATTTAAAAGTAGACTTTTCGAGCTTTCTATACATATATCTATTATGTATGTGAGGCAAATATTCACTGAGATTCAGGGTGCTTTATTTATGTGTCTGTGAAGAGAGATGACAGAGATGGCGGAAAGCGCCCCCTATCTGTTTTCTTTACTTTACAAAAGCACAGCATTATGTTGTTATTATGAGTGTGTACAAATAAAAGTAGACCCTTTACATATTCGAATGATGTGTTGCTTTTATCTGCACGATCAAAAAAGACAGTAATTTATGTTCATTTCGGAAAAAAAATTTTGCAAAAAAAAAATGCCACAAAACACGCTGGTGTGTTTGTCGCCCTCAGAGGGTAAATTGTCGGATTTGTGCATCATAGTGGATTTCAGTGCTGATTTGAGGCGCATAAGTAAAACAAATGTTTACTGATTAAATATAATTTTTTTGGTGAAGTTTGCTTATTTATTTTTCAAATCTGAGTAAAGAAAAGACATTGTGATTGTGTCATTGTGATAAACGTGTGTTACGCTGAATGTTTTAATTTAGCCTCTTTTATATTTATTTATTTATTTATTTATTTATTTATTTATTTATATTTTCATTAAAAATGGTCAAAAAGAAATGCGTGCTGCATTAATCACACATTAATAAAACCAGTGCCTTTAAAATGAATTTGCATTTTGACAGCCTTAATTAATATATGAATTCAAAAAACGAATTAAAAGTTTTGTTCCTTAATAAATGTATCCAGGCTGAACATCCACCATATAGAACACAAGCAGAGAAAAGATGACGATGATCTGGAATGTGTCTGTTCTCAGTCATGTTTACATCACTGACTCCCTCTGTCTCATCCACGTTAACCCCAAACTTCTTACTGCCTTCTGACTGCTCATTGTATGTAAAAAAATTAACATTTCACAAAATAGATTAAAACTAAAGTAATAAAGTATGTTTTGAAAATGTAAAGTGCAGACATTTGTGTAAAATGTAATAAGTAAAAGTAAAAAGTCTAAAAATAAATAATAAAGTACTGATACCAGAAAGATGAGTGTACTTGAGTACAGTAACAAAGTATTTGTACTTCATTACTTCCCACCTCTAATTTATGAACATAAAATATTGTTCATAAATGTAAACATATATGATGCATCAATAATGAAAAATATTTATTTGTAGCTGATTTTAACCTTTTGTCTTGATATTATTTTCCATTCCTTTAAATGCTTAAAGGAAAGAAAGCAATTCCTAATTAATCATATTTTTTTTGGCCTAGAGACAGCTCTGGGCCTGATTTGCAGGATTCACTAGGACGGGCAGTCCCAGCACAAATGTGTGAATGTGTGTGTGTTTGTGTGTGTGTGCCTGTGTCTTTGTTTCTGTGTCTGTGTCTGTGTCTGTGTTGATGATGGTGTTTTATCTTTCTGTACACTGGTATAAAGTCAGAGTGTCCCCTTACTCCAATCAATTCCCCCTCCTGGAGCACTGATATTTGTCTAAAAGATTTACTCTTTCGCCCAGTCTAAACAATCAGGGGAAGAGATTGAAACATGGATAAACAGGGCTGGCAGCATAAGTCAATTCATAATTAACATACACACACTCACAAACTCACAGTATAACACATAATTGATGATGCTATTGACCAGCAACAATGTTCCAAACTGAACAGACGTGTAGAGGAAATGGCTTTAAGAAATATCTGCTGTTTCTATATCTTGTAATATACTCAAATATTACAAGAGTGTTAATAAATCTAACTCTACACCTTTGTAAAGATAATGCTAAAGCTTTTGCTACATGATCAAACATTTGGTGCTACTACATGAATAGACCTCTTATTAGCCTGTGGGGAATAACAAAACACCAAAGACAAAAACTACACTTAAAAAACAAAGTGTGTACCTAAAGGGTCACATGCCATGTGTAAATCTGTGCAAAAAATCCACATCCTTAGGCTGCTGCTATAGACAAGTTTGCTCTTTTGTAATATTAATAATTAAGAGGTGGAGGCAACAGGTCGCAGGGGTGTAACTGTGATTGGTGAAACAGCAGGCTCTTTTGGAACATGGCTCAGGCTCCTAGGGAGTCATTCCTGCCAATTTTATAGGTTCTGTTAGGAGTATAACTATATATATATATATATATATATATATATATATATATATATATATATATATATATATATATATATATATATATGCTAAAATAGTACTTGAAATAGAGGAAACACTAAAACAGAAAATGTCCAATGAGTCCAGTTATGTGTCGGTTGGGAGGATGTTGCTTTGGTATGATTTAAAAAGAACCAGTGAAAGATGAGGACATATGTTGCTCCAGCCTCTGCTGGACCTCCTCTATTTCTGCAGTTGTACATTCTATAAAATTTGTTGTACCAGATCTTTAGCTCCCAGAGAAATGCCATCCATGGTGCTGTAGAGTGCTGTGATAGCTCTCACAACACTTGCCGAATAAATGGGGATTAATTGCTACCTAGCAGTCCCCCCCTAAAAAACCCTTAGTATTTTGGGAATCCAGCAGACGAGGTCATGCTAGTTCACACTCCTCGTTTAGTGATTCATTCTAAGGGCAGAAATACACAGCCAGCTCCATATGGAATCCATATGGCATACATCACTTATGTGATGTCTGCCATGTGCGCTTGAAGACAAGAAAAAACAGAAGATAGTTTTATGACAGCAGTATTTATTGCAGATACTGCATTGTGCATCATGACTCACCAACCCAGCTGTATAGGATAGGTGACATTTGTTTTGTTTTTATTAGAAAAACAGACTGTCAATGTTCTCAAATAAGCAAAGAAAATACTTATACTCCTATCGGAAGTATCAAAAGACGACCTCAAGCAGCAACCTAGGAGTCTGTTGAATTCTGAAAAAGCTCTCAAAGATTGGTAATGGATATGTCATGAGACCTAAGTGAGATTATAATAAAAGATTGTATATTAGTAAATTTAATATTTTTGCACTTTTGTTTTTTTGACCATATGGAAGATGAATAGATGAACATTTTTGTCTGACTGCTTTATTTTTGCCTGTTTAATTTTTGCATTTACAGTGCTGTGGTTGTGGGCATTTTACTTAAGAGAACATAATTTTAATTTGACAATTTGGTTTTGACTCGTTTGTGCAAAATTTGGGCCAGATATCATTTGGACCTGCACCAGGGACAAATATAACAATATTTTTGTTAATCTAAGCCAGATGAATTCTGTTTTGGTGCAGATCTGCAAAACTGATTAGTTCTGGTATTATGCACAAAGACACTGAGTCTGCTCTGATACAGGGATCTGGAGAAAATGAATCACTACATGTGGCCCAGTTCTGCTGCAATGAACATTAGTTGTTTGGGTAACAACCCATTGGATTCCTTGCACCTGTTATCATCCAATATAAATTAGTCTAAGATATCAGAATATTTCAGCAAGAAATGCTCACTACTACCTGGAGAACAAAGAATATGAACTTTAATGAATCACACTTGCACTTGCACAAATGAACATTTTGCAGTCATTTTTACATTTCTGGGTTTTGAAGTTGCTGTATTAAACCACCAAAGTCATTATTAGCAAAAAGAAAAATAGCCTTCATTATCACATTTACACCTTCCTTCAGTGCAGTGAAATTCTCTTTTTAGCACACCACACCTTGTTAAGAGCCTGAGGTGAGAGTGCAGTGTTAGCTGTAGTATCTGAAGCGGAGATGCTTAGATAATCTGAAGTGGCATCCTCAGTCAACACCTGTATTCTTAACAGCTGGCCTGGTTTTGCAGATTGGTGGTTCGTATGGTGTAGTCAGTTTCAACAAATCATGATCTTCATAAATATTTCAAGACATAATTTTCAAGACAACAAAAAAAAAACAAATCTCACTTCTTGCTTACATCATTTCCATGGAGATCAAAGTATCACATTTAGCAGCATATGTGAGTAAGTAGCATTTGAAGACATGGGTGTGTTTGTCTAGATATGCTTCCTTGTATAGCATGCATGTAATAATTTAGTGCTGCTATTTACATTATAAAAAGCAAATGCAACAACCTTGGACCTTGGTCTTCTGTGGTCTGTTTACATTGTTTTAACAAATCTATTTATAAAGCTGATAATCTCACATCTAAGCATAATTATTATTTTTATATAATTTTATTTATAAATGGGTGCCTTCTGTGTGGTACTATTAAGGTATGCTGAAAATGTGCTTGAATGTGACAGGAAAGTTTTTACTGCTACATATTTTACAGCCTTGGAAGACTTTCTAGTGGCTTAGTGTGGCTGTGGCCCAGCAGAGAAGATAAAGAGCTGCTGCTGAATATTCAGCACTGCAGGGAACTGCAGCTCTGACACTGTCAAGGCACTGTCCATCATGGCCCTATTATGAATGCCCTTTGATGCAGATGCAATAAGCTTTGCTTTTTATGACAAAGACTGTTAAACAATGTGGCACAAAAGGATGTTTCTTGTATTTACAATCTGATGCTAAATTCTGTTCTTAAACACCATGCATACTGATTGCTGGGATTTGTAATCTACTATCTTCTTACTCCTTTTCATAGCAGCGGGACATCTTTTGACTTAACTATTATGCAGGTGTTCATGCTTGTTTTAAGCAAACACACTGTTTCTCAGAGCTTTCTCAAGGCATGACAGTAAGAAGGACCCTGAAATGTGTGGTTGCCATGGGAACCATAAGTGCACCTAATCGCCACAGCAACTTATTAGAATTGGATTTGTATAAATACACATAACCCATTAGAACACACAATATAAAGTACTCATGTCAAAAAATGCTAATATGTCTGCAAATCAGAAAGAGCTATAGTAACATCAAGCCAACAGCTACCTGTCTACTTCAGTATAATTATGTTCAAATATTCCTTTCATTATGCAGTTATAATCTTAGTGGTGACCAAAAGTGAAGAGAAAGATGGAAAGAATAATAATTTTTATTTATTTTTATTTTTTTACGAAAATCCTGCATAGTGCTGATTTGGAGCCAAAGATCGTATTTGTATTGAGTTAAAGCCAAGCTTTCATTAAAACCTGGCACTCTGCTCAAAAAAACACAGTTTGTTAAAAACAACAAATATGATGAATAATTAAGAAAATATGAGAATAAACACTGGTAATCAATATATTTACTGCCAGAAAGAAAACTGCTTTCTAATTATATTAACACATTTACAGTTACTTATCTAGTGTTAATAGAAAGTCACCTTGATAACTTCTAGGCATTTGTTACTTATTTGTAGATGTTTTCTTATCTGTACTTTACACTTATAATTATGAATCCTTCAGCTTTGAGACATTTACAGTAAAAAAAAAAGTAATTTGCTTTTTGCAACACTATGATTGGCCCATTCCTTTGAGACTTTCCTCGAACCATCTTCATTTCCCCATGGCTACAAGGGTCCTTCTAATAGACTTGCAATTTCGAAATGCTCTCACCATTTTCAGTAGGATTCTACAGTAGGAAATTAATACTTATTCCCCTCACAGTAGGTATGAAATGAAAAGACCTAGCATATGGGCACACTTTATTTATGAACACTTAATGACTGAAGGGTATCCGGTTTCATAAGTGGAACTTAGAATTACAGATGATCAGATACTATTTGGGTGGTGGATCATTCTTGGTTGCATAGTAACAGATGAGCAGTAATTGTACTTGTAAATGTGTAACTACGATGTGACCTATGTGACTAGTGCAGATATAAATGAACATCAGGTTCATTTCAGCCTTAACAGATACTGTATATCAAAGGTTTTTCTCACATTCGAGCAAAAAGTGTCTTCTGACAATAAAGTAACAAGCAAGAGAGCTTGTCTTCTGAAGACAACTTCAGAGGTGTTGGCACAAACTAGATCCTTTTGTATGTGTTATTTCTGTTCTGCTCTGCTCTGTGACTATAGTAAAACCATATATACATCAAAGAAATAGCCAGGAAAATGCATACATTTTCACTTAGTGCAGCCTAATAGTTGTAGAATTTGTGAATTCAATGTAGTGAGCTTTCTGCACTGTTCCTATACATTTGAATGATGTGGTACTTGTACATGCTTTTCAGAACATTCCTCTCATCTTAGTAATTAGGTTTGCTTTTTAGAGCGGTGGGAGCGCTACCCTATTTGGGCATTCTTCATTTATTTTTGAAACTGAGCTAAAACACATGCAGTGTGTGCGTGTGTTTGTTTTGTCTCCATCAGCACTCAAATCTTCACCTGATGTTGCTGTCGCCACAGCAACATACTGTTGGTCTTACTGATTTATTCATTCCTGATGTTCTGCCTATGCCAAGGAAAAAATAGAAATAGAGGAAATAATCAGATCTACTTTGCACATACATACACATTTTAATAGGCCAGTTCAATCCAAACCAAGGTCTTGTGTTTAAACATTTCAGTAAATCACAATCGCAAACAGGTCAAAACTTTCTCAGCCTTTGTAGATATCTCTTAAAACAGTTTTTTTGGCTTGTCTACATTAAATATGTTACACGATACAAATAGCTCAATAATGAAAGAACACAGAGATTTGGAAACATAAACTGACATTTCCATGTTTTCCAAATTTCTGACACCATTTTATAACAGCTTGATATCATGCTAAGGGTGTCTAGTACTAGGAAAAAAATCCTCCTTTTTTTAAACTCCAGCCATGTAACATTGCTGTTCCATCTGCTCTCTTTCTTCTCCTTGCCTGTTGATCTGATGTTCCTGTTAGATTTTGGGTAGCCTGGGTAGACACAAGCTGTCAAGGCTTCTCTGAGGTTTTTTTTTTCTCTCATGGAAAGCCAAGCGCAGTAATGGACGACACATTATTAGCCTTATGTGTGCTGTTCTAGCTTTGGTTCCTCATGGGAATTTATTAAAGAGCACTAGTGGATATCAAAACTAGATATCATATACAGTGTTTTTGTGTGTTATTGTTCCAGGGCCATGTCACTGTCATGTAGCTTTTAATGATTTGATGATACTCTAACAAGTAAGCCAAAGATTAAAAAAAATAAGCATTTTCATTAATTGGGCATATATGAATGAATGTTTTAACATCTTAAATTACCAGATAATCCTATTTGAAAGTTACTGCTCCCATGTGGCCATGTTCGAAAATGATCATTGCATTGTATGCATCGTTAAACCTGTCTGTAATAGGGTTACAGAGTCAAATGGAGAACCTTAAATGTTGAACATAAAGTGTGATATGCTGTTAATTTAAAAAACAGACTTTATAGAGAAATCACTCATATACCATCCATTCCACATAAGGATGATTAAGTAAAAAGATGTTTTTTTAAGAAGAATCCAGGGCTTTTTCCATGCCACTTGAATGAAAGTATTTGTGCAAAAGAAGACACAAATATATCATGTTGAAATGTACTTACATTTTGTGATGCCTACAGTATGCAGTATTGCAGTATATGCAGTATAAACCTCCTTCTAAATACTCTTAAGAATCGTGGAATAGGAAGGGTGTACTTATTGATTTCTTTTTTTGTTATTCAAAGTGTGTTTGTCAATGCTCTTAAATATAGTCACATTGTAATTTTTTAATGGTTTAGCTTGTTAAATTTAGTTCACTCATGATTTGCAACTAATAAACTTGTAACCAATCTATTTAATTAATTTGCAAATGTGCCTTACTGTAATAGCCTGGCTTTTGCTTTCTAATCTTTTGTACTTAAACACCAGGAAATATAGCACTGTGAATGAAGTGTTGTATAAATGATTTAACCCACCTCTGGCAATAAAAACTTCTTAGTGATCTCTCAATTATATGGTTGTAACCCCAACAATACCTTGACTACTTAACATATGTGCCACTCTGCCTCTTATTAAAAAGATTTTGCTCCAATCATAACTGAGAAGACTCTTGAAGCAATTCCTGATCACAGTTGATGCTGTCTTAACTGCTTTAGGCCTGAATGATGTTTTCAGGAATACAAGGCTATTCTACGCAAAGTTGGGGACCAAAAAAGCAATTCATTCGTTATAGCTTGTCCTTAAATATCATACCATCCAGGATCCAGGTTTTCCTCACTGAAAGGACTAGTATACATCCCACACCTTCATTATAAACACTGGTATTTCCTAGGTTTGTGTCATCACCCTGATTCTCATCAGTTCTTTACACAAGACTGTGTTGTCACCCATGTTGCCACACAAATCACTGAGGAATGGCTGAATGGCTATAGCAGAGGCTGTATTTCTGGAAAAGGCAGATGTATTTCGGCATGTTATTGATGACCCTCATGAGCTTCTATGGGTGTACAGTGGAGAGCATTCTAGCCTGCTGCATGGGATGCAGGTTGATAACTGCACTACAGAGGACAGGACATTGTTAGAGTGAGTGATCAGGAAAGAGTCCAGATCATCAATAGTATGGACACCAGAATGGAAAACAGTGTTATTAAAGACCCTCTCACCCTGTCCACTCACTATTTTCTCTTATAAAACCTGGTAATGTACAGATGCATTGCAGTCAGAACATTTGGACTTAGGGACAGCCTGTACCCCCAAGCTGTCAGATTCATCAACAACAGTCACCTACTACCACTTCTGCCTACATCTTCTCCTCACACAGACACAGAATATATTACATGTTCATGTTAGAGTTAGTAGTAAAAGACCATACCTCGCACACACACACTCATATTAAACTGTGCCATTACTATTTTACAAAAATAAAGTGGTGTATAAAACTAAGTGCACCTTTAATTCTTGCATAGGATTTAAGATGTTATGTAGCAGCCAGGTGCTGCTAATTAAAAGACCTTGAATAATTCATTATCAGCAAGTGTTACAACCCCTATAAAAGGCATCGTTTTAGCAGTTTGATGGTCTGGAGCATTCAGATGTGTCTTTTAGGAAATGTTATAAGGACATTGTTAAACCATATAAAGTTTATAATTCTACAGGATTATTAACGGGTGGAATACATTTAACCTTCCCAGGAGTGGATGTCCCAGCAATTTCACCCCAAGGTCAGACTGTGCAATGCTCACAGAAATTGCAAAAATAAAAAAGAAGAGTTAAATCTTAGTCTCTACAGGCTCAAAAGTCTCATCTCACCATATTATGGCTACAATATGACATTATAGCCATAATAAACCATACATTTGAAGGCAAATACTTTTTTCCTTTTACTCAAGTGAAAGTTTGAAGAGAGCACTTTTTTTACTGGAGTGATATTTTACCAAGTGTATCTGTACTTTATCTCAAGTACATGCTTTGTATACTTCGTCCACCACTGCTTTTTAAATCATAAGATAGATTTTCACACATGGTTTCACCATTTTGGCTTGAGATTTGTAAAAATAAATAAAAAGTGCTGTGGGAAAGTATTTGCTGTATATTTGTTTGCATATTTGTCACACCTAAATGATTCAGATGAAGAAAATGGTAATATTACACAAAGGTAAGCCGAGTAAATACAACATGTCGTTTTAAATTATGATTTCATCTATTAAGAGAAAAAACTGTTTAAATCTGCCTTGCAATAACTGGCAATGAGTCTTTCACATCACTGTGGAGGACCTTTGGCCCACTCTTCTTTGCACGATTGTTTCAATTCAGCACATTAGAGGGTTTTCAATCACAAACTGCCTGTTTGAGCCATTCAGAAGTGGGCTTGCTAGTGTGTTTTGGATCATTGTCCTGCTGCATAACCCAAGCATGCTGAGGTCTTCGAATAATTGACAGACTTTCTCCTACAGGATTTCTTGGTAGAATACAGAATCCATGGTTCCATCAATCATGGCAAACCAGGTCCTGAAACTGCAAAGCAGCCCCAGATCATCTCTCTACCACCACGATTGAATGTTGTTATGATGCTCATATTATGACATGCCAGGTGAAACGGGATGCACACCTTCCAGTAAGTTATACTTTTGTCTCATTAATCCACAGAATATTTGCCTAAAAATCTTGGGGAAAATCAGGATGTATGTTCTTTTTGTTCAGCAGTGGCTTTTGACTTGTAAATTTTATTATTGTTCAATTGTGAATCCTGACCTTAACTAAGGGAATTGAGGCATGTAACTCTTTATATGTTGTTCTGAGTTCTTTTATGAGTTATTGGATTGCTTTTTGAGATCTTTTTAGCTTTACTTCATCACACAGGTTCCATTTAAGGGATTTCTTGATGTAACAGGTCTGGCAGTAATCAGGCAGGAGAGAATTACTTTTTCACATAGGACCAGGAAGGTTTGGACAGCATTTTTTTCTTAATAAATGAAATAATCATTTAAAACTGTATATATTTTTAAATATCATTACATTTTGCTTGGTGATCTAAATCATTCAAGTGTGACAAATATGCAAAATACAGTATAGGTATACACTGTACTGTAAACTTAATGTAACAAACATTTGTTTAATGTTTAACCAACCTAACATTCTTTCTCCGGTGAGTTCTTACACAAATCTTTGGTCTAATTCTTGACAAAGCTATTTTATAGTTAAAGGGTACAAAAAAGGGCATTTTAATAGTTGGGTCAAAATAGATAGAGCGCTAAACAACAACAACTTTCTGATTTGTGATCCACATATTTAAACATTATTCTGAAAATACAATCATTATCAAATTTACAACTTTAACTTGTATTTTATTTTTACTTTCTTTCTTGTCACTGATCAAATGTTTATATTCCCATTTCCCACCAAAGTACCAGGCACCAGGGGTTTTGATATTGAATAAGCAACATTTTTTCTTGATTCTAGCTATTGTTTTTCTTATTTATTAATTCATCAATCCAATGCTTTCACCCTGGACTACTGCATTATATTTCATAGATTTTACTATTAAACAGTTTTATGACACCAAAATCCAAACTCAAAGTAACACTAAAGACTCTGGAAGCAACACATTAGTGGTCACCTTAACTTAGCAGGAGGTCACATCACTAACAGGAAGAATCCTGAAAAGTGTAAAATAAAGTAAAAGGCCCCAGTGAAATTATATTTTACATGTGATTTACCATTTACATGCCAGGAAATAAATATCTACAAAACACTAAGAAAGAAGGGAATGTTATTTATATTCAGAAGCATTACAAAACTTGCCAATATGGTCAAAACCAAGATAATGCTATTTTGTCTACAGCTGAGTGTGTGTGGCAAGAGAAGAAGCAAAGGGAAAATAACTGCTCCTGCTTCCACATATAGTTTTTATTAATTAAGACTGAAAAGGCCGATGTGACATTAGGAAAGTTTTATTAGAAACATCAGGTAAATAATTCTATAATACTATGAATAACAAGCATAAATAGCAGAACATTACACAAAATCTGTGTTTATACTCCACAAGCCAACATGTTTACATCTGGGGACTTTTCACTTCTGCCCTACATGAAGACTATGATAGAAAAAAAAGCTATTACATGTTGTCAGATAAAAGATATTTAGCTGGTGACTTGAGGCAACGCACCCATGTAGAATAAGCTACGGTGACAAATCTGCATTTGTAATCTTTATTTTTTCCACTTCAGGGGATTAGAGTAATTATTCAGAACTGGACAGGGACCCCATTACAGAACAGCAGGGCTTTTTCAAACAAAGTCTGTTAATAGAGCTCAGTTTACAGTCTGAAGCTTTTCCAAATCCAAACACAGTGGATATAACTGATCTGTTAATTACCAAGTCTGTCATTTATTAAATCAGGTGTGTTAGGAGTAAGAAGCACTTAAATTTGTGCATTTTGTGTGTTAACAACATAAAACAGATTTGAATTCAGATTAAGCCTCCTACAGATGTTACTTGTCTGAAGTAGAAGTAGTGACTGGTGCTTGTGAGTTTATGAAAAAGCTCTTAGGCCGCACTGGATACTGCAAGCTTCTTCAAGTGATCCATGAACACCTGCAAACTTACATCGTCTGTCAGGATGGGAGCACCCGACTCCTGCACACAGAGAGGAAAATATTCATTTATGAAGAACCCCAGAAAATGAGTGCAGTGATTAGCAGTGAGCATTAATAAGCATTAATAAGATTATCAATTTTTTTTTAAACATCCCATTGCACATTCAGTCTCTATTTGCTGCTATAATAACCTCTACTCTTATCCAATAGATTTTGGAGTGTGTGAGAAGATTCAAATTCTATAGCAGGCCACTCAAGATCTTCTCCTCCAATCCATATAAACAACATTTATATTGCTTGCACTGTGCACAAAGGCACTGTCATGCCGGAACAGATTTGGGTCTTCTAGCCAAAGTGAAGGGAAAAACTCAATGCTACTGCATTCAAAGACACTCTATACAATTATGTGCCTCCAGCTTTTGTGTAACAGATTGGAGAGACACCAGTTATGGCTGGGAAAATTAGATGTGCACATACTTTTGTCCAATCAGTGTAGGTCAAGTCCATTTACTTTAAGTTGAAAGGAAATTTAGACAGACATTATTCTAATGAATTCTAATCTGTATTACAAATATTTCAAAAATATACCTAATATGACAAATGTGCATAATATCTGACCCTACTTTGGAAGAGAAGTACTAATGCACTTACCTGGCCCCAAGCATACATGTTGTTATGGGTCTGAGAGGGGTTCACTTTGGACAGCAAGAATCGAGCCTGATAAAGGAAAAATAGAAAAGAAAAAAAAACAATCAGCATTGTGCTGCATGTAGTGCCATAATCTGATACATTAAACAAGGGCATTTCTGTAATACAGTGAAGGCAAGTGATTGAGCCATTACACTAGACTGATTATAAAGAACCATAAAGATGCTCTCTTTAAAACTGCAACCTCTCTGTAAACTCTCTTAGGATCAGTTATATAGAGCAATCATTTATATTTAAATGCATTTGAGAAATTGAATTGTAATTATTATACAGTTGCACTACAGTTCCTAGACATTGTAATAGAAAGCACTAAATGTAAAAAGGACAAAGTTTTCATGCCATCACAAGATTTACCTGGCTGCCGCCATGCTCAGTGTCAATATAACGAGGCATGGGGAAACGTGTATGCAGGATCTCCTGTGCGTCATCTACTGGCGCTTGTAGGAGGTGTCGGAAGTTTTCATACTCGGGCATGTCCTGGTAGCCAGCTTTCCTCCACTGAGCCACAGTCTGCAGGGAGAAAAACCACACCGCTATATAATGCGCTTTTAAGGCACATGTGTAATGACGCTCTTTTAATCGTAATATATTTATTAAGAATTTACTCATATGAAAGGAAACAACAAAACCTTTACACACAAACAAAGCTAGTGCATAGCCAATAATGTCTCACCAGCTTATACTAATGAGCAGAAAGGTTAGTGCATACCTCTCCATGGTATATAAGAATCTGGAAGAAAGTGTCCATCAGAAGGATTCGGTCTGGCAGAATGCTGCTGCTGTCCAATAGCACTGGCTACATGAGGAAAATTTTAACAAAAGTATAAATGCTTTTGTTTTTAATACAGGAAACTCACAATACAGATTTTAAGCTGCTTGGTGCACATCCATTTTTAGAACGTACTTATTGAGTCAATTTACCTAAACTTTCAATTTGTCTGACTGCATCATTTTACAAAATAATGCTACCCCCTACTGTCTCACCACACTCCTATCTATGCACAACATGTGGCACAGCTGGACAGATGCCTAACACACCTCAGTATTATGTATGCAATGTTTTAAAACCTGGTGTACCACTCGGAATCCCTCAACCTGACATTACTGAGAGTTTTCGCTGCCAGTTCAAACTGTGAAAATTACACACTTCAGCAGGAACTGGAACCAGGGATAGCAATTATTCTCGCCACACACACACACACACACACACACACACACGCACACGCACACGCACACGCACGTGCGCTTGAACATAATATCTAACTACGGTTTCAAAATAGATACAAGCTTTCGGATACACTCTGCCGGTGCTAAAAAAAAAAAATAATAATTCAAAGAAGAAAATCATCCATGGTAATGGAAAACAGGGTTTACTAATTAAACACAAGCACAGCCTGCAAGGAGTGATGAGAGACACCGGGCAATAATCTGTTGGGTCATGGGATTTAAGGTTTATCATCATTATGACAGTGCATTTCAGAAGCACTATAGAGTACCTCATATCTGAATATGTAATGGATTAGATAATGGTAGTAGACATCAATATAACATTAAGAATAATGAACCACCACATTTTATCTCTTATTAAACTACTAAATCTAAGTGAATTACAAGCTATACATCAGTAAATGTAAATGACACACGTCAACAAATAATTATGGGACTACCTCTGGGGGTCCATTGAAGGAGTAGGCATACAGAATTGGCTGAATCATGATGAGAGACTGGGTGAGATCCTGTCTCATAAAATGGTGTCTGTAGTAGGAGCTCTCATCAGGACTGTTGTTGAATACTTGTAGGAATGGAGACCTCCTCAGATGGAACATAAACTGATAAAAAAAATAGAAAAAAAAAAAAAAATCAATGAAACTGAAGCAGTCCAGAGGCCAGATGTGGGATAAATAAATCACAAAAGTTAGAGTCAGAGGTTTTATTCCTACCTGAGGATACAGAGAGAAGGTCTCAGAGAAACGGAATGAATTAGGGTCATCTTTGTGGTAATCTCCAAATTTCTGACACTGAAACAAAAACATTAATGGAGGTTTTAAATATTTGGGAACATTTTGGAAAATATTGTGGAGTGTGTAAAATCTTTAGGTTTTCAAATTTATGGGCAATCTATTTAGACTCTTCTCACCAGACGGATAAGCTGCCGATCCAGCCAGCGCAAGACATCTGGTCCCTCTTCTGATTCAGCTCTATAGACCGCCAGGCGAGCCATGAGGATGGCAGCAGCCTCCTGATCAAATGACGCAGAGATGTTCTGAATCTGCGTCTGAGCATCTGCCCAGCTAAAAAAGATAAGAAGAAATCACAACACTGACCTTAGCACATATTTTCATCAGTCTAAGGCACATTGGTTGACCTAATGCTGGCAGAATTTTATAGAAGTAAACAAACATGGATGCTGAGACAAGCAGGAAGGTCAATGACCATTAAGAAAATTACTCTTAGTGGAAAATGTATGGGCTCTAAAACCAGGGGTACATTTCAGAGAAGACATACCTCATGTTAACATTAGAGGATGAAACTGACCACAAATATTATAATATATATACATTGGGTTATACTGTAATATCTATTAAAAACTTGCAAACAAAGCAACAGTGCCAAAAAATGGCATGAGTTCACTAAATCTGCAGCTCAGCTGTTATAATAGTTGTAATAGCTAATGTGAATGAAAACAAAAAGAGGAACCAACTTTCTGGCGACGGTGGTGACTCTGATACGTTTCTGTCCACTGGAGTGCTGGTACTGGGTCACATATTGTACGGCACCTCGACCTCCCTGGGGGATTGGAGCATTGTGCTGCAAAAGACAAAAGAAAAAAAACATTTCCCCTCAGTAACAACCTTGACACTAAGTGTACTACCGGCAGGTTACATGAATAACATTAATTATCTAGTTACAATTGTGCAATGTCGCTAATGTAAAATTGTTTGGAAAAGTTTAAAGAACATGACACACAGTTCAAGATGTTGACTTGGCATGCAAATTTCTCAAGCTGTGGGATGTACTGGGCAAACAGATTAACAGGTACTGTTGTTAATGTCTTGGTGCCAGAACCACACACCTTTAGATGTCTTGTGAAGTAAATGTCTGAATAAGTTATATCTGTTTTAGCATCATACGAGGGACCTACAAATTAAGTGTCTTAATGTTTTAACTGATCTGTGCAGCCTATCCATACATATAACAAAATCAAGATGTGACACTACAAAACAGTCTGGCAACAGTGCAATAGAGCCTAATCTTCTAAATATAATTTTTACAGGCCCAAATAAATCATTCCAAATGTGAGGATGGCTGTAGATTTCAAAAGGCCCATAGCAGCTCTAACTTCCTTTTGATCAAAGAACCACACATCACTTCACTGATGTTAGTATGACATTCTACAGAAAAAGCAAATTAGCAGCTGGCAGACCCAAGTTCTGCTCTCTGCAATGCTAGAAGCAATGTTTTAGACCAAATACATGGCAAACTGCTAATTTATCAGTTAACAAATAGCAACTAAATATCTGACAGGACAAAAATGAGACTGCACTTTTAGTTTAAATGATTATGTGATCATATAGCAGCACATCAGCAGTCAATAAAGTTATTGCATATGTCACTGACTATCTGAAAATAAATAAACAAACAAAAACATTACATAAAATAAATGGACCAAACATCTGCAAATAATTGGAAATAAGACTTAAGCTTAGAGAATTGTACAGAGCAATAATTAAAGATTAAGTCTTAAACCGTTTTAGAGCCATGCTTCTTGCCAATTACCCTAACAACACTTGTGCATGAAGGCTCATTAACTTGCCAGTCAGTAGATACAGCAGTAAAAGGATATTAAATCTGGAGCTTCTTGTTTACAGAACAGCCTAGCTCTAGTCACTTGCCACAGCCTGTGTCCACCAGAGCTGTGCTCGTTAAATGTTGAAAATGTGTTGCTGTTAATAGTTTTGCCACATAAAGTGGCTTTGTTTGCTATGTTCAAAAAAGACAGGTTGAGAAAAGGAAGGCTAAGCTGACGCTCCCCACAGAGATTAGTGTGCTGAGAACGTTAATGACTACATTGGATCATCCAATCATGAGGCACAGCATGATGTCCACACCTGCATAACAGCCACCATCACTCTCTGGAGCTTTGACGCAACGTGGGATAACTTGATCATAAAATACGATTCTTTGTAGATGTACAACACAATGGCTGGGATTCACAGGAGTGCAACTGGGCTGCAGGTGTTAGAGGTTAGTAGTCTTAAATGCCTGTCTTCAGACATCTTTGTGAATTTAACAGGAGGGAGTTTCTACTAGCTTAGCAAAATGCAGTGGATAGAGGTGGCATATGCAGTTCTGATGATTAGTTCCAGCTTGTGCTCTGTGTGTGGGAACACCGTACTGCTCCTCCTGCTGCTGTCTGACAGGAGCCTACAGACAGAGACATGGACCCTGACGCTCAGTTTCAGCCTGAGTGATCTGGCACTCGGCCTCTCCACCATTCCTTTCGGAGCCTATAACAGCCTGTTCCGGCCACAGGGATATGCCAGCTCAGGTGCCTTGTGCCAAAGCAGTGCCTTTCTTTTCCTGCTGCTCCAATTGGCCTCAGTCCATTCACTTACCTGGGCCACCATTGACAAGTTTACAGAAATCTGCTTCGCTCTTAAATATGCACGAATCTTCAATGCCCGCAGAACCAGAGTGATCCTTGCCGTCATTTGGGTCTATTCACTCTTGAATGCATCCCTGCCGTTGCTGGGCTTTGGAAGCTATAGTTACATCAGCAGCAGTTTTCTCTGTGCTCCCACTTTTATACCTGCCAACACTTGCTTCAATATGCTCTTCATCGTGGTGGGTATCATCGTGCCCATTCTGGCAATGTGCTCCATGTATGGATACATAGTCTACATAGCCAGGAATCAAGTACGACGAGGGACATTTGTTTGCAATGAACTGCACTGTTTTTATGTGCCTGCCAACAATTATTTCAAGAGCTCCATTGTCATGGTGACCACCACAGGTAAGCAGCATGAGAAAAGATACAAGATTACTGGAAAATGCTGTTTTGTTTTTTTTTGGTAGAGTTTGACCATTGCCAGAATTCTCTGCATTGTTCCCTCATGCATATCATTGCTCCCCTACCCACAGACAGGCCGGACAAATAAGGACAAATCTTGTTTAAAAATAATAATAATAATAGTCATTAGTGTCTCTTTTGCATTTATATGTCTATAATATATATTCACTGCTCTCAGCCATTAGCATGCTACATTAAAATACACTGACCAAATAAGTGAAAACTCCTTAAACCATTTTCAAACAATTGAAAGCAGACAATACCAGCAAATAGACGTAGTCAAAGGCTAGCAAGAGCACAAGCAAGGTTACTAAAAACAACAAAATGATCACACAGGCAACAAGTGAGCATACCAGTAATCTATGATCCCAATGGTTACAAAAAAAAAATCTGCCCTGCTCTTAATTATTAACTGAATCACATGAACTGTGTATGTTAACAGTGTGTCTGCTCATTTGCTGGCTGCCATACATCACCATCTGCTTCTATGAGACTCTGACAGGGAAAGAAAGTCCTCAAGTCGCCTCCGCTATAGCCACCTGGCTAGTGCTTTTCACCTCCACACTGAACCCATGGATCAACTCGATGTCGCAGACGTAAGCAAGAGTCACTTAAGTTTGTCTGATAACAAAATCACCCATTGTGTAGAAAATAAAATTAAATCTGCCTAAATGTATTTGAAGGTCTGAACTGTGTTTACCTTTTCATGTAGGCATAATAATGATAACAATAACAGAAACTTGCTAGAGATATCTAAACACGTCAGAATGCTAACAAAATAAAGATTAGTAATGACTTTTGTGCATTGTGTGTATTAAGTGTATTAAGTGCATTAAGTAGTGTCTTGTGTATCAGGTTTCACAGAACAGAAGTGCTTAAACACAAAATGGCTCTGTATGCACTTTCCCGAGAGTGTAATACGCGGCCCCTCGTGCTGATACTGTGCTTTGTTCACAGGTCGATTAGCTGAGTGCTCTCTATTAGATAATATTTAAATGTTTAAAAGTAGTGAAAAAGCATGATATTTTGATAGGCGGAATATTTCCCCACCACATTGGCACACAGTACTCAGCCACAGCTGCTTTTCTAGATCATCTCAACAATGCCAGGAATAATAAATGTCATTAATGTAGAACATTACATAATCTAAAATGTTATAGCTTAATTTTTTTAATGGGTGGGAATGCTTCCATCTTGCTAAGAACTGCATAAGATCAGCCAGAAAATAATCCCCCCCAAAAAACAGTGTTTTCTTCCCTTCACTAGGCACAGGTTTGCATTTGTTTATAGCCAAATGTCTCTATATAAAATGGCATGTTGCCTAAATAAGCTGATAAAAGATTCTGTGAAAGAATGACAATTTGTGAAGATACATGTGGGTGGTTAATCATGACCTTGTTCCTTTTAGGAGATACAGAGTCGCCCTGCAGAGGAGTGTAAATAAAATCTGTCAGAGAACACACAAGAACTCATCCTCCAAAAGCATGGACACTGGCAGAGAGAGTCGCAATTGTCCCCCCTCAGTGTCCGATGCACCTCAAGCACTACAAGTACACACTGACCCTGTGAATGAGCCTGAAGAGTGCTGAGCGTGCTTTCCTACATCTGGCTGCTGTGTGAATCGGAGACCATAAAGAAAGTGCTAAAGAAAATTAATACCTTTTTTATGGGAACCACAGTAACTAACTGGGCATTGGAGACGTCCGAAACATATATCGGCCCCTTTTGGTGTTTTTTTCTGTTTCAATGAATTACAACCTCAAAAACTTTTTTTTTTTTTTATGTAATGGATCTAACAAAATAGTCCAAATTGCTAAAGTGGAATGAAAAGATACCTTGATTAAAAAAAATAGAAAAAGGAAGAAAAAAAAATGAAAATGCAGGTGCATATGTACCCCTAAATACAATCTGGTCTAACCAATTAACTTCAGAAGCAACAAGAAGTCACAATGTCAGTATAAATACGACTGTTTTGAAAGACCTCTGAGTCTGCAACACTACTACGCAAGCAACATGAACTGATCAAGGTCTTATTGGATTAAAGATTTATAAGAAAATAAATCTAAACTAACTTTGAATATCCAAAAGAGCCCCAATAAATCCATTAAAACAAAATGGTATAATTATAGTACCAAGAGATGGCTGCCCACCTTAACTCTCAGACCAGGCAAGGAGGACATTAATCAGACATTCAGGAATAATTTAAAAGATAAACCAGAGCCACAAAGACTCACAGTGGAGTCATTAGCAGCACATTAAAAATTCAACATATTTTCCTTCAAAGTGGTGGACGTGTTGTGTAAATCAAATAGTACAATTTTTTTTTTTTTTTTTTATCAGGTATAAAGCTGGGTTGTATTGTGGGGGAAAAATATTTAAAAAGGTTAATACTTTTACATGGCACTGCAGAGAGACATGTTGCAAAGAAAATGTTTCTAAGAAAAAATATTTTCCTTTTTTTCCAAGAATATTAAAAAATTTGATTTCCCTGGGATTTTTATATATGAACTTTATATATACTTATGAATGTAAAAAATGTTGCTCTAATTAAAATGCTTGAACAGCTAAATTAAGTCTGTTTGTTTTCATAAGTAAATCTTTGATTCTTATTGAGTATTACCATAGAATTATTCTGTTGCAACATTATAAAAGAGAAGACTATAACAAAAAAAAAAGGTGTCTGGTATGACTAATAAATGAATTACTAGACATGCTATATAGCAAAAAGAAATGCAGAGAGGCTTGAGCAGATATTTGTTTCTTGATAGGTTCTGCCCTCTAGTGAATCCGCTTAACATAACACATGCAATATCTGAAATGACTTTGCTGCCTTACTCATTTGTCATATTTGCTTAAAAGTACAATTTTAAATTAGACTGTACATTGCAGGTGTCCCTGTCCTTCTTACCAGGCCAACTTAGAGAAAACAACAATCAACATAATCATATAAGTACATGGTCTGTTGATAAAAATGAGACCAACACTGCACATACCTGATTGACAACTTCAAAGTAAACTGCTAGCGTGGTGTTGGGGTCCAAACCACAAATCTTCCACTGGCATGTACCACCTGTTCCTATCTCCTGAAATAAGCAGATAACAAAACAATAAATAAATAAATAACAGGTAAGAGCTATTTCAGTAACAATACAAGATCTGCTGATGTCACCAAGAAAACAACCTTTCATCCACTTGCTGTTTTGATTAAACGAGCATTTGACATTTGTTGTAATCAGACGTTCAACTCACATTTTCTGACACGCATGCTCCTTTGGCATTCAGGGAGACACATGGTCCAATTGCTCCAGAGATCTTAATCTCTCTTGATGTCTGAAATATGAATGGTGGTTAGGAATGTTGACCACTTTTATACAACATGGAGACATTGATAATAAAGCATATGATGCTAAGACCCTACCTTAATCTCTAGAGTCCCAGCAAAGGCCATTTTAAAAGATCCTTGCACATCCTTATTGAAAACCCTCTGGAAAGTTTGCTTGAACAGGGATGTGTTGAAAGAGTCTGCCATCACCATATAACCCCTGCAACACAATTGGGATTATTATATAAAAATTATTACAATGAAGAACATTCCACAAAGCATTTCATTATGAAAAGAAATTTTTCACATTCAAACTAAACTGTTTGTAATGTTGATGTAATACAAACTCAAAGCCTCTATAAACGTATATGATGTTAGAAAAGATCCATCAATCCAATTATAATGTTATAGAACAACAGAATTGGATGTTATATGTCCTGCATTCTCACCCTGTGTAGTTGGTGCAACACTTCATCTCTGCCAATCCAGTCTGATCCAAGGCACAGGCATAAATGTCAATGATGTGACCATTGGCTGCAGCTCTGTTTGCCAAGGCTTCATAGTGCTACAAGGATACAATGCAAAATCAAGCTCACAATTCTAGGTCATCCAGCAGAGTCAACACTGTTGTGTTATCTATGCTTATATCTTGCGAATGATAACGAGCTACAACTTTATCCAAATGCTGATTCTAGTAACTCACTTTGGTGGCTTTTTTCATAAATTTTGCATTGTCTTTCTCAATGTCATGCCAGGATCGAATGGGTATCTTTAGCTCATCTCCAACCACCATGCCTGGGCCTTGGGTAGCTGGGCCACCAATAAAGGTCATTATTCGAGCCCCTGTGTTTGGGAAAGTGCACTACAAAGAAAGAGCAGGAAAAATTAATTAACAATAGATTATCATGACAAACTGTACTTAAATAGACAGATAAATGAATCCTTAATCATGCCTCTTGTCAAAAACATTCTTGAGCAAGGTCCTCAACTGTCTGTACACCTGAGGGCTGTATCATGTCTGACCGTACAATCTGACCCCAGCTACTAATCTAGCTGAGACATGTGAAGAATATAATTTCAATATACTGTACTATATATGTGATTAAGGCTTTTCTAATACAAACATCAACTATGAAATACACAGTTCATAGCTACCTTTATTTATATTAAAATCTTTAAAAATGTACTTAAACTGATATACATTGTATCTTGAAAAAGCATTATGAAGTACAATAATGATGATATCACCCAGAGCCTGCGAATAGAAATAGTAAAAACAGCTTTCAAAAGATGACACTTACCTCTAACAGTCCAACAGCAATAGATAAAGCTACTCCTAATGATCTGAGGGGCCGTTTACCCTGGGTGACAGGCCAGGGGTCTTTTTGCAGCTCTCCCAGGAGATCAGTCAAGTTCATATCAATCTTCTGCACCGGCTGCAGGAATCTAAGCACAAGTCCATTCGTTCATATGTAATTGTATACCATGATATAAACCAACCAATGTTCAGCTCTAATACATTTTAGAAATTGACTGCAGTTTTATGAGATTCTTGTTAAGCCTTTGTTAGGCCTAGAACATATTTTAAGCTGTAAAAACCTGACCAAAAAATATTTGTTTGATTATGACAAGTAGTTATGCCACATGAAAAATGTTACATACCTGTTAGATGGTGGAGCTTGGGGTTGTTGTGGTCCACGACCTGCTTGAGCCGCAGATTGTTTGCTCAGACCAAGCATTTCCTGCACACATGATCAGAACACTGAGAACCAGAGACCTCATTACCCTCAATCTAAAACTGATAATGATATGTACTGTTGATTGTAAAAAAACATTTCAGGGTTTCTATTCACTTAATACCCAAAATATATCTGAAATATTTATCAGATTTTATTGATTAAAATGAATTACAAAAATTGCTTTTTGATAATTGCATTTTCTATAAGATCATTATCTGACAAACTAATATCTTTATATAAATAGAAGAAGCATTTACCTGTAGCTGCTTGGCAGTGAGGTCTTTGGTTCCTCTGAAAACATAGCTTTTAGAGATGCCCTCACAGCCCAGCTCATGTACCTGCACCATGCGGCCAAATGTGATGAGACCTACTAAGGCTGTAGGGGGCAGAAGACTGAGAGACATCTGCAGAGATTCCTTCAGAGCTTGCAGATCTTCATCTTCCATACATGTGTCCACCACATAAAGAAAGGTCAGGGGCATCTGAGGACCTCTCTGTGGGTGCAAAATTAAAGTTAAATGCTGTGGAAAATTCTGCAGTATTTCTTTTTTATTTTTTTAACACTGCTCATGTTTCTTTGTAGAACTAAATCCTAACCAGTGTAAAATAACTCATACCGAGTCTAATAATTTAATGTAAAAATGATCACAAGCTGTATTATATGGCATTTTGAAAGTTGGCCTCAGGCACAAGTCGAGAACAACATCAACAACCTATTCTAAAACCTGGGCTTGTTTAATTTCCACACAAGCATAATATAACTTTGTGCTTATCTATCTGCTGAGAAAACAATATCCAATCAAAAGTAGTAGAAGAACACTGAAAACCAGGCCTTACATATGTATAGGTGTAGAAGCTATAAACATGAGAATTTATCTTAATTTATGAACCATAGTAGCAAAAACTACAAAGGCAACTCCTCATTCCAATGAAAGGCTTTTTCACTTCACTGTGAATTAAAATTGGCACAAGCCAGTGAGGCAGGTGGTGTTTGAGTACATGGGTGTGACGACAGAAACAAAGCTGGCTGAAATAGTTCTTTAAATAGCAATGACGATGTTAGTCACGTCAGTCTAAAAATGTCTACAAACACAAATTGCTCAGCAGTCGTCACTACTACACTTTGAATATGCATGGCATGTCAAAAATGTATTGTGATGTTCAAATGCTCTAATAAACACGGTTGCTAGGCATTGTTAACCTTACACTGTGCATGTGCATTTGACTTGTACACAATTTGACTTGTACACAATACACTAAAACTCTGACTACAACATCCATGTAGTTTAGGTCGAGCTTTCACTGACAGGCATTCTATCAGACACACTGGTGTGGTAAAAGGTGTGTTGATTTTTTAAAACTTGAAATGTATAATAGCATTAGCTTTAAGTCAATAGAAGAGACTTACCTGCACTACATATTCAATGGTGGAGAACTGTGGAAGCAGTTCAGCTGGCTGGTTCACCTCTGATATTCCAGCATAGGTTGGAGGAAACTAAAAAGGATTTACATTACAAATGTCAATTTAAAAACGGCAGCCTCCAATAATTTAATGCTTGATGCGATCACTGTTCATTATCAGAGCCCTTACCTGGTTTCTTTGATAACAGAAATTGCAAGCCCACAGTTTTGCTCTATAATCCACTTGGCTGAATGAAAGAGAAAACATTTTTACTGAGAAAGAAATTTATTATTTTGACTATTTCGCAGAGTAACAAAGTAATAATGGGCAGTATTTGTGTGATTTTACTTGTTGAACCACAGTACTGGGTTTCTGCAGGTTTTAAACTTAAGACTTTTTAAGACCTATTTAAGACCATTAAGAATTCAACTTGACATATCACAACATCAAAAACACAAACAAATGTTGTTAACCAAGCCCTAAATAAATTTTTTTCAAGCCAACGATTGCTAAAACTGCTGAAAAATAAAATCCGTTTTACATCAATGTACAATCCAGGAGAGATTTGTGCTAATAACAGATAGCTGATTGGCTGTTACGTGTTGGTCTCATTTGTAGTTGTAATACATCGATTTACATTTGGATTAGCGAAAGAAGGAACTACAACACAACAGAAACCAACAAAGACATTCTGAAGTGCTGAAGGAGCATTTCAATGAGCATTAGATAATAAAAATATTTAATACCTAGTACAGGGAATTAAGACTTTTCAAGGACTAAAATTTAGATTTTTTACTTTTTTAGACCCTGTGTTAACCCTTCAGTACTCCGAGTACTCTAAGTGAACCTCACGCAGAATACCTATGTAACAGACATTTCAGTAAAGGCACATTTCCACAATGCGCAATTTCATTTCAGGACAAACGAAGCAAAAGCTGCATATTTTGTGCTTTGGCCTTCTTCAAATGCACACATATCAAAAGTACCGTAGACAATCATCTTACAATGCATTATAGATATTTTACACACTGTATTATGCCACTCTGTGGTCTCCAGTATAATATGGCACATGACAGAAGAGACAGGGCTGCGCTAACAAAGCTCTAAGCAACCTTTAGACAAACAGCAACACTTTATAAATATTTAAAAAGAACCAGCAGTTTGTGGACAGATTTTCATACGTAAACTCAATTCAGTAAGCAGGTGAGACAATGAGGAGACAGACTCCTTACTCACCATAGAGGATTGAGAACGGCTCGGCAGGTGGCACGACTACACAGCACCGGCTCGTACTGTATAGGTGGCAGATCCGGACGCTCTTTCAGTGGGGTAAAGAGAGAGGCCACAGGCACTACCATACGCGTGGCCTCCAGTCGACTGGAGGGCCAAACGTTCCAGCTGAACCGTACTCCATCGCGGTCTTCGTTCTGCTGAATAAACTCCGGGAAGGTTGTCATTGCGCCCTCTGGGAACTATGTACTGTGAAGAGAGTGTAATCAAGAATAAACTGAACTGAAGCAGCGAGGCTGAAGTTAAAAGCACATACCAAGCAGCACACGTCAGCACCATATGTCACAAATGTGACGCCTGACGTGTGATCAAAAGAGAGCGTATTAAAAAAATGACAGATAAATGGTCTTCCGCTGACGTCACGATGACAACCAAGCTGAACTTTCAACTCTGACGCAACGCCAGATATCATGTTGGATGCTTGTTGTAGTTTTATCCAAAGGTTGAATTCCTACCTCATTATTTGAAACGCAACAGGCTTTTCTGATCATATAATTGGTATTATCTACAACACTATATGTAACTACATTACCCACTACACCTTGCACATGCGCCTCCAGTCTCTAAACTTGCATAGTGCGCAAACACTTGATAATAAAAAAAAGCTAGTCAGTAGCAAACCTGTAAATCGCTGTAAATATTAAAATATGTTTATAAACAGCTTAAAAAAACCTGACGGGTCTGTGTATACAAGTAGGTCAGTCATTAGAATGCCGCTGCTAACTAGCCACATTAGCGACGTTCACATTAACATCGACAACTAAACAGCAAAGCACAATATTAACATCTCATTTAACCAGTTACTAGAATCTAATTTTAAATATATGCAAATATACTTGGAAGATTAAAAAAAAAAGCCATCGGCTACTTTGCCACATCACCACCACCCTTCGGTTAAAGAGCCGTTTTCGCTAGCGAAAGACCGGTGTATGAGGACTGGCAGAAACACACCCGATACTCGTTTATGTGACCTCTTAACTGCTGACTACATACACTTAAAACATCAGGATAACATTTTATATGATCATATCTGGTTCTTACCCAAATATAACATGACAGTAAGGTTTAGTTCGGTAAATAATGAACATACCTTTACAGCGGCTTCTCGGAGGCGCTCCTCGGGCGGACTGTGCTGATGCGCTGACGTAGCAAACATGGCGGAAACGGGGCTGCCACGTCATGACAGAGCTGCAGAGGAGGAGCTGATTCGGCCTGCTTCACGTCAGCCCTAGATTAACTCCTTCACCCCCAGCGCCATGAACACACTTATCAGATTACACCACCCGACACTTATTCTCAATCCTAATGCAAACGCTTTATCCTCCTCATGTTGCTGCGAGATTCAGAACCCAAGCCTGGGACACTGGGCGGTACCCCTGAATTGAATACTAGTTCACTGCCGAGCACCATGCACACACATTATTCACATCCGGGGCAACTTTTAGAAGCACACCACTATTTAGCAGGTTGAAGAAAAAA
This sequence comes from Silurus meridionalis, assembly GCF_014805685.1. Classification (NCBI taxonomy): domain Eukaryota; kingdom Metazoa; phylum Chordata; class Actinopteri; order Siluriformes; family Siluridae; genus Silurus; species Silurus meridionalis. The sequence goes on along the minus strand of NC_060891.1, from coordinate 16,158,246 downwards.
CATTAAAACGTATCACAGCACCACAGGAACCTGTGCAGAAACTCACACACCCATGCTCAGGATCAAACCCAGGCGCTATGAGGTGCTCATGATTCAGAACCTATCCCAGGGACACTGGCTGTTAACATGAATACACCCTGGATTCATGTTATAGTCCATTGCAGAGCACCATGCACACATTCACTTAAAAACTGACACACGCATAGAGTATCCCAAGCTCAGAATCAATCCTAAGAGATGTGAGGTGCCTCAAATGTCTACCAGGAACACTGAGACAAAAAAAGAAAAGAAAAAAAAACATAGCAACAAAGGCATGGTAGCATTCCTTCTAATAAGAAAGACATTAAATCTTTCTGGGTTTTTTTATATACTTATTGCAGATACATATATTCATTTTTAGGGGCAATTCTGGGGAGCTAACCCACCCACATCTATGTGTTTAGGAGTTAGGAGAAAATTTCCTCAAAAAGATACAAAAAACCTACAGGGACACTACAAGAACACCACATAGAGACTATAACCAGGGTTTAAGGTAAAACCCAGAAACTGTGAGGTGGTAACAAGAACAACCATCAAACAGAATCAATGAGAAAAATAAAAAATCTAGCAGTTGAGGCACAGCAACATTCCTTTGAATTAAAATGAACTGAGGATCTTTATATTTTATCAGTCACCATTTTTAAAATGTCCTTTACAGAAGACAATACCAAAACAGTTAACAAAAAATACTCTCTATTAAAATGTTGCTATATAAATTTATTATATTATGACAAAAATATTGCCATAGACTCATCTGACAATACAGTTCTTTTGTCTCACATACAAAGCCAAAGTTCTTCTTGGGCAATTCCAGGGGGGAAAAAAAATTACAGACAAGATCTTTTAAATGTTTTACCCCAACTGTAAACATCTTAATCACAAAAGGGGGCATGAAATTTGTCTCCCTTGAGTTGATTCTCACAAAATGACAGCAGCAATTACTAGCAACAATTTTAAAAAGAGCATGTTGTACACAAGTAGCCAGAGCTGACTCCTTTATAAACATTCCTCCTTTCCTTGCAGTCTTAAAGTAAAAACACATACTAGTTAACATTAATTTTAATTTAGACCGCATTTATACAACTCAGCAGAGAAAAAAATATCTGTATTACAGGATGTTGGCTTCAAATGTAGTTAAATGTTTTAAAACTACTTATATCTCACTGACCAAACTTTAAAGTGAAACTGATCACTGAAAGCTTTCTCCAGAAATTTTCTGATTTTATAAATACTCAAGTCTCTGAATATTTTACATGGTTTTATAAATCACTATTATCTTAAGCAAAAAAAAAAAAAATCCTTCTTCACTTATTTAAAATTCATCAGGATCGTTTCCATTCTTTTTATTAAAGACTGAACGTGTTCACATATTGTTGAATCCCATCATTCCTTTCATGTTGCCAGCCGCGCCTTGCTGAAACTGTCTCATCATCGACTGTAGACCAGCCATGCCACCTACAGCAATACAAAAACATTATCACCTAAAAGCCTCATCACAATAATTAGTAAAAAACATTTCTTTTTAGACAAATGTGTTCAAGGCATTTAAATATTTATATTTAATATAATATGGAGTAGTGCATACCCATGTGGTGCAGCACTCTGGGATCCATCATCTTTGCCATCTGCTGGTTCAGTTTGGCCATCTGAGATGGGTTAACGTTCTTGGACATATCGCCTCCTGTAAACAAATGTGACAGTGTACAGCACAGTTGCAAAATGCCAATAACAATGTGAGAAAGTTGCTCCCAAAATCATGTGTATGTACATAAGAAATTGTGTATCATATGGAACATACCTTTAAATAAACCTTTAATGCCACCCATTTTCTTGACCATCTGAGCGAATTTCGTGTACTGGGTAAGTAGTTCCTGCACGTCTCTGGTGGCTACACCTGCACCCCGTGCCACCCTCTGAACCCGGTTTTGCTGCTTACTGAACAACTTTGCACCATCTTTGTTGTCCAGTTCTGCAATGAGTAAACAATCTTTTAATAATACTGTTTACACCATTTTATGACTGAGTAAAAAGTGTCGGTGCCTGTGTCAGTGCCTGATTTGAATTATTATACTATTCTTCATTCATTTATCTTATCTTGTAAAGTTTATATAAAAAAAAAAAAAAAAAAAAACCAATAATACCTTGGTCATTCATACTGTCCATTATGGTCATGAGTTTCTTTAACCTGGCCATAGACTCCTGTTCATTTCCTTTACTCATGAAGTCTGTTCCAAAGCCTGGGATCATACCCTATTTAAAGAACCAAAAACAGTGATTCATTTAGCATTAGATATTAAGAATGATTCATAATATTTATGAATAACAGTATGTATTCACCATACCATGATTTGCCCAAAGGGTCCCATTTTCATGATGTTCTGGAACTGCTCATACATGTCCCTGAGTGTGAACTGACCTGTTGATTGAACAGTAATTAAAAAACTAACATGGCAACAAAAAAACAGCATCTGCGCCATAGAAGCATCTATGTGGATAAAATGTGGATCTGTTTTAATGCAGGAGGATTGATTTACCATGTCCCTCTCTGTCTGAAAAAATACACTATATGGCCAAACTTGAGTATCACACCTATTTGAATTTTATATTCAGCTATCTTGTTTGCTGTTATAACGTTCACCCCTTGATGTAAGGACAATGTGCCAATTTTTCTCAATGGTGTTCAGTTGGCTTCAGGTTAGGGCAAGCCTGGCAAACCATGTCTTCTTGGACACACTTTGGGGATGTTCATGTCTGGGCCATTTAGTTCCACTGAAGGGATTTTTACTTGTAATGCTACAACATACAAAAACCTCCTAAACAATTGTGCGCTTCCTACTTTGTCGCGCTTGTATGTGGTTCCTCTCCAAAACTATTGCTACAATCAGGTGTCCACATACTTTCAGTTATAGATCAACGCCCCAAATGAGAATGGCTGATCATGTCTAATGTTAAACCTGTACTCAGAGATAGATATATATATATATATAGGGATGCACCGAAATAAAAATTCTTGGCCGAAACCGAAAAAAACGAAACACCAAAAGAAATTATGCCAATTATTATTACCATTGCATTTATGGCTATGACTGTGTACTAACCTTACTAAAATCAAGGCATTTCAATTGCATAAATTAATATTAAAGTTTCAAAGAATTAATCAATTACACATTATGAAAATATTTATTTATAGCACATTGCAACAGTGCACAGGATAAAATAAATTAAAATGTAGTCTTAAATGTTTAACTTAAATGCACTCATGTGTACATTAAATAATAATGTACAGGCCCTCTGGCCTGCTGAAAGGTTGTACAATTAAATATGTTCTTTCATAAAAACAAAGTGCATTCAGATCAAGTGCAACTGCTTAAAGTGAAACTGCTGTGCCGCGTTTCTCTCATATTCAGCATAGCGATCGGGACGTTTGGATTTCAGGTGATAAATTAAACCCGACGTGGAGAAAGTTTTCACAGACGAAATTTTCGGCATTACATGTTTTGCAAATCGCTATTCGTGGGTCTTTCTCAGATATACTGAAATACGTCCACATCGCAGACATGTTGTTTTAGACATGCACGTGCAGGCAGCGGTTTCTGTTTGCGTCATCACAACAAACTGTTTCGGCCATGTTGTTTCGGTGATCAAAGTCTTTCGGCTGAAAACCGAAAATGCACTTTTGGGCCATTTTCGGCCGAAAATTTTCGGTGGCCGAATATTCGGTGCATCCCTAATATATATATCTGCTCAATATAGCACCAGCCCAAGGCTACTATTTCAGACCAATCATTACACCGATCCTACTAACCTCATCCTGACTGTGACTGCATCCAGTATAAAATTACAATCACAAAGCTTTGCAGAACCCCTTAACAAGAGCGATTTGCTATTCTGCACACGGGACCTAGTTTCATATTATTCATCACAAAACTTGTATCTTACCATGTTTAAGTTTGTCAATTAGCTCCTCATTGTCATCAAGTTTGAGCTCATTTACTTTATCTATAAGTCCCTCAATGTCTCCCATGCCTGTAAAGACAAGAGCCAAGCAAGTTAAAATAAAAAACTTTTGTGAAAAAATATGAAATAAACATGCAGATGAGGAGAAACTGGAAACTGTACCAAGCAGTTTGCTTATGAAGGGCTGAGTTTTAAAAGGCTCAAAGTCATCAATGTGCTCGCCTGTGCCAATGAAAATGATAGGACTCTTTGTGGCAGCAACTCTGTTCAAAAAAATTTATAACAACCCATAAGTTTTTCATTTTACAGGCATAAAAATATGTTTTTACCCTAAAGATCAGTTATGTACTTACGCACTAAGAGCACCACCACCTTTAGCATGGCCATCCAGCTTAGTAACAATGACGGACGCCACATCTACCTTGTCTTTGAAGGCCTTAGCCTGAGCCTCACAAGCCTGACCAATAGATGCATCCATCACGTACACGATGTTGTCGGGTTGCTGCAGAAGTCACAAGAGCACAAAAGATATTTCAATACTGGTTGATTTGTTACTACCAAAAAGTGTTTTGTTTTACACAACCAGACTGCATCAAACACTTACCACAGCATTCGAAACCTGCAACATTTCTTCAAACAGTGAATCTTCTTGCTTATGTCTTCCGCTAGTGTCAACAATGATTATTTCAAAGTTTTCTGTCTTGAATTTTTCAACTCCCTCAGCAGCTATTATGACTGGATCCATTTCTGTGTAACTGTTGAGGAACAGAAGCGTGAAAATAGTAAAAAAATTCATGTTCTTAGTCAGAATATTTGTTATAACAGTCGAGAAAACATTACCTTCCATAAAAGGGAATTCTGGCTTTTGTTGCATTTTGTTTAAGCTGATCAAAGGCACCTTATGGGAGAAAAAAAAAGTACAAATATATATTTAATCCACAGTCAACTCTGCTTTACAATCAAAATGACAGAAGTAAACCTCACCTGCTCTAAAAGTGTCAGCACAGATCAAGCATGTTTTCCATCCTTTTCTTTGGTAGTAATATGCCAACTAACAAAACAGTATGAAGAATCACAATTACAAAGAACTCACCAGCTATTTAATTTTGTTTACTTGCTTAATGCCATGTCTTTAAAAAATAAAAAAAAGAGTAACAATTTTAACTAAGCACAGAGGTGTATTTACAGGCATTACAGTAGTGACTTACCTTAGTACATGTTGTGGTTTTTCCACTACCCTGAAGACCAACAAACATGATGATGTTGTTCTTTCCTTTTGTAGGTGTCCATGATTTTACACCAGGGTCCACCAGCTATAGAAAATGTAAAGGTTTTATAAGGTTTTGGATTCTGTACATTTGTACTTGCAAGTAAAAGTACTGCACTGCAAATGTTGACTCAATTCAAAGACTTCTATACACAGAGTAATCCTGATTTTAATTACCAAAATCTTAAAATTCTCAAATCCGATTGGTCAGAAAGTGGTGATTAATTTTCTACAACAGCAACAATGACAGCAGCACTGGATGAGATTTAAATTACATGATTAAATTAATTTATCATTTAGTTACAAATTATTCAGGAGGTATTGGGAAGTTTTTCCTTGCCACAGTTGCCACCGGCTCGCTCATCAGGGACAAACTTTCACTTATAAAGAACATCTTATTTATTTTTATCATCACATTATCTGTGTAAAGCTGCTTTGAGACAATGTTCATTGTAAAAGCGCTACACAAATAAAAATGAATTGAATTATTAAAGATGCAGCACAAATGCTAATAATAACAAAACATACATACACACACACACACACACTATATATATAGTTTATTTATGGAAGGAGTCTTTGCAATCTGCGGCTGTATAAAAGAAAAATAATATATGTAAGGGCATGCTGATATATAATTAACTTTGCGGTGGTAAAAGACCTTTTGAATCACACCACCCTGTGTGTCTTCATTGTCCTGTGTATCTATCTTCCTACTGTACTTCTCTACTGTAGGGTATTGCATTTTATGTAGGCCTACATACTGTTACGTGCTGCATCATGGTCCTGGAGAAACATTTCTTACCAATGTATCTTACCAAGAGGATCAACTATTTAAAAAAAAATTGTCATTTGACTATCTTCCTACAACAGCACACCTTAAAAGTGTATGTTTCTTTACTACTTAAATAATGCCACTGTGTATTAAGTGAGAACAAACCTTAACAAGCTCCTTGAAAACAGCATGCTGGATCATTCGCCTCTTATTCAGCCCAGAGGCCATTTCCTCGAGGTCAATGGCTGCCCTAAGAATGATTAAATATAATTTAATATAGCTTCCTCATTGCGACTAGACACGACATGAGTGGGAGAGAAAACACATGTACATACTTGACATTTTCTCTGAGCTGCTTCACCAGTTTGATGTTCACGTCAGCTTCTAACAGGGCAGCACAGACCTCTTTTAGCATAGCATTTAAAACCTGCAGAAGAGAAGAGAAGAGAAGAGAAGGAGAATAGAAGGAGAAGGAGAAGAGAAGGAGAAGAATGCCCTGAACAATCTTTAAGGGTAAAACTGTGATGTTAAAGAGTGTCTGTGTTTTCATGTATACAAATACAGGATAGTGTAGGTTTCTTCAAAAATACTGAAGCTGGTAATAATGTTACGTGTGTAGAAACATGGCCGTGTGTGTGTGTGTGTGTGTGTGTTACCTCTTCGTTGATAATGGTGGCATTGCTGAGGGAGCGCAGCGCCGCTGTTATCTTTCTCCCCAAGTCTGCTAACACCATGTTTGCACTTTAAATAGGTAGCGGCCTATGACAGGACAAAAGTGCGTATTAATCACATTTTGTTTCAGTGGTTAGACCTAATTTTATGAATATGTAGTAATTATTAATGAAATTCATATTTTCATGTCCATACGTGTTATGAGAACAGGAGCTCTTCAGTAAGGTGGGGGATCCCCCACAGGTTCCCAGGGACCCCGGTCAAGAAGACGGAAAAGTGCTGATTTTCGATCTGTCGTCAAAAATAGAATGTAATCTTATTTTCGAACATTATCTAATATAACTACGTCCTGTATGAGAGGAAACAGGTATAAGAGTTGCTTTGCTTCAGATCTGCTGAGCTAGCAACACTGTAATCAGTAACCGAGATCAGTGTGAGACTGCTCGGGGATTCTTCGGAAACATTCAACACCTACTTGTGCGCTTTCTTGTTGTGTATGCTAGCACTCCTGACCAGAGCAGCTAAAAACACCACACAACGTCCCACGTGAGCTGCTATACTTTAGCCGTTACTGGATATCAACCATGTTGAAAGTGGTACAAATGTATCGCAAATCCGAAGTTTTATTTAATTCCCAAATCACTTAACAAACCCCCAAGCAACAATCCAACGCTAAACAGACGTGATGTGATTTTTTTTTTCTTACCGCTAGCCTGTTCACCGCGATCTACAAAAACCCAATCCGACACCATACAACTAATACAATCGCTTATAGATAATATCCTAAATCAATGCCACGACTGACGTAGAAATCGCATTCAAGACAATAATTTCGTCTTGATTCTTCTTACCTTTAATACAGCTGTTTCACAGAAAGCAGGTAAACGTCATCTAACCCCAAAAAAATCCCATAAAACCCTTTCTACTTCCGGGTCACCTACCGGAAGTTGATATTTTTTTCTGATCTGGGATCGGGCTTTGAGGACGCACACGAGAATCGGTGGCGTTAAAACTGATCCAGGGTCAGCAAATAAAACGCCAGTATATATTCTTGGGATGGTTTAGTAATGCGCATGACTAGTTACCAAATAATATTTTATGCACGATATTCTAAATATATGTGTATATTTAATTTCTTTGTTTGTTTTCTTTTTTTGTTGTTGATTAATTTAATTATTTAGAAAATGTTTCCCTGTTAAAGCCACGGAATCATGTTGTGATGATGACATCAACACACACACACACACACACACACACACTTTAAGGTGGCCCTAATATAAAGACACATTTTTCCCCTGAGTTTAATAATAACCACCATTTTCTGTATCAATTCTAACCATACAGTTTGTTGTATGATATTTTATGTTGCTACATGCACATTCACTGTTTACACGTAACGCGATAACAAAGTCAGATGAGAAGCCTGGATGCACCTTAAAACTTAAACTTAAAACCCGACACTGTCTCCTCCCTGATTTGAAGTATCTCACTGTACATGCGGTCCTCACATTGCTGTCTGGAAAACATAGTGATTGAAAATGAATTTCAGCGACGCCAAGAGTAATATTCTACAGATACTGAGCAGAACAGACTGTCAGGATCTTACTAAACTGATCAGCTGGATGAAGCATTCAGGTCATTCATTTATGTTCCAAATAAGTATATATGCTAATGAAATATGCGTCCTACATGACATGAAAAATGCTTATCCGAGTGTTGAGTAATCTGATTTATATTTCTTTATGTTAACATTTTTTTATTTATATCACCAGATTTGCTAGAAAATGTGTTTTTTTTTTTAACACTCATCATCACTTTGAAGTTGCATGTGTTTGAGAGGTTTGAACCCAGTTTCTTCATTTTCTTTATATTCTCTATGTGATCTTTCAGATGATCTTGATAATTACTTGGTTGACAATCAGAGAGCTATACTCCAAAGTATTGCAGATGACCTGAGGTCTTGTCTTCCCCTGGAGGCTGTGTTTCCTTCAGAGACCATGGCCATTCAGAAGGTTTGCAGTTCTCTTGTTGCATTTGTTTAGTCTCATACTTGGCACCTATTGAATCCACTTTTCTCCGCAGACTCAGCAGAACCCCAAACCTACTGTGCACGTGGATGCTTTTTTATATGACGAGGAAACTGTAGACAGTCTCTGTGAAGACGGCAAGATGAGTCGCAACTTCTGTCTCACGTGTGGATCACATCGAACAGCTCCTATGGGTAATTTGAAGCTGGACAGGATGTTTTTCTGTTTTGAATTTATACAAATTACTAAATGCTGTAATGCATTGCAATGTCCTACAGAGTTTATCTCACATTCCTTCTCAATCTCGGAGCTCCAGTTCCTGTTTCTGCATGTTCTCCCTGACTTAGCAGGAAAGCTGGTAGTGGATGTGGGATCCAGGCTTGGCGCAGTGCTCTATGGGGTAACATAATTTTGGAAATAATAGTATTACATTTATCCTGAGTTTCACAATCTTATATTGAATTGTTGCTTAGAGACATTAGATCACACTTGCTTAGTTGTTAGCAATCAATATGAATTTCAGTCCCAGAACTGTCTGAGAGACTGTGCCTTTATTAGGCTCTTAACTTTTGACTACTCAGCGATTTGTTTAGAATATATCCAGTCTCAATATATTTGTAAGCCACATTAGTGACTGCCATGTGAGTAAACGCAAATCATGTATACAATCGACTTCACTCAGCAGTCATTTTGGCTCCTGTGCAGGTGTTTTCAGTCACACAAAGCTGTAATTTAATGAAATTTAAAAAAAGAAACCATTATTCGTCACATATACGTTCAAGCACAGTAGAAAAATGATTTTTCTGTATATCCCAACTTGTTAGGAATTTGGGGATGAAGCACTTAGTCTGAATATTTGAGCATGGATATAAAAAAAGGCTTGATTAAAAAGGTTGCTGTGAATAAGGTGCATAAGCGTTTTTTTTTATTGTAAAAAACAGCAAAGCATCTTGCATCTGTGTATATGTCACTTTTAACCATCAGATGTTTGAGTCTTTATCAAAAGGCAACTATATGTTTTTTCTGAGGGATGGGACTTAGATTATACACACACAACACACACTGCCCCAATCATATTTTATTCAGTTACTTTTCTATAATTATGCTCTAGTTTTTGATAAATTTTTACAAGTTCATAAGCAATAACTGTTTCCTCAGTAGGGCTACCTCTACAGTGCAGCAGCACAGCTCGTTGGAGTAGAAATATGTGAAGAGTTTGTCAAGCTTCAGACGATGACTGTGGAGAAGTATGGCTTTAGTGACAGAATTAAGGTACCAAACAAAAACTGTACTGTAATTAAGTGATACACTTGATATGTCCTGATTATTATTTGTGTTTTTTCACAGGTGATTCATGACAATATATGCTCTCAGTCAATGCTATTACAAAATGCAGATGTGCTAATAATGAACAATGTGTTTGAGTACTTTATGGAACCCAAAGACCAAGTCAGGTACGTTTCTCTGGTGTTAAAGCTCTGTGTAGGCTTGTTTATGATGATGTAACAAATACAGTACATAAATTAAATAAACAAACCATTTGCGTGATAATCTAGATGGCAGCATAATTGCAGTAAAACATTCAACACTAGGTAAACCTTTATAAATAAATAAATAAATAAATGTGTTTTTCTTTTCTTCAGAGCGTGGCAGTTCATTAGCCAAAACTTCTTAAAGAAAGGTGCGCTGTTGGTTACTGTTCCGAGTATTCAAGACGCTCTCATCTCATTGCAAGAAACAAACGTGAGCTACAAGGCACCTTGCAATATTTATTCTCAACATTCTCAATATACAAATCTCATATTTTACAATTATATATCCTATATTTCTCTACATATATTGTGCTTACACATACTTGCTCATTTATTTATATATTAGGGGTGTAACGGTACACAAATTTCACGGTTCGGTATGTACTTCGGTTTTTAGGTCGCAGTCCAGTTCAATTTTGGTACGGTTAGGGGGAAGAAATACAAAACATAAAATTGCTAGTAATTTTTCATTAACGCAGTTTTTATTATTAATACTTGTGATCAACATTTGAACAGTTTACATGTTTTTAAACAATTTTAAATAACATGCCTGCTTGCATAAATTATAAAATAATATTTGATAATAATTAAATCAAATTAATGCAATGCACTTTTTCTATCATATTAAATCAATTGAGTAATTAATTAAATTGATTAAATACATTTAAATGGAAATTAAATCATTTACATTTGTTAGACCCATTTGGGTAATACAGATGTGTGTGTTTTACATTTATTATTTAATTTTCTAAAGATAGGATTTACTTAACTGTTTTACTTATTTTAGCATACTTGAACAAATGTCTTAATTTCCTCCATCCTTAATTCATTCAATCCCTCAATTTCTTTTTTATACCCCTGGCATTGTTGTGTATGTTTTGAAGTTTACAAAGAAATAAAAAAAAGGGCTTTCAAAGTGCGAGGCAGAGACTAAGCAAACTTGCGGTCTGCTACTTTATACATCTACGAGGGAACTCAAATTTTAACTATGTTCCGCACATAAAAAGTATTGCATTCAGTACACGTGTGTACCGAACCGAAAGGCCTGTACCAAAACATTTCGGTACAAATGCGTGTACCGTTACACCCATCTATATCTATCTATCTATCTATCTAGACAGACAGACAGACAGACAGACAGAATGAATGAATGAATATATCTTTGAGAGGTGGGCCGTTCTCTGCTTGCCAAACTCAGATTTACTCAAGTTTCTATATATTTCTGTCCATAAATATGTATAGAATTTTTCAAAATAGTCTATTCTCTTCAATTCCTAGAATTTCTCTTGCTTGTAAGTTCAGCTGTCACATCCCATGTTGTCGGGGTCAAAGGAATCTGCCGTGAGCCTTCACAATCAGCACTGCGGGTGCATATAGCTTAAAGTACATGTTGCTTTAACCAATCAGAGTTAAAGTTGGCTAATCTGAGGCCATCTAGCAGGCATACAATAGCATCAGAATTTTTACATTCTTTAATTGGATGGTCAGCATGCATACTCTTCAGCAGTGATGGACAATGCTTCACTATAGGGATGGTATTGGCCAGGTGCTGAGCAGTGCCTGGTTTTCTCCAGACAGCTCAACCTTTTGTTTCTCATGGTCTGAGAGTCCTTCAGGTGTCTTTTGACAAACTCCAGATGGGATGTCATGTGCCATTTACTAAGGAGTGGCTTCCATCTGGCCACTCTAACATACAGGCCTGATTGGTAAAGTGCTGCAGACATGGTTGTTGTTCTGAAAGGCTCTCCTCTCTCCACAGAGAAATGCTGGAGCTCTTTCAGAGTGACCACCAGGTTCTTTGTCACCTCCCTGACTGAGGCCCTTCTGCCCCAATCACTCAGTTTGGCTGGGCTGCTTCGCTCTTCCATTTACGGAGAACACTAAAAGAACACTATACAGAGGCAGGCAAGGACGAAGTAGGAAGATTCGAGGAGGGAAGAGGGACAGAAATAGTGGTCACTGGAACCTTAAGAGCATGTTTAACTCGACAGAGAAAGAGAGAGATAGAAAAGAGGGGTGACAGGAAGAGAAGGCTATGGATTATTATGTGTCCCTATTGTAGTATGGAAGTTAAGGACACTGTGAGTGAGTGTGTAAGTGTGAGTTTCAGTTCAGTTCTGTGTGTTGCAGAGCCTGATGGCGTGAGGAAAACTGTTGCATAGTCTGGATGAGAGGCCTGAATGCTTTGTAACCGCTTCCCTGATGGTAGGAGAGTGAAAAGTGAGTGCGAGGGGTGTGTGGGGTCCTCCACAATGCTGTTGGCTTTTTGGATGCAACATGTGGTGTAAATGTCTGTGATAGAGGGAAGAGAGACTCCGATGATCTTCCCAGCTGTCCTCACTATCCTCTGTAGAGTCTTGCTATCCGAGACGGTGCAGTTCCCAAAACAGGAAGTGATGCAGTTGCTCAGGGTGCTCTCAGTGGTCCCTCTGTAGAATGTGATCAGGATGGTGGGAGGGAGAAGGGCTTTCCTGAGCCTTCTCAGAAAGTAGAGACGCTGCTGGGCTTTCCTAGTGATGGAGCTGGTGTTGAGTGATCAGGTGAAGTTCTCCACCAGATGAACACTAAGGAATTTGGTGCTTTTGACGATCTCCATCAAGGATCCATCGATGATCAGTGGAGAATGGCTGGTTTGTGCTCTCCTAATGTGAACAACAATCTCTTTGGTTTTGTCAACGTTCAGAGACGGGTTGTTGGTTCTACACCAGGCTGTTAGCTGTTGCACCTCCTCTCGATGAGACCCACCATGATGGTCTCATCGGAGAACTTGAAAAATGTGGTTTGAGCTATGCATTGCTACACAATCGTGAGTCTGCAAAATGAACAGCAGAGGGGGGCACAGTGCTCAGTGTGGTGGTGCTGGAGATGCTGTTCCCGATCCGGACTGAGTGAGGTCTCCCACTCAGAAAGTCTGACTGAAAGAAAATGCAAAAAAATACACAAAAACCTTGGGAAATTTTATGGGGTAATATTGATGCTTCTGCTAGAGTTGATGTATGCGGGTGGCACAGCTGTGGCTGCAGTGAAAGGAGACTTGTTGTTTTTGTTGTTTGCGATTCTTGCTTTTGTTTTTTACTACATATAACACCTGACTGTGATAAAGTGCTCTGTTATACTGCGTTTCAGTATAGTATTGATGATATCAATAGCTGTGGTGCCATAATGATGATGATGATAAGAGGTGGACTAATTCAGATAGGACACTACAGAAGGCTTAGGTGTGAAATGCAAGCCCTGCCACTGATTCTTAATATGTTCGGTCTACAACTTCTGCACATTTTTACACTGACATATCCTTTATATTTATTTGCTGTATTATATGTGCATATTTATCTGCACTTGTTAGTTTTCTATCTAAAAACGTCTGGAAATGTTAGCTTTTTTATGTGAGCTACAGTTCAGTAAATACAAGATAAAATATTGTTTCTATTTATTGTACTATGAACTAACCAAACTACAGCCCAACAAAAATTAGTAAAGGATTTTATAAGCTTTTGTTTGTAATTTGCACTGCATTTTATAGCAATACATGTTTAACAGTGAATTATAAATGCACTAATATTGACCGACTGAATCCTATTAAAATAAAGTTCTGACATTTTTCTTTTATGTTTTAGGAAATAACTGCAATTGGCCACTGGTTGCAGGAAGTACCGGTTGATTACAATGCTTTTCTACAAAATGACACAGACCTGGATTCCCTTAAGCAAATACATCTTTACAGAGTACTTTGACCTAAACTTAAAGACGATCCACTGAATAAAATATCTTGTAGGAGTATATGTTTCATGAATGTTTTTTTTTTTTACCAGGGACTATTCATTTTAGATTTATATGTATTGAAATCAGTTTAAACAGCCCTAACCCTAGATCTGTGCTTAATATTATTGTTTATAAGATCCCATGAACTCAGGTTTGGTCCTAAATTATGGTTAAGTTTCTGTGCATGTACTTTTTAAGGCTGGGTTTCCTCCAGTTTTGGTGATTTCTATTCTCACTTCCGAAAAATCTGCTATGATTGACTATAGTAAATTGCACTAGGTGTGAAAGAATGGATTAATGAATCAAATAATTAACAGACAAAAAAGAAACATACATTTATGTCTTCTTAATCAAGCAGATTGGGATAGGAAAGCAAGTATTCTTCTGATAAAAGATAACAGAATTAAGTATATAAGTATAAATAAATAAGTATATAGATATACAGTATAAAAAGTATATAAGTATAAAGGAAACCGATATGGTGTGTACAGATACTGTGAGGGTGTAATGTGTACTATACATTTTTTCACTGTAATGTTGTAAAGATGGGAGTAGGCCTTTTGCAACAGATCCCATACAAAGTGCAAAGGACCAATAAAAACGCTGACCTGAAGCCTAAGATGAAGCAGCATTAGTCTCTCCAGGACCTTTGTGACATGTTATGTGAGGGCTATAGATCTGTATTTGTTTAGGTTTGAGGAAGTTGTCTTCATTAGTACAGGAACCAGGCTCAATGTTTTTTTTTCACATTTTTGGTAATTTGTTGATGGCTTTGGTTGAAAAGGTGCTGGAGGATTCCACACAGGTGATTAGCTCAGGCTTTCAGTACCCTTGGACTAATTTCATCTGGTCCTGCAGTTTTTCCAAGCTTCAGCTCCCCAGACTGCCTCTTAACCTGGCAGGAGTGACAGATTGGTGGGGGTCCTTCATGTCCCTGGTGATCTATGGTTTGTTATTAGGAGAACAACACACCCTTCTGACTGGAATTATTATCTGACTGGAAATATGTTTTTGTGTAGATGTTGATGTAATAAGTTTTTCAATCAGTGTTGTTGTTGATGCCAATATTTCCTCTAGTTGGTCCTTTTAATACTTCCTAGTCTGTTGTTTCAAAGCAGATCTGCAGTAAAACTTCAGGGTTGCACATTTTTGGGAGCCATTACAGATACTGACTGTAATAATACCACTATTGCAAGTGTGCTGAGTTTGCTGAAAAGGTAATTACTAAAAGTAATTAAACTAGGTTGCAATCACCATTTCTGTTGAGCTCTATGTTCTCTGAGATTGTATGAATTTTGTTATTTCTTGGCACATGGCAGGTTTGTTTACATTTAAGGTTTGTCTTACGCATATGTTTTAAGCACTGCACTAGACAGCGTGAAAACCCCACCACCAAATTTGATTCAACTTACAATATCAGTTTCATTCTCATCTGGACTCAACAAATCGACTCGGGTGTATAAAGATTACAGTCGAGTTTTTTAAACTTTTGGCCCATAGCTTCAGAACCTAATTAATAGCTTAATAACTAATAATAATGTATAATTTAGTAAGTACATTTGTGTCTTTATTGCCCATTGTGCATATTTTTTATATGCCTTTGCCATACAAATAAGTTATTAGGATTCCACAGTCTTACTTAAGACCTCAGTTATGTTAGACTGGTACAGTAGCTCTGGCATTTATTTAGTAAGATTCACTGTAAACTGGGACTCTAACTACACACATTGAGTTAAACCCCCTCCTTTAGTATATATAGCTATAGCTGTACCCTACCTGAGATCCTGAAGCTGCATATCTTGGCCTCAAAGGCAGTGTAACCACATTGATGCAAAATTCTACAAAATACCAAAACTACCAAACTTCATTATATTTTTATCATTTACCAGTTTTAAAATGCCCAATCCAAATTGAGAGCCATGTAGTTAAAAAAATAAATTACCCTCTTTAAAAATGTTACTATATGAATGTATTATATACAAAATATTGCCACAGACTCGGCCGACAGTTCTTTTGTCTCACATACAAAGCCAACGTTCTTCTTGGGAATTTTCAGAAAAAAACTAATCTAAATGACAATAAATTATTCTCTTTTTCACCTTGACTGTAAACATATTAATCACAAAAGGGGAAAACAATACAATGACAGCAGCAATTACTTGCAGTGTTTTTAATAACAGAACATGTGTATTGTGTTGTACACAAGTAGCAGAGACTCCTTTACATTTCACCTTTCCTTGCAGTCTTAAAAAAACCAAAAAGAGACACACAATGAGATTAAACCTAAAACTATATTATACATATTATCATAAAACTATAATAAAATGTAAATGTTAATGTTAAAATTTAGACTGCATTTATAAAACTCTTTTTATAAACAAAATTTGCATTACAGGATGTAAGCTTTAAATGTTTGAAAACTACTTATATCTCACTGACCAATATTTAACATGAAACAATCTGAACACTGAATGCTTTCTTTAGAAAATCTCAGATTTATAAATACTTAAGTATTTTTTTTACATTATATTTTACGTTTTATTAAATTGCGTAGTCTTAAGCAAAAAGCAAAAAAAAAAAAGCAGGAAAAAAAAATCTTCACTTTTTTTAAAATCCATCAGGTTTATTTCCATTTTTATTAAAGGCTGAAAGTGTTCACATATTGTTGAATCCCATCATTCATTTCATGTTGCCAGACGCCCCTTTCTGAAACTGTCTCATCATCGACTGTAGACCAGCCATGCCACCTACAGCAATACAAAAACATTATCACCTAAAAGCCTCATCACAATAATTAATAAAAAACATTTCTTTTTAGACAAATGTGTTCAAGGCATTTAAATATTTATATTTAATATAATATGGAGTAGTGCATACCCATGTGGTGCAGCAGTCTGGGATCCATCATCTTTGCCATCTGCTGGTTCAGTTTGGCCATCTGAGATGGGTTAACGTTCTTGGACATATCGCCTCCTGTAAACAAATGTGACAGCGTACAGCACAGTTGTAAAATGCCAATAACAATGTGAGAAAGTTGCTCCCAAAATCATGTGTATGTACATAAGAAATTGTGTATCATATGGAACATACCTTTAAATAAACCTTTAATGCCACCCTTTTTTTTGACCATCTGAGCAAATTTCGTGTACTGGGTAAGTAGTTCCTGCACGTCTCTGGTGGCTACACCTGCACCCCGTGCCACCCTCTGAACCCGGTTTTGCTGCTTACTGAACAACTTTGCACCATCTTTGTTGTCCAGTTCTGCAATGAGTAAACAATCTTTTAATAATACTGTTTATACCAATTTTTGACTAAATTCTCAAATCGTATTAATCAGAACTTCTATATCAGGCTCTGACAATAAAACCGTTTATAATTCAAATCACAGGTCTGAGGATTAAGGTGACTTTCTAATACATGCGCAACTGCTCATTTTCAGTGTGAACGTACAGTAAATGCTCCACATTATCTAAACCTACTAATAAACAAATCCATCATTTGTTAAACAAACCAAATCATTGATATGTTAGCTTTTTTTTTTCATGTTTTTGTTTATTTTTTGTTAAGAAGCTTTCTGTGGCAAGCTGTAACTAAGATTTCCACCAGTGTTTCCATAAGTGTTTAGGTATAGGTAGATATTTTTTAATTCATTTTTTTAATCATTTTCTAAAACACCATGCATCCAAAGTAAAAAGTTACAAAAAAGGCATACCTTGGTCATTCATACTGTCCATTATGGTCAGAAATTTATTTAGCCTGGCCACAGACTTCTGTTCATTGTCTTTACTCAGGAAGTCTGTTCCAAAGCCTGGGATCATACCCTATATAAAAAACAAAACACTGATTCATTCAGCTTCAGACATTAAGAATGATACATTGTATTCATGGCTATAAGCCGTACTATGATTTGCCCAAAGGGTCCCATTTTCATGATGTTCTGGAACTGCTCATACATGTCCCTGAGTGTGAACTGACCTAGAAGTTGATTGAAGAGTAATTAGAAAATAACATGGCAACAAGCAAACAGCATCTGCTACATAGTCTGACTGATTTAATGTGGGTGGATCTATTAACTATGTATCTCTCTCTGAATACATATACACTATATGGCCAATCTTTGACCATCACAATTCAGATTAAAGTATCTTAATTTCTGTTATAATGAGCTCCACTGAAGAGCATTAGTAAGGTCTGGCACTGATGTTATGGGGTACCAGATAATCTTAATGGTGTTCAGTGAGCTTGAGATTAGGGCTCTGTGCAGTACACATCCATGCCAGAATTCTTGGCAAACCGTGTCTTCATGAACTTTGAATATTGTCATGTCTGGGCACTTCAGTACCACTAAAGAGATGTTAAATTTTAATGCTACATGTACTGCTGTGGGCTTCCAACTATGTGTCAAGAGTGTGACAATCAGGTGTCCACATACTTTGAACCATCAATTGACTGACCTGATAAAAATGGGTGTCTAATCTAATCTTAAACTAATGTTATCTAATTTAATCTAATGGTAAACCTGCACTATTCAGGGATCTGTTCAATGCTTCATCTTACCATGTTTAAGTCTGTCAATTGTCAGTAGCTCCACAGTGTCATCAAGTTTGAGTTCATTAAATTTATCTATAAGTCCCTCAATGTCTCCCATGCCTGTAAAGACAAGAGCAACGCAATTAAAAGTAAAAAACTTTTGTGAAAAAATATGAAATAAACATGCAGATGAGGAGAAACTGGAAACTGTACCAAGCAGTTTGCTTATGAAGGGCTGAGTTTTAAAAGGCTCAAAGTCAACAATGTGCTCGCCTGTGCCAATGAAAATGATAGGACTCTTTGTGGCAGCAACTCTGTTCAAAACATTTTATAACAAACCATAAGTTTTACATTTTACAGGCATAAAAATATGTTTTTACCCTAAAGATCAGTTATGTACTTACGCACTAAGAGCACCACCACCTTTAGCATGGCCATCCAGCTTAGTAACAATGACGGACGCCACATCTACCTTGTCTTTGAAGGCCTTAGCCTGAGCCTCACAAGCCTGACCAATAGATGCATCCATCACGTACACGATGTTGTCGGGTTGCTGCAGAAGTCACAAGAGCACAAAAGATATTTCAATACTGGTTGATTTGTTACTACCAACAAGTGTTTTGTTTTACACAACCAGACTGCATCAAACACTTACCACAGCATTCGAAACCTGCAACATTTCTTCAAACAGTGAATCTTCTTGCTTATGTCTTCCGCTAGTGTCAACAATGATTATTTCAAAGTTTTCTGTCTTGAATTTTTCAACTCCCTCAGCAGCTATTATGACTGGATCCATCTCTGTGTAACTGTTGAGGAACAGAAGCTTGAAAATAGTAAAACATTCATGTTCTTAGTCAGAATATTTGTTATAACAGTCGAGAAAACATTACCTTCCATAAAAGGGAATTCTGGCTTTTGTTGCATTTTGTTTAAGCTGATCAAAGGCACCTTATGGGAGAAAAAAAAAGTACAAATATATATTTAATCCACAGTCAACTCTGCTTTACAATCAAAATGACAGAAGTAAACCTCACCTGCTCTAAAAGTGTCAGCACAGATCAAGCATGTTTTCCATCCTTTTCTTTGGTAGTAATATGCCAACTAACAAAACAGTATGAAGAATCACGATTACAAAGAACTCACCAGCTATTTGCTGCATGGCGTTTAAAAATTACGTGGCTTACCTTAGTACATGTTGTGGTTTTTCCACTACCCTGAAGACCAACAAACATGATGATGTTGTTCCTTTCTTTTGTAGGTGTCCATGATTTTACACCAGGGTCCACCAGCTATAGAAAATAAAACATTAAATCATTAAAACTAATCTTGTGAAACCCTTATAATTAGATGTGCATTTGATCTGCATGAAATATTTTAAATTCCATGCAAAAGTTGATTCAATGCGAAGATATCTATATACAGAGTAATCCAGACTAATTACCAAAACCTTCAACTTTACACTTGTAAATTCTCTGATCAGTCAGAAAGTGGTGATACATTTTCTACAACAGCAGCCGGGACAGCTGTGATGGGTGATCAAAAACACATGAATGCAATAATGTGTTATCATTTAGTAACATCTTTTTCAGAATCTACCATATAGAGGATGCAGCATATAACCAAATAATAATAATAATGGAATATGGAATGTTTTGCTATTATACAAAGTAAAATGTATAATCAAAAGCAGGCAATTATTTAACATTTATGGAAGGAGACTCCAGTGTCAGAGCTTTGTAACAGTAAGTTTCCTCCACAGGAGTCACAGCACAGAGAATTTGCCTTGTCCAGTTTCTCGGTTAAAAGCAGTGAGAATTTCCTGTCCTATTAAATAAAAAAAATAGAGAAGAAGAGAACCAACTCTTCATATACTTGTGTTGTGGACGTTTCAAAATGTAACTAAAACTCTTAAAATCACGTTTTGAAATACGTTTTGTTAACAAATTTATGTTAATACATTTAAAAAAAATATATAATTGTGCTGATATAATTAACTCTTGTTTGGTAATAGCCATTTAGAATTGTCCTGCACTCATCTCACACTGGTGTGTATTGCATTTTATGTAGGCTTTTGTACTGTTGCGTGCTGCACCATGTTCCTAACATTTCTTACAAATCCATAGGTTAAAAATGACAAGTTAAATAAAAACTGACTATTTTCTTACAACACACCTTAAAGTGTTCTTTGTTAATTAAATAATGCCACTGTGTATTAAGTGAGCACAAACCTTAACAAGCTCCTTGAAAACAGCATGCTGGATCATTCGCCTCTTATTCAGCCCAGAGGGCATGTTCTCAAGGTCAATGGTTGCCCTAAGAATGATTAAATATAATTATTATATATATTATATATTTATTATATTATATATTATATAATTATTTTTATTTTATTCATTGCAGGAAATAAAGACGACATGGATTTTTTTTTAAATCCACCTGTACGTACTTGACATTTTCTCTGAGCTGCTTCACCAGTTTGATGTTCATGTCAGCTTCTAACAGGGCAGCACAGACCTCTTTTAGCATAGCATTTAAAACCTGCAGAAGAGAAGAGAATCACAATGCCCTGAACAATCTTTAAGAGGAAAATTGTGCTGTTAAAGAGAGTCTGCGTTGTCAAATATACAAATGCAAAGAAATGTTCTTGTACCTCTTCGTTGATAATGGTGGCATTGCTGAGGGAGCGCAACGCCGCTGTTATCTTCCTTCCCATGGCTGCTAACACCATGTTTGCACTTTAAATAGGTAGCGGCCTATGACAGATCAAAACAGTGACCTAATTTTACAAATATGTAGCAATTAGTAATGGACTTCTTATTTTCAACTCCATACATATAAGGAGAACCCCACAGCTTCCCAAAAAAAGGCTGAAAAGTGCATTTGAGCATTATCTAATATACAAACCCGATTTCAAAAAAGTTGGGACACTGTACAAATTGTGAATTAAGACAGAATGCAATGATGTGGAAGATTCAAATTCCAATATTTTATTCAGAATACAACATAGATGACATATTAAATGTTTAAACTGAGAAAATGTATCATTTTAAGGAAAAAATAAGTTGATTTTTAATTTCATGGCATCAACACATCTAAAAAGAAAGTTGGGACAAGGCCATGTTTACCACTGTGTGACATCCCCTCTTCTTTTTATAACAGTCTGCAAATGTCTGGGGACTGAGGAGACAAGTTGCTCAAGTTTAGGAATAGGAATGTTGTCCCATTCTTGTCTAATACAGGCTTCTAGTTGCTCAACTGTCTTAGGTCTTCTTGTCGCATCTTCCTCTTTATGATGCGCCAAATGTTTTCTATGGGTGAAAGATCTGGAGCATTCCTGTATGTGATGCAGTGCCGTCTAAGGGCCCGAAGATCAAGAGGATCCAGTATGGTTTTCCGGCCCTACACACAGAGATTGTTCCAGACTCTCTGAATCTTTGGATGATATTATGCACTGTAGATGATGATAACTTCAAACTCTTTGCAATTTTTCTCTGAGAAACTCCTTTCTGATATTGCTCCACTATTTTTTGCCGCAGCATTGGGGGAATTGGTGATCCTCTGCCCATCTTGACTTCTGAGAGACACTGCCACTCTGAAAGGCTCTTTTTATACCCAGTCATGTTGCCAATTGACCTATTAAGTTGCAAATTGGTCCCCCAGCTGTTCCTTACATGTACATTTAACTTTTCCGGCCTCTTATTGCTACCTGTCCCAACTTTTTTGGAATGTGTAGCTCTCATGAAATCCAAAATAAGCCAATATTTGGCATGACATTTCACTTTTAACATAAGATATGTTATCTATATTCTATTGGGAATAAAATATAAGTTTATGAGATTTGTAAATTATTGCATTCCTTTTTTAATTCACAATTTGTACAGTGTCCCAATTTTTTGGAATCGGGTTTGTAAAATACGGACTTTATGAGAGGAAACAGGTATAAAAGTTGCTTTGCCTAAGATCTTCTGAGCTAGCAACACTGTAATCAGTACCCAAGATCAGTGTAAGACTGCTCGGGGATTATTTGGAAACACTCAACTACTTGTGCGCTTTCTTGTTGTGTATGCTAGCACTCCTGACCAGAGCAGCTAAAAACACCACGGAGGGTGCAAAGCCCCAAGTGAGCTGCTATGGCCGATTAGTGCTTTTGATGTAACTCGATATAAAATGTGTTAAAATACCAACACTGTCTCCTCCCTAATTTGAAGTATCTCACTGTACATGCGCTTCACAAACAGAAATATTGTGATTGGATATTCAATTTGCAACACTTATAGTAAAATGTCTTCTGATATTGAGCAGCACAGACTGTCAGGATCGTACTAAACTGTTTAATTGGATGAAACACTCAGGTGATTCATTTATGTATCAACTAAGTGTAGTGGTCATTGTTCTGCATTGCGATATTTTTATTATGTGGGTTGTTTAAAAATAAGCACTTCCCCACCAAACTGTTCTTTACTCTTTAGCAAAACACATATTAGCATCGTTAGCGCTCTTCCTGCCTTGGCCCTCCTCTATAATCAGAGGTGCCTTTGAGTTCCAATTTCACTCAACCACTAATGCCATACATACACCAATCAGGCATAACATTAGAACCACAGGTGAAGTGAATAACACTATCTCTTTATCATGCCACCTTTTACATTAGGCAGCAAGTGAACATTTTGTCCTCGATGTTGATGTGTTAGAAGCAGAAAAAATGGGCAAGCGTAAGAATTTGAGCGAGTTTGACATGCGCCAAATCGTGATGGCTAGACGACTAGGTCAGAGCATCTGCAAAACTACAGCTTTTGTAGGGTGTTCCTGGTGTGCAGTGGTAAGTATCTATCAAAAGTGGTCCAAGGAAGAAACAGTGGTGAATAAAAGGATCATGGTTGGCCAAGGCTCATTGATGCATTTGGGAGTGAAGGCTGGCCCGAGTGGTGTGATTCAAAAAGAGCTACTGTAACTCAAATTGCTGAAGAAGTTAATACAGGTTCTGATGTATGAGGCTGCGGAGCCACAGACCAGTCAGGGTGCCTATGCCCATCAAAATGTTATGCCTGGTCGGTGTATATGATAACAAGTTTGACAACGTGCTCATGTACAAAATATTAAACAATACAGGATAAAAAAAAAAGAACATTAGCATAACTGTGTAGCAGATTATGTATTAGCATCACTAGCGCGCTTTCCTGCCTTGTCTGTGAATCTCACAATACATAACGTTATTACACCAGGTCATTGATTAGAAAACGCACTGTTCACAGTGGACTCAAATATCATGTAATGCATATGCGAGATAACCCTGAACTCCTAGTTATACAACTTTACAGCAGCAGCTTCAGCCACCTGCTTTACAGCGTATCTGAACACCGCCATGTTTTAACTGAAAAATGTCCTCCTAATCAAACTCATTAACTTCATTAAATGGTATTCAACTAACTTGAATTGACTATTAAACATGACTACATTGGTAATGATGCCCCATTTTACTATTTAAACCGGAAACATTTCATATTTGAGGCATTAAAGCGCAGCAGGGAATCCCACCTTTGCTCTCTAACAGCTGCTGGAACTGGCTGAGTTCCGCTCGCGCTCAAGTTGGAAGACACGCTTGCTATTGTGACGTCAGCCAATAGGTGCACTGTAACCATTACCAACTCGTAATCGCTTCCCAGACAAAAGCTCCGATAACAAGCAATGACATGTATTAAGATAAAATACATTAACTACAAAAATAGTATTCATAAAAAATACAAATAAATAATAATATATATATATATATATATATATATATATATATATATATATATATATATATATATATATATATATATATATATATATATTTATATTTATATTTATATTTATATTCTGTGTGTAATGTTTTAGATGATCTAGATAATTACTTGGCTGACAGAAAGCTATAATCCAAAGCATTGCAGATGACCTCAGGTGTGCAGTTTTCAGTGAGGTCTGAAGGTTTGCAGTTTCTTGTTTTCTTGTTTTAGTGTCATGCTGTAACAGGTGTTGTTTTACTGTCATGATGTCCAGTGAGGATACAGCATACATAAACTTTCTTTACAGTTCTGCGCTTCCAGTTTAGTTGTAACAGTTTGGGGGGGAAAACATATCGGTGTCTATATACTTTTGGGGGGAAAATGTGTATTAATTACTTTTCTTTTTCTATGACTTTTAATCGACTTTTTAATCGTAAATGTCAATTAAACTATTAATCACTGACATTGGTCTAATATGCTTTTTTTTTTTTAGCAATATTGTGTAGACAGAACTCATCATGTCCCTTGTTTTTAAAAATCCCTTGATATTTCATGACACAAACGTGAATATTTAAACAGATTTTATTATTTATTTATATATAAGAAACACTAAAATAAGTTAATGCGATTAAAAATTAATCGCAACAATAGTGAAGCAGTTCAAACGCACAAAGGGGTGAAGCCCAAATCCAGGCGTCTCGCTGTTAGCGGTGGACATATGAGTGACATTAAATTGAACCAATAGGAGATGAGAAAACATTAAACCCCGCCCATAGCGCTTCCTTGTCGGTTACCGAAGTAGAAGGAATCAAAACTTGTCGTCAACACGCGCATCCCGCCGGAGGAGTCGGGCAAGTCCGGACTTTCACCTTTATCCAGTGAAAAGTATTACTTATCGTGTATTCTATAACTGCGAAATGTGTTTGTGAGCATTTGTGGTTTTACCGCGCACGACTTTTTGATCGTAGTTAGTGAGATAAAACCAGTCGCTGATAGAGAGAGTGCTCTGGTGTGTGGGCTGTCTGGCTGTAACGTCACAGTACGACTGGGAAGCGTGTGTCATTAACAAAGGCTGTATTTCCTCTCGAAATGTGTCGCCTTTAGCGCTTTTTTAATCAGCGCTCACTGTGATCAGGTTCAGAGACTTCGTGTAGTGACTTTCCCCTACTGTTACTAGCGTACGAGCTCAAAATATAACAGTTCTGACTTTCCGTTTCCCTCCTTTTTTTTGAAAGTCTAGGACACTACACCGGACAGCACCGAGAGACACAGAGAGAAAAGAAACCAAGATGCCGCTTCTCCACAAAAAGCCCTTCGTCAGACAGAAACCTCCTGCTGACCTCAAACCGGACGAAGAAGTTTTCCTCTGTAAAGTCACCCACGAAATCTTCCGGACCTACGAGTGAGTCCTGCTGCTTGTGTAAACCGAGCGCCGTTTCGAACTTTGTTGATACGTGCTTGTGGATGTTAGCGGGTTATGCTAGCGAATGGCATTGAAACTGTGATGAAGTCGGGCGACGCAGTGACGTCGAGGAAAGTTTTTCGTTCAACTAATTCACTGGTGTTCGTTATTTCGTGTTCGGGCATCACTTTCGTTTCATTTGGTCTACTTTGCGGTCTTACAAACGTAACACGGTGTAATGGGATACTGTAAGTGATTAGACGTGTTGTTCCGAAGTGGCAGGTGTAAGTAGTGTGGATAAATGTACTAGCTTAGCTGAGCTAGTAGCTAGGTTACGCACCAGCACCTCGTCTCTAGGCCAGTGTGATGGTAGCTAGCTCAGGGTTAAACCAGCTTCAAAATGTACGAAAGTCATGTGTGTGTGTCGAGGTGTTGCTCAACTTTGACGTTAATTTCGTGTAGCTTGTCAGTGTAGTTAAAGAACAGCGTCCCTTTGTCGGGTTTCAGGTGCTGTTAACTTCTGACCGCTCACAGGATGTTTTGCTAGAAACGTGGTAGCGGCTATTGTTGGAAAATATATACCTGTGACTGTGTCCCTAACCTAAGTTCCAGTTTATAGTCACTATTACTAGTTCTAATCTGTCTTTAGTGGAAATAGATACGACGAATTGCTGTTCACTTTTCATAAAAGTATGTTATTAGACAATTCGAGTTAACTAATGGTGTATGGACTCACACCTTTTACTGCACTGTACCTCAGCTTTTAGTTTATGAGGAACACTTACACTGCTTGGCTTGTATGTAGATTTACCACACATATCTCCAATCGATGCCTGAACTCTATCTATTCTATTCGTCACCATGTCATGGTGTTTTTATGTAACACCAGGTTTCTGGAGAAACGTCTCATTTCACTGTATATATATACATGTTTGAAATGGCAATAAAAGCTTCTTGACATGACTTGGTTCACCCTGTGTATCATTTGAAATCAAGCCGTCATGAAACCATAACCTCGGTCTCTTGATTCACTGTGGTTTCAAGACTAGCACAAGGTTCCATCCCTGGTTGTTTGTTTTTCCTCTTCTTCAAATCCCATGATCAGATCAGCAGCAGATTAAGATGTCTTTTTGGTGCTTGTGTTTAGAGCGTGTGAAAAAAGCTCCTGAAAATAAAGTGTATATACTGTGGGTCTAGAACGGTCTGCTAGAGATTGACTAACAACTTGTATACAGACTGTAGGATCTTAATTGCTGTTAACCAGGTGGTTTAAATAATCCCTAATCAGGTGTGCCCTTAGTGTGGTCCATTTCTGCTGATGGTTAGAGTAAAATGTGGGCTGGCAAATTACATGACAGCAGGCAGATTAACCCTCATGTATACTCACCTGGAACACTTAAACATCAACTGACAGACACAGCAGTGTAATTTAACAGATCAAAACAAATGCTTGGAAA
This sequence comes from Silurus meridionalis, assembly GCF_014805685.1. NCBI lineage: Eukaryota > Metazoa > Chordata > Actinopteri > Siluriformes > Siluridae > Silurus > Silurus meridionalis. Next base: position 16,131,061 of record NC_060891.1, on the reverse strand, counting down.
AATACTGTAACAGCTCATCAATGGGCAAAACTGACTGACTCATTTTTTCCCTACACCTAATTGATCCAATTTCAAAATGTCTGTTTTATTAACCTGCATGTTTTCATGTTAGTTTATAACATTATATTTATATGTTAAATGCTCTTTTTCCAGTGAATTCTTTGAGAGGACCATTCTCTGCAACAGTCTGGTGTGGAGTTGTGCAGTGACTGGCAAGCCTGGCCTCACTTATCAGGAGGCCTTGGAAAGTGAGAAGAAGGCCAAGCTTAATCTGCAGAGCTTTCCAAAAGCTTTACTCCTGCCTCTCTTACACCTGACTGCTCTTACTCAGCGCACACGGCTGCATGAGATATGCGATGATGTCTGTGCTTTTATCAAAGAGCGGTTCTTTCCAGGAGAGATGGTTGACATTGTCACTCGATCTGGTGCAAGGTAATGTACTGAATGCTTTGTAATTTCTGTGTGAGCTGTACTATGGTGGTCCTATGCCAAAAGGTCTAGCCTGCATATGTGCAATACAATAATACGTTTTTTTGAATACTTAATTTCTGTAATAATCATGGTAGTATGGCTGCTTTTGCAAAGTATATAAATAACAACAAAGGTATATAAATAAATTAGAGCTGCAACTAACGCTTATTTTGATAATAGTTTAGTCTGACAACTATTTGTTCCAGATTAATCGAATAATCTTTTATATTAGACGTTTTGCTTATTAAAACTATATGAAACTAGTTCAGGTTACTCATGTATAGCAGTGTACTCTTCAATTTAAACATTTTAAAGCTAATAGTGGCTGCTTGTTGAGAAGTACATGGGCTATTTCAGCATGCAAGGTGAAGCATTTTGTGTAAATCAACATTTGTATTGTATTTTGCAGATGGTAAGTTGACAACTGTGCTTAAAAAAATCTATATAAAATATAATACAACATTATTTTGACAATTTTTGTTCAAAAAGACATTTTGTTAATTTGTGAAGATATAAGCATCTGGAATATATAATAAATTGAATCTTGTAATAGATTATTAAATTATATATGCATAAATTAAAAATACAAACATTGAAACAAGCATTTGAACGTAGTAAAGCTGCAGTCAATCACATTTGAAAACAGAAGTTACTGTTGTAATAGACAAATGCTGTAATAGACAGTAATAGAAATGCAGCAAGCTAACAGGCTTGATTAAAAAAGCAAAAAATAGACATTGGTGTACAAATGCATAAGCATTCGTTGAAAACCACAAGAGTGGCAAAAAATGTAACCGGTTGCTGCTGCTGTTATTTGCACTTTTAGATTAAGTGTTTGTTCGCACCACTTTAATTGAATCCATCACATCGGGTTGCGCAATCATCCCGCTCGCGAGTCACGACAGAACAGATCCAGATCGACTGTCTGAAGCAAACAAACAGTTTACTCATCACTTCACAAACTATACCTTTTTTCACATGATGAGGATTATACAGTTTTTGCTGTAAAGAATGGTGCAGAGCATTAGTCATAGTGTTATCCTGTTGGGTTAGTGAGTATCAGAACTGGGAGAGCCATCACAAGCTGAACTTGCCATTTGGGGATAGCAGATGTGTGTAGGTGGAGCTAAGAGTGACGTTTGAGGTTCCACCCACACAAATTTGAAGTTGTCCCAAAAGTCACAGAACCATTCTGATTGAATTTGTTTTGCTTTTGTTAATTTGCTTATTAAGTCTTTATTCATGTGCTACGTACAGCTTCTTCATATTTATTCATGTTTCGCAGACAACACTACAGGATCCTAGAGGTCATACCACCCCATTCCAACGGGACCGTTAATGGCTATGTCAAACATCGCATAGAGGGAGACTCCATCGTCATCAGTGATAGCGATGACGAGATTATAGTCACATCACCCAAGTCCCCCAAAACAACACCCAGTGGGTAAGTGCACCCTGATGCTTGTTTCAAGTATACAACAGTACATTTTATATTTTGCTGGATTGTATTAACCTGTTTTCATTATTTCCTTTAAAGCAGGAAGAGGAAATCCATCAAACCATCCATGTTTAAGTATAAGGTTCAACTTGTAAGTCCAGAGGGTAGTGAGCCCGTGCTTGTCAAATCGACTCAGATTGTGTAAGTTTGCAGGTTTATTTATTGTGCCTTCAATTTGGGGTTGATTTATTAAATGCTCTTAGAAGTTCAGAATTAATTGTATTAATTAGTATTATTTTGTAATAAAGTTTATTAGAAAAGTTTGTCCATAATGCATCAAATTATTGTTTTTTGTTTTAAGGTGTTATGATAGTGGCTAATAAAATTATCTATTGTATAGTCATTCTTTATATTCCCTATATTAAAAAAATTTGGTAATCTATGTGCATGAATAGAATGTTTTTACCATGGACAGGAGAGATTTAATAAGAGATTTCTGATGTATATTTGATTATGGACAGAAGAAACAGATTCTTCTGTTCAGTTTCTTTACAACCACATAAAATAAACACTGTTGACCTTGTTGTCAGATAATTTCCTTTTATGTCTACTTTGTCCTAGTCTATAAATGCAACTTGTATGTTATGTTTTTACATATTACAAGTAAAACTAATTTTGTTAGTAAATTGCATTTACGTGTTCTCTTTGTTCTCTTCTATTGCAGTCGAAAGAAGAATGTGTTCACTCGAGACAGACTGAAACTGCTACTAAAACAGCATTGTGAATCAGTGAATGGGACCATCAGACTCAAAGTATGCTGCAGTAAATTATTCCTAATTAAAATTTCTATTAATTTCATTTAGTGTCATCTTCTGTGTTAAGTATAAAGCTGTTAAACCTGTTCTATTAAATAGTTGGGATACTTTTAAAGTATTTGTTTTCTTTTCTTTTTTTATTGTAGCCATCAACTGTTGCAACATACAAACTGTCAGAACAAAGTTTCTCCCACTTTTTCCCGGATGAAGCCCCAGTGTTTGTCTTTAGTCCTCCTGGAAAGAGCAGAGTTCGCCCACTGGGTGATGCAGCTCCTGGGCAGGTGGGTGCAGCTGTGGCTCTGCTCTAAATACCTTTTTTCCTTCCTTTTTTTTCCCACTTGACTTGCTGTGGAGTTTTTCTTTAAATATTAGGTTAAAAATAATTGAATAAATGTAACAAAACTTTAAGCAACTCTTAAGGCTTCAGTTTGAAAAGTCCACTGAAGAAACACTATACATTTATTTTGACTTAATGAAGTTAAATTTTCTTTCAGGGTGCAAATGCAATACGAGCTGCAGAAGAAAAATTAAAGCTTTTGCAACAGAAACAAGAAATGATGACAGTCTGTAAGTTGTAATTATTATATATGTTTTGATTAATATATGTACAGTTAATATACATATAATATAAATGTGTGTGTGTAACAATTTATTTGCATATTATTAACCGTTAGCACATGAAAAGGCAAAAATCAAGAAGGAGAGAGAAGATTTGTTGGAAGCCAGAAAAAAAGAGAAGGTGGACAAAGAAAGAAGAAAAGAGGAGATAAAGAGAATGATTGAGGAAGAAAAACAGAAAAGGAAAGAGGAGAAAGAACGCTTAAAGGTTGAGAAAGAGCGGGTAAGTTGAACACCACATCTGGATAACTTTTTTGACCACCATGTTCAATAATGGAACATAAAATGGTATAACATTTAGTTGTATTTTCTCAGGAGCGAGAAAAGTTAAAGGAAGAGAAGAAGAAATATGCTGAACGGCTAAAGTTATGGAGTAAACCTAGAGAGGACATGGAGTGCGATGACCTCAAGGTAGGAGTCTTTCAGTGCCTTAATTACTGCATGTAAGCATATGTTCATAAGAGCCAAATGCAAAACTAGCTCTATTTTTTTTTTACCGGTATTTGTTCATGTATGTGTGTAGGAGCTTCCAACACCAGTTCCAGTAAAGACACGTCTGCCCCCAGAGCTGTTTGGAGATGCATTAATGGTGCTGGAGTTTCTAAAAGCATTTGGAGAGCTTTTTGACCTGATGGATGAATTTCCTGATGGCATTACATTAGGTATGAAAGGAATATTCATTATTTCATAAAAAGTACATGCATATGTAAAATTACTCAACATTAACTGAGCAATATATTTTATCTATAAATAATGATTCCATTTTGTTGTGTTCTGACAGAGGTTCTAGAGGAGGCTCTTGTGGGATGTGATCCTGAGGGTCCTCTATGCGAGCTGCTGTTCTTTTTCCTGTCAGCCATTTTCCAGGCCCAGGATGAGGAGCAGGAGGAAGTTGCTAAAGCGCAAGTAGCTGAGGCAGACACGAAAGGTTTTACATTTATGGAGCTAAATAATTGCTGAATTAGTTTTTGGTGGGTAAATGAGAATTGTGATGATGCACAGAACCACTGGCGAATAAACTTGCCTTTCCAAAACATTGCAGCTATGAAAGCAGGAAACAAATGGTATTGTATAAGTTGCAATTTAACCTATAATACAGAAGCCACACTTGATTATAATAGATATAAAAGTGTTTTCCCAGAAAAGCGCATTCATGTTGGCCTATTTAACTGCTTCAAGAAAGCAATAATGTAAGTTTAATTTGTATTTGTTGTTAGATCTAAGTGAGGCCCTGGATGATGATACTGACCCCACCCAGTCTGCAATCAGTGCAGTAGCCTCACTGGCTGCTGCTTGGCCTCAGCTCCATCAAGGTGAGTACAATGACTTACTTGTGTTCAGTGCAACTTGCTCATGTATTTTAAAATTATTCAATTTCATGTTGAATATTTCTATGATAAAAATTTTTTTCAGGTTTTTAAAAGGGACTTTGCAGGCATTATCTAGATATGAATGGATGGAGGGAGAGATTGAGGGAATGATCTAATCAGTAACTTTGATCAAATTAATCACTTTTATTTAGATGTCTTTTCCTGCCCCATTCAACAAAGTTGTTTATGAGGTCCATGTACTCCATCCCTGATGCGCTTGACCAGCGCAGAGTAATCAGAATGCAGGGTATCTATGAAAGCACTGATGTAGCAGCACTGGTATCTCCAGGAACTTTGTGAGGTCTATGGGTTTTTGTAGTTGTGTAGTGTTGATCTTGTCTTCATTGTTATGGGAACTAGACAGAATGTTTTCGCAGTTTGTTGATGGTTTGGTTGAAGTGGTTGCTTGAGGATTCCACACAGATGTTAGCTCAGGCTTTCAATACACTTGGACAATACAATGCACTTCCCCAAGCTTCAGCTTCTCAAACGATTTCTTAATCTGGCAGGAGTGACCGGTGATAGGTGAGGGGCTTCAGGTCTTTGCCGATCCAGGGTTTGTTATTAGTAGTCGCTCATGTTGTGTATATCCCCCAGCTGGCCCATATAACACTTCTTATTCTGTGAATTTAAATCAGATCAGCAGAGCTTCCTCCACCTCTTATGACCACTATCTTATGGTCTTCTTAATCGCAGACTGCCTTCGGATAACAGGCTGGTATGCGGGTGTCAGTAGAGCTACATAAACCCCAGTGATCCACATATTTGGGAGCCATTACAGATACAGACTGTAATAATTGCTCTATTGCTAGTGTTCCAAATTTGCTAAAAGTGACAGAGCCATACTAAGAACGCAGAAGTAATTGTGCAGTGAGTTAAAAGGGACTTGCAGCATTTCCTCCATTATTTCATAATGTGTCTAATGCACTGGAACCACAGAACAGGTCATTAACTACCTGAGCAACATGCAGCAGAACTGAACTTACAATAAAAAAAAATGAAATAAACATCGGATAATAGAAAAAAGTAATAAAACTAGTTTGTAATCACCATTTATGATCACCAGCACTATATTCTCGTTGATTGTTGTTTACATTTAAGGTTTATTTTACACACATGTTTAAGCACTGCACTAGACAGTGTGAAATCAGTCACCTACAGTTTTTTTTTTTTAATTTAAATTTTTTTAAATGAAATTTTAATCTGGACTCAACAAATGGACTCTGCTGTAATCTGTTCGGACTTTATAACCCTTGAGTTTCTTAAACCTTCGGCCCATATCTTCACAAACTAAATAATATTTAATTTGGTAAGGACAATTGTGTTTTTATTGCCCATTGTGCATATTTTTATATGCCTTCGCCACACATGAAAGGTCGTTATTTGGGCTTAACTCCACAGTCTTACTCAAGATCGAGTTAGGTTAGATCAATACAGTAGCCCTGGCATTTATTTATCAAGATTCACTGTAAACTGGGTCTCTGACTACATTTTGACTGAATTAAACTCCTGTCCCTCTTCACAGGCTGCAGTCTAAAACAGCTGGATCTTGATAGCTGTACCCTATCTGAGATCCTGAGGCTGCATATCTTGGCCTCGGGGGCAGAGTGTAACTACACCAACGCAAAATTCCGCTACCAGAAACAAGGAGGCTTTGGTTCGGCAGATGATCCATGTGTGGAGCTGCGCATGTCTACACCCACCATACTAAAGAAGCTGTCCTGCACGGCTGTTTATGACCTGCTGCCTGGTATGTGCATACTCTAGTACTAGACAAAGTCTAATCATTTGTGTGTTTTACAATGTTTTGCAAATTAAGTTAAACTAATTATAATTAATTATGTTATGCATAATTAACTACAACTGAAATGGAAAAAGTTGGGACACTGGGTAAAATGTAAATAAAAACAGAATGCAATGATTTGCAAATATCTTAAACTCGTATTTTATTCACAATATAACAAACATATCAAATGTTTAAACTGAGGAAATGGATGACAGAAAAAGAGAAGATAATTTTGAATTTGTTGCCTTTAACATGTTTTAGAAAAATATGGGACGAGGCACAAAAAGTCTGGAAAAAGTGTTATTAAAATGTAACATTTGGAGAAACATTTGGCAACTAATTAGGTTATTTGACAACAAGTCAATTAGTTGGTTATAAACATTGTATCTAAGAGATTCAGAGTCTCTTGGAAGAAAGATTGGCAGAGCGTCACTAATCTGTGAAAGACTACAAATTGTCAAACAATTTGTAGAAAATGTTTAACATAAAGTTGCAAACAGTTGGAAATCTCATCATTTACAGGGTGTAATATCAAAGGTTTAAAAGAATTGTAAGAAATCTCTGTGCATAAGGGACAAGGGTTTTTTATAATCTACCTATTTGTAACCTACGTAATTCTGTAAAACTGCTTTGTGGCAGTGTCCATGGTTAAAAACCCTATAGAATAAAAATGGACGTCAATTTTTAACATCTGTTTGGATGTGATCCTGTAGAGATCTGTTTACACTTATGTAGAATGTAGCTGATAAAGCTGATTAAAGTATATTACTAGGGAAAGAAATCTGAGCATGAACAGTGAATTTTGCTTGCAGAAAAGTGGATATGGGTAATGAACTGGGAGAGGCACTTCCTGAAGCATATGAGCATGCTTTGATGTTGGGTCAAGTCATGCATTTTTGATAACTGTCTGTAGCTGTTATAGTTTTTAATGAAAGCTTAAAATTAGAAGCACTCAGTACACTTCCTCTTCAGATTATAGTTTTGTTGTAGTTCAGAATAGTTTTTGTGTGGACTGTTTTTAATGTTTGCTAATCATATCTTGATGATAACAGGAGAGAAACTGAAGCTCCTGCATGCTCTGTGTGGGAAGCTGCTGACTCTTATTTCCACTCGAGACTTCATTGAGGATTGTGCTGATGAGCAGCGAGCTGCCAAGATGGAGCTTCGTGAACTCAAAGCAGAACAGCATCGCAGAGAGAGGGAGGAAGCTGCTAACAGGTATGACCAAGCCTTACCGCATATCACAGCAAACATACATAAAGTAGAAACATTTATCAAACTACCCCCCTCCCCCCCTTTCTTCTTGTACTGGCAGAGTTCGCAAAAGAAAGGAAGAAAAGCTGAGAGAGCAGGAACAGAAACTTAAAGAGAAACATGAGAAACTTAAAGAAGAGGAAGCGAAAAATGACACACACACCGCAGTGTAAGAACCGTAATCGATTTATCAAGTTGAAGCATCATGTTAAAGAACAGCTGATTTGAATCAAATTTCTTGCAGAGATGAGATGGACACTAGTACAGAGAGCCAGGACGGTCATGCAGACCATACAGAGGATGAAGGAGAACCTTTACAGCAAAGCAAATATAAAAAAGGTATAATTACTTGAAGATTCGGCCAAGATTTTCTCCACTGTTCAAACTGTACTTTAATTTTTATGATTTTTTTTCTGACTGTAAATGATAACCATACGTAGGCTTAAAATATGCTATTTTTTACATTATTTCTTTACTGATTTTATGAAGGCCACATGACCTGACTGACATCTAGAACATTATTCGTGTGGCTTGGATTTACACTATTAGCTTTTACCTATAGTGAGCCATTTGTCTGTTTGTCCATGATTAAAATAAGTGGAAAACTTCACTTTATAATATTTATAAATATTTTAAAATATATGATTTTTTTTTTTTGGCAAATTTTTAAAGAGAAACATAAATATGCTGTCCAAAATGTAGAAATGTGGTGAATGTGGAATTTGTTTTACATTGTTAAATAAATAAAATGATATATGCATTATATATTTCAAAACCTAGTTAATGGCAGCACTCCAAAGCTGAAGCAGGCAAGTGAGGAAGAGTTGAAGAATGGCCCCAGCCCAGAGGAGCTAGAACAACAGCAATTAAAGGAGAAGGAGTTATTAGAGCGCATTTGCAAAGCTGCAGCATGCACATATATTTTGCCACTGGGCCGTGACCGTTTTTATCGCCGGTACTGGCTGTTCCCTTCAGTTGGAGCACTTTTTGTGGAGGAAGATTTTTTTGGCCTGACTGAGGACATGCTGGAGCCTTGTCCTGTACCTGAACCCAAAACCGAAGATCTGTGTACACAGAGTCCTGTGAAGACTGGAGAGCTAGCAGAAGAGACCAGGCCAAGCCAGAGCACTTTAGTCCCAGTGAACCGACCCAATCAGTGGTCCTTTTATAGCACATCTGTTGAGCTGGAACAGCTAGTTGAAGCACTGAATCCACGTGGACACCGAGAAAGCACTCTCAAAGAGACTCTATTGCAGGAGAAGGAGCGCATCAATAAGCTGCTTAGCAGTACTTCTGCAGAGCGCTTCCACTACTCAGGTACGGCAAAGAAATAAATTAATAAAATCTGGTCATACCTCTTCAAATTAAAATGTCTTTGATGTTTTTCTTTTAACATATTTGAGCATTTTACGTTGTCAGTCCTTTAAATTCACGTACAGATAAATGTGATGCATTTGCATTATTATTTTTATTTAAGACAATTGCAAAAGATGATTGTGGAGCAAAACATTGACACAAGCATCATTTTTAATATTACTGTAGAATGGTTTTCTGGACCAGCATCTGGCTCGTCATTATTTCGAAGATTTGCTTACGTAAATCTATTTTCGAAATGCAACAGAAAATATTTATTTACATTGCTTGTTTATGCTGGAATTGTAATAAATAATTTGTCTTGCTATTGGATGGGGAATTACCAGTTTATGATATAAAAATGAAAGTTGCAGGTGAATTGCTGCTCTGTAATTTAGGAGATAAAGCACCATTAGAGGCTAAAGGGAATACAGGGAAAGTTAAGAATGGCTCCACTCCTCTGGAAAGCACTGTACCTGCTGAGCGCCACATGGAGAATCGTCTCAGGGATTTGCTGCTGGACATTGAGGACCGTATCTATCAGGGAACTCTGGGCTCAGTAAAGGTATGTCTTTTTCTTTTTTTTTTTTTTAAGTCCTGAAACCCCTGCATTTGTGTTATTACGTTCTGTCTGAATACAGTTATTGTGTATGGGGCTGAAGTGTGAATGATTTATTTAGTTTTCACTTTCTTTTTCTGCTTATATTATCAGGTGATGGAAAGAGGTGCATGGAGAGCAGCACTGGAAAGTGGAAACTATGAACTACTGGTTTCAGAGGGCAAGGAGAGCTGGGTACTCATTGGTGAGGAGGAAGCCATGGAGATAGAGGAGAACCACATAAGAGTAAAAGACAGGTAACTTTAACTGGATTACAACAAAGGGAAAAACAGATTTTCCTGTTTATGTGGTGGTAAAAATTCTCTCAGTCTGTGTTCAGAGGTATTTTTCATTTCTGTGACTAAAATACAAAAACCCAACATCTTGTGATCCTGTTGCTCAGATTGCAGGAGTTAAAGACAGAGAGCCAGAGTGCAGCGTCCACCAGCACTAGCACACCTCAGCCCGTAAACAACAATGTGCACTACCTTGCACGTGCCCTTGCTCAAATTGAGCAGGGAATTGAGCGAAAATTCCTTAAAGCTCCACTGGGTAAGATGACGACTCCTGCTCCTCCTCTTCCAGCTAGCTAATGCTACTTTAAATTAAACCTTTTTCTTCTCTGAAATTTCTTCTGCTGTTGTTTTTTATAGGAGGAATAGTAATATAATATTTGTGCTTTCCTTATTTGTTCATTACTCAGGTGATGAGGAAAGCAAAAAAGACCAAAAAACTAAGAAAAAAGAGAAGAAGAAAGATGATGAACAGTCCAGTGAAAAAGATGGTGAGTGAAATTTTTATTTTTTTTTACACCAAGAATGGACATTTTATGATAATTTTTAAAGATTCACATTCATACAAATTATGAAAGAAATAATTTAAGTGAGGTACTTCTGAACTGCAGATGGAAGTGATTGTGGGCGACAAGTGAAGACTGTCCTGGAGCGCTGGAGGGAATCTCTTCTGACATGCACCAGCCTCTCACAGCTTTTTTTGCATCTGTCTACACTGGAGCGCAGTGTGCTCTGGGCCAAGTCCATCCTGAATGCCCGCTGTAAAGTATGCCGCAGGAAAGGAGACAGCGAGAACATGCTGCTGTGTGACGGATGTGACCGAGGCCATCATATCTACTGTGTGCGCCCAAAGCTGAAAGTACACGATCGTTTTTCTCTTTCTCTCTTCCAAAATGTCACACATCTGTAACATTTTTGAATAACCAAATGTAAATAAGCATGCCTTGTTTTGTTTCCTAGGCTGTTCCAAGTGAAGACTGGTTCTGCCCTGAATGTCGTCCCAAACAACGCTCTCACCGCATAAACTCTCGCCAGCGCTCCTCTATCGACTCTGAGGAGGAACTAGAAGAGGAGGAGTCTGAGGAAGAGGTAGAAGAGTCTGAGGAGGAGGATGAAGAGGAAGAGTCCGAAGATGAGGAATCGGAGGTGGAAGAGAAAGAAAGGTTGGTTGATTTAGTTTGTTTATTGAATTGACTTGTTTGTCATTTTTACAGGAGTTATGAATCCATAAATAAACAATTTTTCACATTTTATCCCAAGTGCTCCCAAGAAAGCTGCTGTGAAGCTTTCTCCACAGACTTCTAAAGGTGGCCGTTCAAGCAATCGATCCAGACAAACTGAATCAAATAATTCTGCACCACAGAGCCAGCAGAACACGCCCAAACAAAACAGCTCCTCTGTTAAAGGAGGCTCTAAAAACTCAGGGAAGAAAGTCACTCCAGTGTCCAATGGCAGGCCCCCGCCTCGGCCTGGGAGCCGATCCAGTGCCCGTCTGAGCTTGGAGGCGATGAACATAAACAGCACCACAAATAAAAGCAGCCCTCAACCAAGTCCCTCTGCAGCTCACACAGAGTCCAGGAAAAGAGCCAGTTCAGGTTAGCTGTCAATAAATAATCCAATTCTATTTAACTACAATTTTTTTTTTATCCATTTGTTGATGTTTGATATAAACAATCATTGTGCATCACAAATATTATTACCTAGGATTTTAGGGATCTTAAATACAGTGGAACCCGGTTATGTCGATGTCCTAGGGGGTCGCCAAAAAGCATCGAGGTAACCGATAATCGAGATAAACAAAATCAGAATGGCGGCAATATATTAACGTGCTTGAAATTTCTTTATGTACATGATGTGCGTTAATAAATGAGAATGTGCATGCACGTGTTTTTGAAGGGTTTTTTTATACAACAGCGTTGCCGCGATTTGTTTGATGAAGGCATGCTATAAAAATACATACAGTACATGTTTATCTGTCATGAATCCACCTGCCACGCCCCCTTCGGCCCCCTTTGGCGTGGCAGGTGTTTTCTCGGCCGCTTTCTCTGAAGCTCCTGACTTCAATCGCGCACTTATGGTGCTCGTTTAGCATCGTTTAGCTCCTATTTAAACTTCCACACTCTCACTGTCCATTATTGTTGGTATTTGTTGGTTCACGGCGGTCGTTGTTATCGCTCATGTGTATCCCGGTACGTGTCTTCCCACCGGCACTCTCTCACCGGCTGCGCTTTTCTTCGCCCCTACTAACACTACGAACACTAGCACTAACTAACAGCAGAGATTCACCAGTATACAATACAACACCTGTAGCAGCTGTAAGCCTTGATTTTTCCGCCACTTCCGCGAAGTTCTTCTGCGGCTGCACCGAAATAACCAACGTTAAATGGCAAATTTTTCCCCCCTTGTGCTCAAGATATTAGGGTTCAGCGACATAAAACCTAACCGACATAAAACCTAACCGATAAAAAATGCTTAGAAAAAGCGAGAATTTGGCGGTTCCACTTCAAAAACGTCTACTTAATAGGGTTGTCGAGGTAACCGAGGGCGAGATAACCGGGTTCCACTGTACTTTTATGAGAAATGTGCATATGTTCTTTCTTACTGATGGCTATTTATATTAAACCAATACTTTTGTGTATTACTACTTTGGTTATCAATTGCTTCACTGCTTCTGCAATTTTATGTTTCTCCAGCAGAGGTCTCCCTTAAAAATAAGATGTCCTTGGTCCCAAGCAGCTCTTCCTCTAGCCGCCGCTGCTCTGGGAGAAATCTTGGTGTTCATGAGCTGTCAGTGTGTGAACAGCTTACAGTGGACCTGGTTAGACATGAGGATAGCTGGCCCTTCATGAAACTTGTATCTAGAACTCAGGTACACCACACAAAAAAATAAAATATATATATATATATAATGTGTAATATGTAGTCTTCCCAGTCAATCGAGTATCCTTCTTAGTAAATAAAACATTTGTTTTAAAAAAGCTTTTTCCTCCATAGTATATCTTCTCATTGGACAATACTATAGAAATGAACTGTCCTCTGAAAATAAAACAAAATACAGCCATTATTGTCAAAATAGCTGGCAACAAAACACCCTTTGTGAACATGTCAAAACTGTGTCCAAAGTGTCAATGTTTTGTCACAAGCTGCTCTGTGATGCACACTGACTACTCTAAAGTACAAACCCGATTCTAAAGACGAAATGCAATGATGTAGAAGTTTCAAATTTCAATATTTTATTCAGAATACAACATAGATGACATATCAAATGTTTAAACTGAGAAAATGTATCATTTTATAGGGAAATAAGTTGATTTTCAATTTCATGGCATCAACACATCTCAAAAAAGTTGGGACAAGGCCATGTTTACCACTGTGTGACATCCCCTCTTCTTTTTATAACAGTCTGCAAATGTCTGGGGACCGAGGAGACAAGTTGCTCAAGTTTAGGAATAGGAATGTTGTCCCATTCTTGTCTAATACAGGCTTCTAGTTACTCAACTGTCTTTGGTCTTCTTTGTTGCATCTTCCTCTTTATGATGCGCCAAATGTTTTCTATGGGTGAAAGATCTGGACTGCAGGCTGGCCATTTCAGTACCCAGATCCTTCTTCTACGCAGCCATGATGTTGTAATTGATGCAGAATGTGGTCTGGCATTGTCATGTTGGTAAATGCAAGGTCTTCCCTGAAAGAGATGACGTCTGGATGGGAGCATATGTTGTTCTAGAAATTGGATATACCTTTCAGCATTGATGGTGCCTTTCCAGATGTGTAAGCTGCCCATACCACACTCACTCATGCAACCCCATTCCATCAGAGATGCAGGCTTCTGAACTGAGCGCTGATAACAACTTGGGTTGTCCTTCTCCTCTTTAGTCCAGATGACATGGCGTCCCAGTTTTCCAAAAAGAATTAAAAATTTAGATTCGTCTGACCACAGAACAGTTTTCGACTTTGCCACAGTCTATTTTAAATGAGCCTCGGCCCAGAGAAAAACCCTGAACTTCTGGATCATGTTTAAATATCGCTTCATTTTTTGACCTAGAGTTTAGCCGGCAACGACGAATGGCACAGTGGATTGTGTTCACCAACAATGTTGTCTGGAAGTATTCCTGAGCCCATGTTGTGATTTCCATTACAGTAGCAAGTTGCAAATTGGTCCCCCAGCTGTTCCTTATATGTACATTTAACTTATCCAGCCTCTTATTGCTACCTGTCCAACCTTTTTTTTTTTTTTTTTTTTTTTTTGGGGAATGTGTAGCTCTCGTGAAATCCAAAATGAGCCAATATTTGGCAAGACATTTCAAAATGTCTCACTTTCAGCATTTGATATGTTATCTATATTCTATTGTAAATAAAATTATAAGTTTAAGATTTGTAAATTATTGCATTCCTTTTTATTTACAATTTGTACAGTGTCCCCATGTTTTTGGAATCAGGTTTGTATATCCAATTTTAATTTCTATAGTATTGTCTCTTGAGAAGATATACTAAAGTGGTTGCTGAAATGTGAGGGATGTACTAACACATTTGTGAGATACCGTGTGTGTGTGCATATCAATTAATTGATTTTTTTATTTATAACACCCATGACACTGTGTTTATTTCTGTTTCTTGCATTAGGTACCCGATTACTATGATATCATCAAAAAACCTATTGCTTTGAGTATCATCAGAGAAAAAGTGAACAACTGTGACTACCAAACTGCATGTAGGTTTGTCTGCTGACATAATCTGGTTAAATAGATGAATCTACAGTTATATTGATTTTCGATGCAGCTCTGCCATCACAGGTACAGACAACTGCACCACACAGTCATTTCTCACTTCTGCATGTTTTTACAGCGGAGTATGTCGATGATGTGGAGCTGATGTTTTCCAACTGCCTTGACTATAACCCTCGTAGCACCACTGAAGCCAAGGCTGGTATCAGGCTTCAAGCTTTCTTCCACTCTGAGCTACAGAGACTCGGCCTGGCTGAGCGAACAAGCCCTCCACAGAAACGATCCAGAATGTAAACCAAACTGCTAACACTGGAACGTCATAAATACAACAGACTTTAGACAAACAAGAGACTACATGTATGGATGAATTCATGGGTTGATGCACGTAGGCATATTGGCTTTGTCTAATGTGTTGCATGAAAAACCTGTTCTGTAGGGGACAATAAATTGCACTGTGTTCTGGAATATCCTTACTTTCCCTGACTAGGAGCAAAAAACTTTCTATATGGTGCATTTGTATTTTATATATTGACTGCAGTTCTAGACTACTGTGTATAGATTATTAATAACATAATTTACATGTGTTAAAGATTTTTTGCAACTTAAAGGAACAAATAGCATTTTTCTTTTGTTATGGTTGTGAATAATAAAATAAAATAAAAAACTATTTGTTTAAGTAATTCCCTGTAGCTTGGTTAAACACTACATAGGGACCAAGACCTGCTTCGTTTTTTCCTGTAATGCTGTCCACAATATTTATTTTAGTTCGGGATATACTTTGGAATTTGCTTTATTTATGAAATATTGTTTTTTTTTGTTTTGTTTTGTTTTTTTTATAGCTTGTTTGTGTATTGTTTTGTAAAGTACTACAAGTGTTGGTAGAACTTTACCAGGGTATCTGGGTAAATGGATGTTTTTCTCTCAGAATATTTTCCAGGTTGTTCTTCATATTTTAAAAAACTTAAATAAATTGTTTTTTCTGAATGTGTTACGTACAGTGTTGCAAATTAACATTTTACAGCGTTCTAATAACAATCAGATATGGAGTTTTCTTTAAAGACAACAATGTCTTGAAATAAATAGTGGAATTACCTGCAATAATCTTGTATAAGTGGTACTACAAAGTACATCATTTCTACTGTGGCTTGATCAGTGTATCCATGGCACAGTAAGTGACGTTGCAGTGATGTCTGTGCACTTATTCATGCTGACATTAGCGTATTATTGCTACAAAAGACACCACTGCAGCTGTGCAATGATGACCAAGTGTAAATTTGCAATGTAAACCAGTGTACAATGGTAGTCACGCGTTCATTTGCACCACAAAAAAATGCATACTGGCATTTGTTTCAGGCACCTATAGTTATTGTATTTAGGCCATGGTTAAACGTGGTAAACACTGATCCTGCCTGAGACCTGTGTGCGTATGTATATATGTGTGTGTGTGTGTGTGTGTATATATGTATGTGTGTATATGTATATAAAAAATTAGACACATGCACAGACAAAATTAGGGCTGGTATTTGATATTTTAATTGTGCGTTTGTGTGTGTGTGTGTGTGTGTATATATATATATATATATATGTGTGTATATTACACACACACACACATGCACACTTAGGGCTGGGAATCGATTAAAGTTTCAAATCCTGATAAATTATTTAGAAATATTTATCTGTTCTAAATGTACTTTATATTAATACTTGTCAAGTTTTTAAAACTCTAATCAACGTGGACAAATATGGATGCTTTATGCAGATATGTTTATTATAAGTGAAACCATACTCCGATCATAAAGACAAAATATTATTGTAAATGTTTTAAAGTAATTATAGTGTTTTAAATTATGTAAATTATTTGGACAACAAACGGAACTTCTGCTATGTTTATATATATATATATATATATATATATATATATATATATATATATATATATATATATAAAATGTGTGTGTTAACATACTCAAATTACTGTGCAAAACCATTAGGCACATGTGGGCAAAAAATTTTCAAAATTAGACGCATTAATAGTTTATTATTGTCTATTTTTAATCAACAAACCAAATTGAAGTAAATAAACAAAATTAATCAAAATTAAACCAATCTCTGAAATGACCACCCTTTTCCTGCAAAACAGCATAAATTCTCTTAGGTACACTTACACATTTTTTGAATGAACTCTGTGGGTAGGTTGTTACAAACATCTTGGAGAACTTGCCACAGATCTTGTGTGGATGTAGGATACCACAATCATTCTGTATCTTCATGTAATCCCAGGTAGACTCGATGTTGAGATCAGGTCTCTGTGAGAACCAAAACTATTACTTCCACTATTTCTTATTCTCTACACCTAAGATGGTTCTTAATGACATTGGCTGTATGTTTGGGGTTGTACTCCAGAGAGAAAAAAATAGGGCCAATCAGACACTAAGGGTACTGCATGATAGATACTTATCTGCCTGTATTTCTCAGCATTGGGGTCAGGATTGATATCAAATCTCCAACTACATTTGATTTCATCCTCCACCATGATTTACTGTTGCCTAGTTGATTTGCTAAGCCTTGTTTCGATGTAGGGGATATGGCTTTTATGCCACAATTCTTCCATTAAGACTTCTTTTGGACAGACTTCTCTGGACAATAGATGAGTGTACCTGGGTCCCAGTGATTTCTGCCAGTTGTTTGGCACAGCTGGACATCTTACAATGTCCAAGGAAAGTAACCATGATGTGTTTTTCATCTATTGCATTACGTTTCCATTGCCAGCCACTGCATCTATGGTCTTCAACATTGACCGTATCTTTGTGCTTTTTATAAAATAGCTTGTATCATGAAATTGTAGTCTGCTTCCAGTGGTAGACATTATGCAGTGTATTACTTTGTGTTTTTTTGCTGTGCTCAGTCTTGCCATGGTGTATGACCTGTAATATGAAATTATCTTCCATATCCTCAACTTAATAGCTGAGTTTGGCTGTTCTGCGCCTCGTTTAAGCCTAAATATGTAACTGATTATCATTAGCACCAGCTTGGTATAGTCTGTACTTTTCTCAAGCCTGGCTCTGATTTTACAAAAATCTAAATGGTTGTGCAAGTGTAATAACTGAAAGGTGCAGTGTAGTCACACCAAAACTATTGTGTTTGCTTACTTTCCATTTTGACCATAAATACATATATATATATATATATATATATATATATATATATATATATATATATATATATACGGAAAAACGCCCCTGTCACGTGACTCTAAGGCGTGGTGGCTGTTATGTTTAGGATGAACGCTATAGAGGCCGCGATTCTTGCACGATTCTTGCCGTTGCACTGCAGTGTGTCACGTGGTGCAGCTCTACCGCTGCAGTTGCATCGTCAGTGTGACTGTGTAGTACTGAGCGCATGCGCGCGTCTCCCTCTCTCCCCCCCGTGCTTTCAGACTTGGCCGGTCGCGTGCGCTCACATTCCCACAAAAGAAGTTACTAAGAAAATTCTGAAGTTCGGCCGCAAACTACACACTACCGGACACCATGGTGAGCTCTTGGACTTTTCTTTGAGTGTTATACTTCGAATCAGATCGGTCGACCAAAATTAGTAACATGAAACATTTTCTTTTACAACTCTGACATGATCGTTTAACTTTTGTCCATTGCGCGTAGTCGGTGTCTCAGTGGGATTGTAAGAAGCACGCGTTACCGCGCTCATCTAAATGTCCTCTTCTTGCGCGGGCCTGTGGATGTGTGTGTGAGTGACTATATATGTATGTATATAGATGTGTGTCTGTGTATATATAGTTGTGTGTTGTACACTGATGCCCTTTTACCAATCCCTAAGCAAATCAGTTCCATTTTGGGACATAAGCGGTCAGGGCCTTGAGCTTTAGGCGGCCATTTTAACTTGGATTTAGCGCCGACTTTATTTTGATAAACACTTTTTACATGAGCTGGCATTTATTTAGTGAACTGCTCGCAACATTTTATACCGTTAAACAAACCGACACGATCCCTGTCCGAAAGTAAAGATTTCCTCTCAAGGTTAAACTCAACTTTCCAAACGAATAAGCCATTTGTGTGCACGATGGTTTTTGAATTCGAGTGATGTACATGAGCCATTTGTGTGCACGATGGTTCTTGTGTTTGAATGATTATATATACATACATACATTTAATATTAGATAGGTGTGTGTGTGTGTGGGCCTGCCTGCTTCATGCCATGCTGAAATGGACTGTGAGTGAAGAGCAAATATCTGGCTCCAAGTCCCAAATGAACCACAACAGGCAGCAATTGTTTAATAGTGTCCTTAAATAATTTTTATCTTTTTGAGACTGAGTTGTACACTTGAAGACTTGACCATCTCTACACCTTTTACCATCAGGCCTCAGGAGTCACTGTTACTGAAGAAGTTATTCAAGTCTTCAATGAAATGAAAGTGCGAAAGTCCTCAACCTCAGATGAAGTAAAAAAGCGCAAGAAGGCAGTGTTATTTTGTCTCAGTGATGACTTGAAGAAGATCATTATAGAGATTGGCAAAGAAATCCTTGTTGGTGATATTGGAGACACTGTTGAAGATCCATATGCGGATTTTGTAAAGCTCCTACCTCTGAATGACTGCCGGTACTGCTTGTATGATGCCACTTACCAAACAAAAGAGTCCAAGAAAGAAGACTTGGTGTTTGTATTTTGGTATGAGACCCCCCTCTGTTGTCATATATTTTTACAAAACATTTTAACTATAACTTCAGAATGAGTCACTGTCATTGGTTTGTGTATCTCCAGGGCCCCTGATAATGCACCACTAAAAAGCAAGATGATATATGCTAGCTCTAAAGATGCCATTAGGAAAAAGTTAACAGGTGAGTTTTTATCTAAGCATCTGAATAAATGTTTTCTTTAATACAAAATATGTGTAAACTTGATGTGCTGGTTATTTTAAAGGGGGTCATGTGGTTTTGTGATGGGGAATGGTTAATATAGTCTTGTATTGTGCTGTTTGCAGGTATCAAGCATGAATGGCAAGTCAATGGCTTGGAAGACATCAAGGACCCATCAAACCTGGTCAATAGATTGGGAAGCGGTATTGTATCACTGGAGGGGCGACCAGTGTAAACTCATTTGATGCTGCCTTTGGATTCCACTTGCTTTCTATCTTAGCAGCTGTATTTTGATTCAAAGCAGTAGTTTAAAAGTTTTCTCATTTCGTTTTGTTTTGTTTTCCATATGAAGGAGATCTCTCTAACATTCAAATTTAGCGGCTTATTGCCAACTGGGAAATATATATATATATATTATTTTTTGCTACCCCCACCAAAAAAAGTTAATCTCATGGCATGTTTTGCCTTAAAAGCAAAGCTATGTACCAGGATAAGTTTAGTCATCCCCCCACAACCATTAAATTTCTGGTGTTTCTTTTTTGTATCAGAGATATTAATACTACTGTAACCGACATGACAATGCTTTCTGTTAATGCTTCACAGAGTTGCATTAACCAATTGCGAGCACTTTGCACTATACGTTTTGACGTATTTATTTCAACCGTTCTACCTAATTGGCCTAATTTGACATGGCTAATATGTTGAGTACTATGCAGATATGAAAGCACTTGTTTATACACTACATGTTGAGACACAACTGAGCATGGGTTACATGGAATTTTTCTGTGTTTGTCACCATATTAAAGTAACAACCGTTTTCATTCCTGCAAGGCACATAAACCGCCTTATTTTCGATGTACAGTGTGCCACCAAAGGCGGAGGAGGTGCTGCTTGGTTGTTGTTTTTTTGAACACTAAACGAGAATGCATAATATCTTAAAGATGGCAATACATGTGTTTGCAGCCTTAAATTAAACATTTTTTGAGCTCTATAAACTTTGTCACTTTGCAATAAAACCTTGTGGCAAACAAAACGGTTTGGGTCTGGTCTGCCTGGTTACAATTTCAATGGCATTTGCTATTGAGGTATGCTAATGTCTTTTCTTTATAGAATTGTTCAATCATTACTCCCAAAAAGGCTTCATGCATGTTAAATTTTATTGATGGTTATGAAGCTAAATTATATGATACCGATTTTTATTTTTTATAAACCTCTTTACAAACCGTAATGTTTTGTCTATGCTACATACAAAATATGGGCCTTCAGTGTAAAATGCTTTTTAAGTCAATACTGAGCAGAAGGGTTTTTGTCTGTTCAACTTTGAGCTGGTCTGACATTTCTTAAAGTTTTGATGGTATTAATGGACCAACTGTCCACATTCATGTGCTCCAAGTGTTTCTGTGAAAATGCTGTGTCTTTCAGTTGAACTGGGCTGAAGGCCAGGGCTGCCGCCGCCTTTAGAAAATTTGATATGCCAGTAGCGAGCAATCCCCTGCCGCTTGGTGCTATTTATGGCCAACATGCTTTTGTGTCTTGTCATCGTTGTCCACAAATGGCAAACCTGAACATGCCTCATAAGAGCTGTGAGAGAAGCCTGCTGGAGCAGCCTGGGCACAGTTTCAAAGAGTTTGTCACACTTGTGAATGGTCACAAAAAGTGGTGCATTTAAGTAGACATCTCTGCTTCATAATAAATCGGGATCGTTGCTTTTATTTAAAATGCTATAGAAATATGTAAACAGAATTATTTTTTAATCATGGGCAGATATTATATAGCATATTGGCTATATCACGTTTTGTAGTGTACATCATGTCACCATTGGTGCACTGGATGATCAGGAAATTTTGTAGTCATTATGCAGATCCATAGAGCATGACCCACGACTCTGACTTTCTGTATAAAAAAAAAAATCAGCTCTCAACTGTTTTAGTTCTTTGGTATTTTGTAAGTATAATTTTTAATCTACCAGGAACTTTGAAAATAGAATTTCATTAAAGTTAGAGGAGGAAAATAATGTTTGAAAAAGGTTTCACTATTCTTTTAACCAAGGTTAGTTATTTTAATGTTTAATACAACATTAGGGCTTGAAACAAAGGCCCTTTAATATAAATACAAGATTTTGACCACTGAAAGGCTGTGAGCCCAAGTTGCAGTAGTTCGTGTCAAGTGGTCACATGAGGATATGAGAGCAAATGCTGTTTTTTGAAAAAGTAAAATTCTGTCTAATTTTAACAGAGTGAATAGATACAAGGAGCAATAAGAAATCAGCTGACAGGGTTGAGAGGTGGTGGTGTTTGTGAAATACCCATTTACATTTATTTTTGTTTGTTGCCCAAGTAGCTCTTGGTGATGGCTTACAGTCTATCAGATCTATGCCTATTGCTAAACGTTGCTATTTTAAACCTTTAATCTGTGTAAATAACATATGAGAATGTTTATTTGCACAGAAACATGACACATGTAGGGAAACTAGACACCTCGGAGTCATAAGATTAAACCCCTGTACCAAATTACTCAATGTGTTCTTACAGAGGATGACAGCTGGGCTGAGGCCTAGATTGTGTTACTTAATTTTGTCAAGTTACAGATTATGAAAAAACTACACCAAACACAAGCGTGACAATTAAAATATAAAAAAGTACAAGTAGAGGTTAGATGGAAATTAAAATCCATTTAATATAGTATTGTTAATGTTCATAACATCTTAAAGTTGTGATTGCATCACCAGAACATGAGTTAACCAGAATCACACCACATCTTGTAACTCAAAAGTCAGGCTGGGCTCAAAATGTTGTGGGTTCAAACTCAAAAGGTGCTGTACAATGACTGACAGTGTATTCCAGCACAGGCATTTCAACAAGCTATGCAATAAAAACATTTAACTGTGCTGTAAACTACATGTGACATATGAAGGCTTCTTTACTTCTGACCAGTCAGATTCTTGACAATGAAACACACTGGATACGGTGCCACAAAAGTGATGATTTTAGCAATTTAACCCTTTTCATATATATATATATATATATATTTTTCTTCTTCAGAAAATTATCATGGTTGATGTGATTTTATTTTTTGCCTAAGAAAAGAACAAGCTTCACTAATCAAGTGTGATTTTAGAGGCTTTTTATTTAAATCCCCTACACATTATGCTCGAGATGCCACCTAGTGGTTATACTGGCTGTGTTCGAGAAGTTACTTTACATATGTAACCAGTGGAGAGGGCTCACTCCGATCTGATTCCAAGTAATTGCAAAATATTGTCAGTATCGATACCGATGTGGATACCGATAGCAATAATAATAAAATGTTTTCGGTGTGATTTTGTAGTCTCTATAGTTTTTAAAAGCCATTATTATCATCAATATTAAACACTACAATAATCCAGCGTTCCCTGGTGGGACTGATATTTTAATGTCATAATCGATGCGCTCGATGCCAAGTCAATATCAAAAGTATCAATACTTTAGGACTGAGCCATTCACTAGTTAGTTCATGCTTCCCGGTCAAATGAAAGCTAATGATTATTTTAACTAGCTAAACTTTAATCAAATAGAAGATATTTATATATCTAAGGACAGCTTGTGACAGCTATGACAAAAATGCACTTGTTGATTGTGCATTTCTTCTTCTTCTTTCGGCTTCTCCCATTAGGGGTTGCTACAGCGGATCATCCGTTTCCATACCCCCCTGTCCTCTACATCTGCCTCTTTTAAACCAAATACCTGCATGTCTTCCCTCATCACATCCATAAACCTCCTCCTTGGCCTTCCTCTTTTCCTCCTTCCTGGCGACTCCATCCTCAGCATTCTCCTACCGATATACCCTCATGTCCCTCCTCTGTCCAAACCATCTCAATCTCACCTCCCTCACCTTGACTCCAAAACGTCATATATGCGCTGTCCCTTTAATAAAATAATTTCTAATCCTGTCCATTCTCATCACTCCCAACGAAAACCTCAACATCTTCAGCTCTGATACCTTTAGCTCCACCTCCTGTCTTTTACTCAATGCCACTGTCTCGCCACAGTCCTATAAACTTTCCCTTTCATTATTGCAGATACCCTACTATCACAAATCACTCCTGTCACTCTTCTCCACCCACTCCACCCTGCCTGCACTCTTTTCTTCACTTCTCTAACACACTCTCCATTACTTTGCACTGTTGACCCCAGGTACCTGAACCCCTCCACCTTCTCCACCTCTTTTCCCTGCAACCACACCACTCCACTGCCCTCCCTCTCATTCACACACGTACTCTGTCTTACTCCTACTGACTTTCATTCCCCTTCTCTCCAGCATGTACCTCCACCTCTCCAGGCTCTTTTCAATCTGCTCCCTACTCTAACCACAAATCACAATATCATCCGCAAACATCATAGTCCAGGGAGACTCCTGTCTGACCTTGTCCATCAACCTGTCCATCACCACTGCAAACAGGAAAGTCTGTCGTATCGACTGCACACTTCACTGCTGTCACACTGCCCTCATACATGTCCTGCACCACCCTCACATACTTCTCTGACACACCTGACTTCCTTATACAATACCACAACTCCTCTCTCGGCACCCTGTCATACGCTTTCTCTAAATCCACAAACACACAATGCAACTCCTTCTGACCTTCTCTATACTTCTTCATCAACATTTTTAAAGCAAATAATGCATTTGTTGTGATCTTCTACGGCATAAAACCATACTGTTGCTCACAGATAGTCACCTCTTCTCCCAGCCTGGCTTCCACTACTCTTTCCCATAACTTCATGGTGTGACTGATCAACTTAATTCCCCTGTAGTTACTGCAGGTCTGCACATCTCCCTTATGCTTAAAGATCAGTACCAGCACACTCCTTCTCCATTCCTCAGGCATCCTCTCACCTTCCAACAACCTGGTTAAAAACTCCACTGTCATCTCTCCTAATCATCTCCACGCTTCTACCGGTATGTCATCTGGTCCAACCGACTTTCCATTCTTCATCCTCTTAATCTCTGCTCTCACTTCCTCTGTACTAATCCTATCTACTTCCTGCTTCACCATCTCCACATCATCCACCCCTCTCTTTCTCTTATTTTCCTCATTCATCAGCTGCTCAAAATACTCCCTCCATCTTCTCAACACTCTCCTCACTAGTCAACACATTTCCATCTCCATCCTTTATTGCTCTAACTTGCAGCACATCCTTCCCAGCTCGGTCCCTCTGCCTGGCCAATCTGTATAAATCCTTTTCTCCTTCCTTAGTGTTCAACTTTACATACAGCTCCTCATATGCCTTTTCCTTTGCTTTTGCCACATCCCTCTTTACCTGCTGCTGCATCTCTTTGTACTCCTGCCTACTTTTCTCATCACTCTGTCGATTACAATTCTGTTTTGCCAACCTCTTTCTCCTTATGCTTTTCTGCACTTCCTCATTGCACCACCACGTCTCTTTGTCTTCCTTTCTATTTCCAGCTATAACATCAAGTACCTTTCTAGCTGCCTCCCTTATCACTTCTGCAGTAGTTTCCCAATCATCCAGCACCTCTTCACCACCACCGAGCCCCTGTCTGATCTCTTCCCTGAACCTTACACTACAGTCTTCCTCCTTCAGTTTCCACTATCTTATTCTTCTTTCAGTCCTCACTCTCCTCCTCTTCTTCTTTACATCCAAAACCATCCTACAGACCACCATCCGATGCTGTCTTGCTACACTGTCCCCTGCCAACACCTTACAGTCTCCAATATCCTTCAGGTTGCATCTCCTACATAGAACATAGTTTAAGGGTGAACCCCTTTCTTTACTTTTATACGTCACCCTATGATCCTTCTTTTTCTTAAAATATGTATTCCCCACTGCCATTTTCATCCTTTTAGCAAAATCTATCACCATCTGCCCTTCAAGATTCCATAAGGCCATACCTACCCATCACCTCCTCATCACCTCTGTACCCTTCACCTACATGACCATTAAAGTCTGCACCAATCACCAATCGTTTATTCCTAGGTACACTCTCCACCACTTTATCTGACTCACTCCAGAATTTCTCCTTCTCCTCCATCTCACAACCCACTTGTGGAGCATAAGCACTGATGACATTTATCATCACCCCTTCAACTTCATTTAAAGTACCAACCCTAACCTCCACTCTCCTACACTTCTCTTTTTCCTGCTGTCTCTGTAGACGTCTTCCTCCTCTCCTTCTCCTCCTTCGGCCAACAGTAGCCCATTTTCCACCGGTACCCTGTTGGCTAACGATACCTGTGGCGGTCGTTGGCCGGCCTTGACCGATCCGGTATGAAATTCTGATTTGTGATCAGCATATTTGATCTGACATGTTTTACACTGGATGGCCTTCCTAATGCAACCCTCCGCATTTATCCAGGCTTGAGACCGGCACTAAGAGTGCACTGGCTTGTGCAACTCTAATGGCTGGATTTGTTGATTGTGCATTTGATGTATACAATTTGTCTACAAAGGGATAAAACAACTAAAGTAAGAAGACTGCAGTCCCAATCACCATAGTTCATATAAATAAATAATTTAAAACAATAGTTCCTTATTACATGTCACCCAAATGAGGATGGGTTCCCCTTTTGAGTCTGGTTCCTCTCAAGGTTTCTTCCTCATTACATCTAAGGGAGTTTTTCCTTGCCACAGTCGCCATGGCTTGCTCATCAGGGACAAATTCACACCATTTACCTTGACTGTTGATTTCTGTAAAGCTGCTTTGAGACAATGTCTGTTGTGAAAAGCGCTATACAAATAAACTTGACTTGACTTGACATGGTCCATCTGTAATGTAAATATAGTGTATACATATAGAACAATATATACCAAAATAGCCATATTGCAAATAAAGAGGTACATTTTCACTTAATCCAGTTTACAAAGTAATTATAATGTTGAACATACATGCTGAAACTGAAAGATCCATTACAGCTGAAGCACAATTATTTTTATATCTTATTTCTTTGCAGCAAGTTATATTGCCACCTCAAAGCATCAGGCTCCCTGGTTTTATTGTGACCCCTGTTACTGAGTGTCAGCAGTTTCAATGCCTGTTCTCTCCACTTATCCGTTTGGGTTATCCTCTTATTCTCTGGGTTTTCTGGAGTCCTCCTAAAAATGGCAGCAAGTAGGCTGGCTATGCATAATTATGAGTGTGTGTGTGAATTTGTGTTTATGGGTTATTGTGGGTGGGAAAGGGTCATAATTTGAATTTATGGGTTACTGATCAGAAAGTGATCTGCCAAGATGCTATTGTTGGGGCTTTGAGCGAAGCCCTAAAACCTTTCTGCCACGCTGTATCTTTTCTAACCTGGTGTTCTCGCCCAGGCTTTCTAATCAGCACAAAAAAAGTGACTGGTGTCCATTAGTCAATGTTGCCTGAGAACTTAAAACAGTTAGGACAGGATAAGCATGTTCAACTGCTTGTCCCCAAAGCAGATTTACTTTTAACAGATTTAGGTTATAACATATAAACTCACAAGTTTAGTGCCTATTACTTTATCCCTAATGAGCAAGTCAGTGGTGACAAAGATGAGGAAAATCTCTGAGATGGTAAGAGGAGAAAACCATTGGAGGAATCGGATTCAAAAGGATCCCATCCTCATCTTGGTGGAATACAGACAATTGTGATAGGTTGCCAACACATTTGTAGATATTAATAGAATGTTGTAATACAGCATATTCTGTGTACTGAGTAGGGGTCTCCATCAGTGCATCAGTCCACATTTCCTCTTATCTTCCCAGGCTCACAGGCCTGTATCTCAACAGCAAGCTAGGTGCACTGCATGAACATTGCACGAGCTTGGCCTTCGAAAGCACTAAATTCAAGCAGTATATTTTTTTTACTCAAAATATTTGCAGAGATTAGAATGTTTGCTATGAATATTATCTATTAGCAATCCCTCCACAAACTGGCCATTATTATGTTGTTAAATACTGTTTACTACGAGCAAAGTCAGAGAGGTATGTTCTCTCTGGCTGTAATAGCAGCCGGGTAGCGCTGGTCAAGGCTCCGCCCCAATGCATTCGCGGCCTCACGTGACGTCACAGCCCGTCGCCGGATCCGTACTCCACCCGCAGGAGCAGCCATGATGGTAGGTTTTTCTTTACAATTCCTCTAACCTGCTCAGGGTTTTTAGCTCACATGTCTTCTCTGCATGTTTCCTCCGATGTGAACTGTCGAGGAAAAAGTCTAAGCGACCCATTATGTGCTATCTGTGCTTTCCTTGTGACAGCAAGAAGGGCTGGACGATGGTCCCGATTTCCTCTCTGAAGAGGACAGAGGAGTAAGTTTTTTGTGTGTGTGTATGTTTGTGTTGTTTTTTTTCCCCTCGTACTTGCGCATACTAAAGCTTTTGGGATTGTGTTTTGAATACAGTGTACATTGGGTGGCGTTGGTGTTAGCCGTGTCAATCACGTCACGTCACGGTCAATGTCGTTGAAGTGCTTCAAGGCTATTAGCCAGGTTCTGAGAGTCACTTGACTTCCTGCTGGCAGTTCGCTAGCTGCTCTTTACGACTGTTCAAGAAACGCAAACACGCCGAACTCGTGTACCTCGCTGACAGCAGGATTAGACAGCAGCCATGGGACAGTTTTATAACATTCTTTGTGTCTGCATTTGCTTTATTTTCGGCTTGCACCCAAAACCGCTGGGGAAATGTAAGCAGTTACGTCTGTCAATGCCAGATTGCGGTATTACTGTTACTCGAGCTACATGGATTGATTGATTCTCACTGCTTCCTCTGTCATTCTTACAAAAGTTCCCCTTTTCTCCTTCAAATCCCTGTTAGTTTAAAATGTATTCACGAGCCTGGTCATGGCCATTGAAACACAAGGCATACACAAGACTTTCAATAGTAATGATATTAATTATAGTAAATAATAATTCTTAAGGATATTTGAGTATCGGAGAACCTGGAGAAAGACCACGAGGACATGAGGAGAACATGCACAGAGAGTAAAACAAACAAAAACGAGGAACCTGAAAACGTGAGACAGCAACACTACCTTGCGCTGCGTTCTTATTTGTTCCTCTGATATACATATGTAAAGAAATAAGGTGTCAGAACTTATATTTCAGAATAACAGTCTATAGTTAGAATCAATAACGAGAAATTCGGCACCTAGTACGCAACAGGTACACGATTCAATTCGAGATTTACTGTGAGTTCAAATGTATTTGAGCTGTTTCATGGACTAAATGACTTATTAATAATCATTTACAGCCAAGGGCCGTTAACGTGGACCTTCAGACCGATGCAACGTTGCAAGTGGACATTTCAGATGCTCTGAGTGAGAGAGACAAAGTAAAATTCACCGTCCATACAAAGGTATGCAAATGATCTGCAAAGATAAGGCTGGGTAGCAAGATCTCATGGTCTCATGTTCTAATAGTGATAATGAAATTTTGGTTAGATTTTTATGTGAGAGAATCAATAGCCCAGTCAGTTTTGAGTTACTGGAAGTTTTCAGAAATGTGTATAATGAAAATGATTTATAGCAAAATTGCTTTTGGCACATGCAAACTCTGTTGACCCTGTATTGATGATTTATGTGTTTAACTATAATCTTTTAAATGATTTTCTAGAGCACTCTTCCCAACTTCAAACAGAACGAATTCTCTGTGGTGAGACAACATGAAGAGTTCATCTGGCTTCATGACTCCTTTGTTGAGAATGAGGAATATGCCGGTTTTATTGTGAGTACAGCAGAAATATAGAACAGATTTTTTTTATTTGGGCTCTGGAAGCTCACCACCTGCACAGGTTTCAAATGTTTCAAATTAACCAGATCCAATTCAGGAGCTAAAGTTCTGGTGTCTTCTGAGTAGGGTAACATAAAAACAGGGCAGTGGGCATACAGGACTGAAAGAGTTGAAAATGTAGAGCATCTCATGTCTCTGATTGCATTGTTAGAGATTCAGAGAAAAATGGCAGAAAAGTGTGTTTGGATTTGACTGTTAGTATAAACATGTAGTTGTTATTATTATGGCACAGTTTAAGTGAATTAAACTCTGTCGATTATGTTCCAGGTTAATGCACATAGCTGAATTTTTTAATAGAGTTGCATTACAGGAAATAATAAAAATGACATTGTCCCAGTTTTCCAAAGGCGTCATAGCAGAGTGGACATTGAAAAGAGACAGAGGAACATGCTGCTAATGGAATTTTATTTGCTTTGCTTTAGTTTTTCCTTGTTTGTTGTGAAATTACCAGAGAACAATGCAATATTTTGCCCATTGTTTAATTTTCCAAATTCTAGGCAAGCTATTAACTACACCGTGATTTGATATGCATAATTAAATCAGTGCATACGGTGTGCTTCTGATGGAGAAGCTGTTAGGTGTGACAGAAGGAATTGGCAGCTCAGTCATATGTCTCTGCACTGGTTAATATTCTGGCTCGCTCTGTTGCTGTCTGATTTATTTCATTTGGATTTTACTTTGGATGCAGCCTGTGCTGCACAGAAAGCTATATGAATAATTCACTTGAGAGGAATTATATCACTTAACGTTAGTGGCAGTGTTTGCTTTGTGCATTTCAAGACTGACTCAGTGACCACTGATATCATTAGTGTGAGTGCTCCATTAGAATAGTTTTTTTGTTTTGTTTTGTCAAAAAGGCAAAAAGAATGTTAGGTGATAAAAATGTGATCATACAAATGTTGCCAGATTCCACCTGCTCCTCCAAGACCAGACTTTGATGCATCACGAGAGAAGCTGCAGAAGCTGGGTGAGGGTGAAGGCTCCATGACCAAGGAGGAATTCACTAAAATGAAACAGGAGCTTGAGGCGTGAGTCAATTTCACTTACATTTCTGACATTTGCCTTTTAGTATGTTATTGTTTCATTGAGTCAGTATCTGTGATACTAATGCCTATTGTGTTACAGTGAATACTTGGCCATCTTCAAGAAGACTGTGGCGATGCACGAGGTTTTCCTCTGCCGTGTTGCTGCACATCCCGTCCTACGGAAAGACTTAAACTTTCATGTTTTCTTAGAGTACAACCAAGATGTAAGTGTGTTTTTGAAGTGCACACAATATTTTCTGGCCTGCTATAACCATGAATGTATGAATGTATGAATCGTCTGTTCAGGTTATTGTTCATTATTGCAAGCTGCGATCTTTGTCCTTGACATACCTCTTGAGCAAAGAATGAGCTTGGTTGAAAGTACATATTGTTTCTGGTAATTGCAGCTGAGTGTACGAGGCAAAAACAAGAAAGAGAAACTTGAGGACTTTTTCAAGAATGTGGTGAAGTCTGCCGATGGAGTTCTGGTGGCAGGTGTGAAGGTGAGTCATGTGAATATGATATGTTAGTCATGTGGTTTGAAGAAAGACATTTGAGGAAATGATTTACCTGTGGTTGCTTGTAATTAATTCATTGCTCCTAATGTACTTATAAGTAACCATTAAGGTGTAAACAGAGCTGTCTTACAGTTTTTTTTGATGATTAGCTCCTGAATTATTCCTGAAGTAGAAATATGACTTCGAATAAGATAATCTTTCACTTATCTCCCATTCTATTCATTTGAATACAGGATGTAGATGACTTCTTTGAACACGAG
Source organism: Silurus meridionalis (assembly GCF_014805685.1). Taxonomy (NCBI): domain Eukaryota; kingdom Metazoa; phylum Chordata; class Actinopteri; order Siluriformes; family Siluridae; genus Silurus; species Silurus meridionalis. The sequence continues at coordinate 16,099,926 of NC_060891.1, read as the reverse complement.
AAGACCTTCCTCTTAGAGTACCATAACCGTGTCAAGGATTCCTCCATTAAGTCTGACAGGATGATCAGGTCTCACAAAAGTAAGTTTACACTGTAAATCTTTCATATAGGATGTAGGATTGCAGCACAGCTTTTTATTTAACATTGCTCTTGGGTAGAGGTTACGCATGAAGAAGCAGTGACTATGATTGTTAATTGCCTTAACCTGAATGAAAAACAAATCGGCATTAACACAATTAAGGCTTCTTGATTCAAATTAACCTTTGAATACATTCTCTAACATTACTCAATGGCCTTTAGGAGTTATTTTAATTTTATTAGTTTGTCTTACAACATAATTGTGTAATAAAATTTTTAGCAGAGGGAAAATAAATATGCGCAAGTTAAATTTAATTCTAACAATAAATTCGCCACTGGGGGAGGGGGGGCTGTTTGTCTGAAATAGTCTGCATAACATTACAGATCTTTACATTTCTTTAAAGTCGTAAGCTTACATGATGATCACACACTAAAAGCTTTTTTTTTTTTTTAAACGCTAGCACATTATACTTTCACTTGCGCAAACTGACACTGCGGGCGTCCGAATTGCTGTTAATTCTACACTAAGTGACGTGTGTGTGTTTTCATGTGTATTTTTTCATGAACAGTGGATTATTCCTACCTTCTTTGAATGCATTAGTTTGCACACAAATGTGTGATTTTCTCTGAGAGAAAACAGACATTATTGATTTCATGTTGCCCATGACTTGCTGTTCATTATGTGAAATAAAAATATGAGTAAGTTGAGTATTTTTTTTCTATCTCAACTTAACATGACCCACAAATGAAAAGAATAACCAAAGTGGGTTTGTCATTAAAACTGAGTAAAAGAATGAGTCTGCATGTATGAGCACTGGCAGTGAATTTTTTAGCACAAAGCCTTTTGCAGGAACAGCTGTATCTTATGTTGGAGCTGTCTAACAGATGCTCTTTTTCAGGTGCTGCAGAAGACATCAACAGAATTGCCTCCACGCTGTACACTTTAGGGACCCAGGACTCAACGGACATGTGCAAGTATGTCACTGTTACTGTTCTTATACTCCAAGTCCAGAATATTATCAACATATTTCTGCACACGTTCGATTTTGATTAAACAACATCTCTATGCAAATTTATCATGAAGGCTCCCTTTTTCTCAGTTAATTATTGTTGTATTATGTTCAGACTTCTGTTAGTCCCTTGGGAAATGGACTAGGTCTTCCTGCTTGATTGCTATGCCTGTCTTCCTGTCATTTTGTCTCTAGGCTTTCCCAGCTAACTGTGCTGATTCCTGTTTAAAAATGCGAAGGACTCTTGATTAGTTTAAATTATTTACAGTAAATCATGCTATGTGTTGGTACTTGCATGTTAATGAACTTCATACAGCATATCTCAAATCAAATAAAATTTTATTTGTCACATACACATACATACAGAGTACGACATGCAGTGATGTGACTGTCCAGCATTTAAGCATAAAAAGCAATAGAATTAAGGATAAAAAAAGTGGATAAATAAAAAGTATAAACTATATAAAATATATAAAAATATATGTATATACATGAATGAGTAATTTGTACTTCCAATATCTGCCATAAAGTGATTTAGTGTGATTGTACTTAGTGTCCATGTGCAGTGTGGTACAAAGTGGCACTGTGCTGTTCAGAGTTAGTGTCTTCATGTTTCAAATGGCTAATTCAGATTTTTTTTTTTTCCCCCTCAGATTTTTCTTGAAAGTGTCTGAACTTTTTGAGAAAACACGGGTATGTATATTTTATATTTATTGCAGCAGTTTTCAGTGTTCTGGTTTGCAGTAACTTCTAGTAAGAGCAACAGCTCTGAGGAAATAGCATACTGTCAACCTCAGCAAATATACACCAACACTAGGCTATAATAGTGAAAAACGGAGTGTCGGGGATGATAAGGTCACTTGCTTGTTTCCTGGTCTTCCATTTTATGCCATATGTCTGCTTCCTGTGAAGAAAATCGAAGCACGAGTTGCTGCTGATGAGGACCTAAAACTTGCTGACTTGTTGAAGTATTACCTCCGGGAATCCCAAGCTGCCAAGGTACGCTATGAGGTCTTCAGCATATCATATATATATACAGTCAGATCCAGGACTACTTGCACCTTTGATAAGAATGGATAAGAAAGGTTATGAAAAATATAACCTCTCATATTCTTCCAGAGTCAGACTCTCAACTTAATCATGTCCTGCATGTTATCATTAGAATTTATGATCAGGAAACTAATATGGACATATCAAAATATTGATTATGTAGTTAATATAATGTCTGGGTGGATCTGGATGTTTTAATGAGTCTTATACTTCAATATCCAACCCTGACCCTGTTGTGCCATCTTTGCAGAGACAGCTATTTTTAATAGTCCGGATCTTCTTTAATAGTCTGGATCTTCTTGGAGCATACTAACTAGGTTGCCATTACCGTTGGAGGAAAAACGGTTCATTAAATCACAGATGCTTTAGGCTAATTTGAGAAACAGGAAGTCATGAATGGCTGCTTAAGAGTTAAGGGAGGGTTCTTTGGTGAATTTTTATCAGCTCCATCAGTGGCAATAATTGTCACATGATTACTACAAAGTTACATTTCTTTTTCACTCAGTGTGAGATTAAGCTAATAAACACAGATTTATTTCTATAACATTTCTTTGTCCATTTTTTTTAAATGTAATTCTGGATCTCACCGCACTTGTGTTATAAAGTGTTGGTTGCATTTTTACAGCAATACTGGACCTATATTGCAATCTGGAAATTATGAGGTTTACCATTTAAAGATGTTGCTGACTTCTAAGAAATGCTATCTTTGTCCTTCAGGATCTGCTTTACAGACGAGGAAGGGCATTAGTTGATTACGAGAATGCAAACAAAGCTCTGGACAAAGCCAGGGCTAAAAACAAAGATGTCCTTCAAGCAGAAACCAGCCAGCAAGTTTGCTGTCAGAAATTTGAGAAAATCTCTGAATCGGCTAAACAAGGTATTTTTCAGTTGTTTCCGTCATTCTCTCTCTTTTTGAAAAGTGTCTCATTGTGATTTATTTATCTACCTGTTTACATGAAAACAGCATTTAAAAAATTTACTGCCATTGTGCAAAATTTGCATTTGGTTAAGAAACTTCCTGTGTTTTTTTTCCCAACCACAGAGCTGGTAGATTTCAAAACAAGAAGAGTAGCAGCATTCAGAAAGAACTTGGTGGAACTAGCTGAGCTTGAACTCAAACATGCTAAGGTAAATATATGTGCAATTAAAGGTTCCTGTTTGTTTAAAAGAAAAAAAAACAACAACTTTTAGTGCCAAACCTAAATTGCCATGTGCTCTTTGCTGACTTACTTATGTTTCAGGGTAATCTCCAGTTGCTGCAAAGCTGCCTTGCTGTTCTAAAAGGGGACACTTAAAATCCTATACAAGTTCATTAGGGCTTTCCCTGTTTGGTCCCGTCTTATTGGGAGGATGGAGGAGATAGAGAAAGAGAGAAGAGCATACCTGGGGTCTGTTTGTCAAGAAACAGTATGTATCACTGTTTGTGTCACTACCTTAAGGCATCATACTCCCTCCACTACCCCCTTAAATTGACGGGGCCCACTGTGGAAGATATCCCGAGTCCACACAGCACAAGAATCTACAACTTCATCTAATCACGGCTTGTAACTTCTGATTGTCAATTGACGTTTTCTTTCCATGCGAGTCGCTGCATTCACATATATACATGGGTCTAATTGTTTTTTTTCCTATCTCGTGTTTATTTTTGGCTTCTTGCAATCTTTAGTTTGGATAATCCTTTTTGTATGATGATGCTCAGTTGACTTGTTTAAATTGAGCTAATGTTATGATTAAACTGTATGTTCACTCAAAGCCTTGTACATGTTCTATTAGTTTCCATTATACTGCTATTGATCAGCTTAATCCAACTAATAGATTTTTTATTACCCTCTAGCAATTTCAAATCATTTACTCTTTTTCATTCCTGATTATTATTTGCCTTAATATATACACTAATCTCATATTGTTAAAAAAAGAAAAAAAAAGAAAAAAGAAAACATTTTCCCCCCAGGCTTTTTAAGTGCACTGTATATGAATGTGTATTTTTCACAGTATGTGACCAAAGTTTCCATGTATTCAGTTGGAGGAATGCTGACAGAAACAGTAATACCAATGCTACAATGCTGATGGACGTCATAAAAAAATAAATAACACTGTTTACTTTGTGATAGAATTTGATTCCATGTGTATGAAAGATTTTTTTTGCGTATTTCTAAAATGTACTCTCAACAGTTACAATAAAACAAATCTGATACAAGTATGTACCTTAAAACACTGTTATTCAATTTAATTACAGATATTCAACTCAAATTCAATCTTTAAATGTACAATGATTTATCCTGGTTAGTTTCACTACTTTGGAGTGCTAGTTTGTTTAGATGTTCACTTTGCAGGCAAGCAAAAGGAACATATCAAAACTATTGTGGGATTCAGCAGGAGTTTACAGAAATCTCTTTGAAGGGGGAGGATTAATCAGAATGTGTGTAAGACTGGTGGAATTGGTCAAAATTTCTTACAAACTGGGTGGGACACTTTTTTTTGAAAGTAGGGGGATTTTGAGGTGGGTTGGTTGAACTGTTGAAAAATGTTCAGGTGGGAGATTAACCGAATTCCTCTGAAGAAGTTCCTTCAAATTTAGGCACAGCTCTAATATGCATCGTCTATGCATAACAGTCTGCTGATTCTCACAGACTATACAGCTTCAGGTTTTCCCTGTTGACAAAATGTAAGATGGTAAGAAGTTTTGTTTTGGTAAATACAAAAACAAATATTCAGACGTGAGCTCTGGATTAAAGCTGTTTTGTCTTCTGCTGAATGTCGGAACTCAGACCCCATGTCCGAGTAGACATAACAATTAAATGGCTCAATACTCTAATTAGTTTTAGCTATAGGTAGTCGTCGACTTACGACCACGATTGGGACCGACAATCGTAACACGAGTCGTAAATAGAGTAGGCTATATGTACAGTACTGTGAAAAGATGCCGGAAGCTGGTACGCACTGTCGTACGCCGCGGCTAGCGATTATGGTCGAAAAGTCGAAAATCTGTAAACAGTTATTTATAAAGTGTCACGTGTTTGGGGGTGGGACTTGACCCGGAAACACTAAGTTGTCTGGTATCCTGCGTGCTTCCGGGGTTTACAGTACAGCAAGTTTGAAACGTTGTTTTATTTATTTCCCTCTGGATTAAAGCAAACAATGAACCGAAAAGAAGAATATGATTCTTACGAGATCGAGGAACCGAGTGATGAAGAAAGAGCGAGTAGCAGGTAACTTTGTAAAATCTGAAAGGTTTAATGCATTCACACTGGCAAAGCAAATGTGTAAGAACAGTCTGAGAACAGTATTGTATTATAAAAGACTGTAACACACACCTTTTTATAGTTTAACGTTTACTGTGTATTCGGAGTGAAATAAACGTATATATATAAAAAAGGACATGTTACATATTTGTCTTAATACGGACAGATTTTTTTGCATCTGTTCATAAGACTAAGATATGGAGCTATGGAGATATGGTGATTTATATGGTGAACTGTTATTTAATTTCATATTGAGAAAATAAGGGCCTGTTAATTTCTGCTCAACATGTTGCTTCTTTGAATAGCCTCCTCCTAAATAGTGCATGATATTAAGTTGAAGAGGTGTTGTTTCTTCAAATTAACATAGTATGCTTGCCTCTTTTGCCTCCCTTAGCTCTGAGGATGAGCTCGACATTCTTCTTAACGGAACCCCCGATCAGAAGAAGAAGCTCATCCGTGAGTACCTGACTGGGGAAAGTGAGTCGTCGAGCGGGGATGAGTTTGAGAAAGAAATGGAGGCAGAGCTAAGCGGTACCATGAAAACCATGGAGTGCACATGGACGGCTCCGTCTACTCAAGGTTATCCATACAACCGGTGTCAATTTTTTGTTGATCTTGGTACATTTGCAGTATGACATCAGAGTGTTATTCTTAACCACAGGTGAGACCTCTCAGCTTGGTGGCAACGCACAAAGCACAGAAAGGGCACAGCAGTCCAAGCAATATGACAATATATATTTTGATTCTGATTCTGATGAAGACATCCAAGCTGGTAAGATAGCTGTGAAAAGTATGCCGCACTGTTACAAGTTGGGGCTTGTATGCATGCATTAATATTCATATTGGTTTCTTGTTCAGGGATCTCCCAGGTCCAGCGAAAAAACAGCGCAATATGCTCACAAATGATGAGTTGTTATATGACCCAGAAGAAGATGATCGGGACCAGGCTTGGGTAGATGCCAAAAGAAAAGAGTGAGTACTGAAATGTAGCCAAAGTCCTGCCCTAATCACAGTTCAGCAGTCATCTCATACAAATATATGAGAGATGTATAGTGCACCTAGGTGAGATTATATATTTTGACCTTTACATATGGCAGAGAGGCTAAATTTTCAAACCTAGTTACTACAGTTTATTATTACTATATATTCAGTTTATTAATACAGACATTATTAACAGTTTAATGATATAAGTTACATTTATTTATATTAATTTTCCCTTTTAGTATATTACTGTTTCTATTGTAATAATAGTTATTCTATTTAGCTTATCTGTAAGGAGGTATCTTTAAAACATTTATCAAAGCAGTTGTGGGTGTCAGGTCTTTGTAATGCCCCAAAAGTTTTTCTTCACAGTAAAGCCATTAGGACAGATTCATGGAGCCCTGGTTTCTCTATAACTTGACCAAATGTAAAAGAGAGAAAAGAGAAACCTGTTGAGGGAATAGCTGTTTTAACATGCTAGGTGTGTCTTATGTTTTAGAACAGTAAACCAATCGGTCTAGCTATAAACAGTTAAAACGATTGACATTCTGAGATGTGGTGTTATACAAAAATAATTGCCATCAGGGCATCACTGATTATCATTGTGGATAGTTTTCTTTCCCTGATCATGTTTTATTCCTACAGGTACAGGAGCCGGAGACGACCCATTTCATCTGCACAGAGAAGAAACCAATCTCAGCCTCTTCCAAGCAGTGATGCCATCCTCAACTGCCCTGCATGTATGACTACGCTCTGTCTGGACTGTCAAAGGTCAGGTCACAATCACGCTTGCTGTCGCTTGTTACAGCATCTATAATACTGCATATTTTTGTAATATATCCATTTGTATATTTAACTTAATTATAACTTCAACCTTGTGCACACAGGCATGAGAAATACAGGACGCAGTACAGAGCCATGTTTGTAATGAACTGTATGGTGGATAAGGATGAAGTACTGAGGTATAAAGCAGCAAAACAGAAGAAACAACGCAGGAAGAAGATCCGTCCGGACCATGTGGCCACATCAACAGAGGAAAAGTCTGAGACAGAGGCAAAAGCAGGACTGACTGACTCCAGGCTGAGTGGGATGGATGAAGAAGAGATCTATCACCCAGTAAAGTGTACAGAGTGTTCGACTGAAGTGGCTGTATATGATAAAGACGAGGTCTATCACTTCTTCAATATTCTTGCAAGCTATTGCTGAAGAGAGAAACAATTCCAACACTGTGTGAAGAATCCAGCTGCTCTTGCTTGTTTAAGGATGAGTGTATTGGGGGGGAAGGACTGAGGGTTTTTCTTTCTTTTTAATGTGTACTTATTCACACCGATGTAAAATATCTGTAAAATGTTCACATTGTGTTTCATAGGTTTAAATGTTTTAAGTGAATAAATGCAGGACAGACACTTGATATCTCATCGACTTAAGTGTAAAGTGGTATTACTAGCTCACAAATGGCATTGAATTGGTTTGGTTATTTCTTGTACTATACTGGAATAAATATTTTTCAAGATTGTTGTTTTAAAAAGCTCTGCTTTACAGTGGCCTAATGAAAATTCCATAATACCTTCTGGAAAACCATTTATTTTTTTGGAATAGCAGCTTGATGTCTGGTGTGGTTCAGAGCACTTTGGTTTTAATTTTTTTTAATTGGCTACAGTTGTGAAGTCTGTCCTACTCAGATCTTACTCTTATTTGACACTATGTTGTAATAATACTAATGTATTAGTATTATGAACATAATATTGACTAATAATAATACCTAATTGTTACTCTAATTGCATTTGCCATATTGTGAAGCAAACAGAAGACTGAATCGCCTCTATAGATTATTAACCCAATTATGCTGCAGTAATACAGTCACTGAGCACATTATTAGGACACTATACTAAGATTAGCTAGAATCAACCTTGAAATTTGTATTTCTTTGTGGTATAGAGGTTTCTGAAAAAGTGCTTTCAGAATGTAGGTTTGTCTTTCCTGCTTGTTTAAAAAAAAATAGTATATATATTTATTGAAATGAACAAATCTCAGATTCTCATTTTGGAAGTTAATTTTACACGATAAAATGTGTAAAATGTCTAACTTTTTCTTCTTACGGCTTCTGCCATTAGGGGTCGCCACAGCGGATCCACCGTCTCCATACCCCCCTGTCCTCTACATCTGCCTCTTTCACACCAACCACCTGCATGTCTTCCCTCATCACATCCATAAACCTCCTCCTTGGTCTTCCTCTCTTCCTCCTTCCTGGCGGCTCCATTCTCCTACCGATATACCCCATGTCCCTCCTCTGCACATGTCCAAACCATCTCAATCTCACCTCCCTCACCTTGTCTCAAAACTATGGGATAAAATTTCACAAATGTCTTGTTTACGCCACCATGATTCTCTCTCTCAGACACACACCCTCTCTATGACAGCTGCCCAGCTCATCCCTACGTCACTGAAGGTTTCCACAAATCAGCTGCCTTTAACAGAAACCGGAAGAGGGAGCGGAGGAGGAATTGTGGCGAACAAGACAAGCCGAGAACATGGCGTTAGGAGATGCGTGGAAACAGATATCCTGGTTTTACTACCAGTATCTTCTCGTCACGGCGCTGTACATGCTGGAGCCTTGGGAGCGAACCATCTTCAGTATCCTTTCCACAAATAAAAACCTGGGGATTCGACATTCGACTAAAGTGTAAAGTTACCGGCGTTAGCCTAATCAGCGACTAGCCAGATTAGCTCACTGTGTAACTAATTAGCGACATATAATACACGGTTAGTCGTATATTCGGTGGATGGCGACCTACAACTGTTTATATATTACACAGATTAATTTGTGTCACGTGTTATTGAATGTTTTGTACGGATACATTATACAGGATCAGGAATCCCCCGCCTTTATACATAATATCGGATTTCCTACAGTATCAAAGCGAGCTCGGTGACGTTAGTGCAGTGAAAACGGGACAGGTCAATAACTGATTTCATTGATGGCAGAATAAAGCGTCAGAAAACAGATCATTACGTGAAGCGTTCCCATACGCTGCACACTAGTGGCATCTGGTGGCCAAAAGGGCGAGGTACAGTGCTCCGGCGATACAGAGTTGTGCATTCTCATTCATGATTGAAATGCTAGATTGTTTCATAATGCAGACAGGCTCTAAAACCACATGCTGTAGAAAATAAAATAAAAACAATGCCCATGTAACATGATTGTAGAATAAGTCAGTTATTTCAAGTAAACATTTTGACTAAACATTTATTCACATTTACCTTATCAATCTTATTATATACATACACACACACGTTGAGCTTGTTGATAATAGTTTTATGTTAATCATTTATATCTTCCTTAATCCTAGCTAGTTCCATAACAGCATGTCTATATAGCTGATACAATTGTCACTGACAATTTTATCTAAAGTGCTGCTGAACACTAAACCAGTGTTCAAAACTAGAGCACTAATCAGGTTTAAAAGTATTATGTTTTTCTCTTTCAAGAGCAACTTTCAAGTGCAGCTGGAATATACATATTTAGACCATGGACTGTCTGAATCATTGATTCTGATTCGCTGGAGGGTGTGCATTCAAGCAGTTGATTAGTAGCAATTACTTAATATCACCAAATTTGTAAACATGACATACAGTTACACTTGTTTGTACATACGCATGTCTTACTAATGAACTTTATTATAATCCATTCAAATACTTATCACACTGCATTTATCTCCATGTCTAAATTAGAGTAGGATGTAGCTGTAGATTAAATGGCCTATATATACCATAACAAAATTCATTGATTTTTTTAGACCCTTTTAATCAGATTTTGCATTACAAGCATTATTAGCAGTTTTAACTCGTTATAGCATGGAAGTGAACAAGGTGTAGAAGGGGTATAATGCATTGCTAGCTGTGCATTAAACAACACAGAGGCAATGAATCACTTGATGTGGACGTCCCACAACTTCAACTCTTTCATTGATGTTTGCAGTGCGAAACATAAAAGGTGTGTGTGTGTGTTTGTCTGCTAGCTGTTACACAGTAACATTTTACATGTGGTTTTTGAACTAGTAGTAAAGAATGTTCTTACAGCAGGGCGCAAATTACCAGTGTTAGTCAGCACAATTTCCATCTGGACATTGACCTAAAGGTGTAACCTAATACAGATTCCTGTCCTATATATGGCACATGGTTTCAACATTGCCCTGTTTTGTTTTTATCAGATGCTCATTTGGTTACAGAAAAATTCTTTTCACAAGTAATTTTTAAAATTAAACAATATAAATTGTTCACTAAGCAAAAAAACATGCACTAATACAATAGTAAGAACTATAATAAAAAAATAATTATTATAATAATAAGAGCAGCATCCATAACAAATCTAAACATTGCTACTACTTATGAAGATAAAAATAAGTGCGGAAGAACAATGATGAAAAAAATAATGACTCAAGTTCTTGTCTGTAAAATGCTAAATTCTTTAACCACATGTCAGATTCTCTCCTGGTCTCTGTAGCAGCCATGGCCGTATACACAGGCTTTGTTTTTATGCCGCAGCACATCATGGCCATTTTACACTACTTTGAGGTGATCCAGTGACCAACACGCCAACCCTTCAGGCTGCCACATGGTTTACTCTGGTGGTTTAAAACGGGAGTTCCCCTGTAAGGATGTTTTCCTCTTTGCATTTGACTGCTGGAATCACAAAGCATTTGGTGAAGTGAAACTGGGAAAATCTGATGACGGCAGGTGGAGGAATCATGTAAACCAGACCATTGTCATGTCTGTGGCTATGTGCAAAGTGCACAGCTTTTAAGACTCTGAGCACATACTGCCGTGTTGGTATATGGTACCCTGTACGTCAGAAAACATTGTATATTTAAACGTTTTTATACTTACATTTTTTTTTTCTTTTTGCTTTGATGAGAGTGGTTTATTGAGAAGGCTAAATATTTTGTGATAAATGTGTATATTCCAGTGTATACATATTTGTAACTGTTTTATAAAGATTTATTTTGACTGGGGATTTAAATAGTTTTGTTCGCCACAGTGGAGCATTGTATACATTGTATGCATTGTATAGAATTTGAAATATTTCTCTTGACTTCCTGTGTAAGCTGATGCAGAGTCCTGCCTGTACAGTAAATTAATTCAGGCTGCTATTTTAAAACTTAAACCGGTTGCTAACTCTATGGCTCTTTCTCCATATAAATTATTAAAGATATAATTTAGTAAAAATCTCATTCACTTTATTCTGAGTCTATTTTCTTTTATGTGCCTTCACACAACTTGAAATCTCTTTGGAGATGTTGAACTTCCCAAAATCTCAAGGTCAATGATCTGACACTCACTAAAGAGGAATTTGTTTTTGATGTGGTTATCAGTCAGGAAACTATAGTTTAGTCTGTGAGGACCAAAATACTTTCATTGAATAAACATAGTTTAAATAATCTTCAAGAATTTACTAAGAAAAGCAATATCTCACTCTTCTTGCCTTGTTAGTAACCTGCACTGCATAATTGCATGGAAAAAAATGAAGGCTATGTAAGTAGAACACAAGTTACATAATGTGACCTCGTGTTGCGATTCACCAAGTGTATATAAGGACATGTACAAAAAAAAAAAAAAAAACGAAGTACATGTATAAAGACTGTAGAGTCTATATGTCAGCCACAATTCAACATGCACATGGATAATACATTTAAAAAAGCTGAAGAATTCAGTTTCCTGGCAGAAAACACCAGTCTACTGTTGAAGCTGTGTGATATCTTCAGTTAATGTAGTTCACAGATATAAGGTTCCAGAATACATAGGCAGTACGTGCACAGACTTACCACCTGCAAGACCTTCTGTGGGAGGGTTCTTACAGAGCAACCAATGGCATTCAGTGTAGTTCTCGGAGTCATCTCGCTGGCATGAAGTCAGAAAGAAAATAGCAGCTGGTTACTGTTTAAACTGCAGGATGAGGATGTTCTCACGTACATGCTCAAGGGTTGCCTGGAACTCAGATAGAGTGCAAATAGTATGGCCTGCCAACTTTGCAACTTCACTGGTTTCAAAATGCTGCCTGAGGTGTTTGAAAACAGGATCACCTTTTATAGGCCCCTTTAAGTGCAGTGTAAAGACCATGTGTGTAAGCTACCCTGTCTGCCAGTAATAAGTCCAGTCATCAGATCTTTATGTTACTTGAAATCGGAAATGTTGAAATGCTGCATGAAACCGGTGCTAATATTGTAAATGTTGCATTAGAATTAGTATTTTTTTCTAATATACAGCCACATCTGAAAATAATGGAACAGCAAAACCAACCCTTTTTTTTGCTGTACACTGAAGACATTTAGGTTTGAGATCAAACTTTCCACTTTGCATTCTGATATTCACATCCAGATGAATTAATGTTTAGTTTCAGACCATATTTTTTACAAGAAGATATAGTCTTAAAGTAAAGAAAAGTTCAAATGTGTTTGTATGTCCATTGTTTAGAATAAGTGCATCAATCCAGAACCCTGCTTACATAAACAAACTGTTGCATTCAGTTGTTATTCATTTTGATTTTCCCCAGAAGTCCTTTGTTGTGTTGGCAGTGTAGTTTGGGTCATTGTTTTCCTTTGTGATGAAGTTCTGTATAATTAAATTAGATGCATTTTTTTCTGTAAATTGGCAGACAGAACGTTCCTGTAGGCTTCTGAATTCAGTCTTTTGCTATCATCATGAGTTATATCAGAACAGATTAGTGAGTCTATAGTAAGTGAGCATGTATGCTATCCCAAGCCATGACGCTTGACTTTTGAGCTAGTAGGTTTTTGATCATGAGAAAATCTTTTCTTAGGCCACACTTTGATCTTTCCATTGGTTTTGTGGAGGTTACAATTTGGCTCCAGAACTTTGTGGCTCATCTCTAGAATTCTTTCTGAAATCTGAAATCAATTTCTTATTTTTGATGTGTTTTTGTTTGTGTCTTTTCTTTGCAGCTCTTACAAGGTTTCTGTCACCAACTGCTGTTGTTCATCTTGGCTGACCTGTTCGACTTTTGGTTGTTAGTGAACCCAGCTGTTTGTTTGTTTCTTTGTTTGTTTCTTTTTTTTTTTTATTGGCCAGGCCCAATGCTTGTGCAGTGGCTCTGATTTTATTTAAATTATTTAAAATCCATTAAACAACTCTCTGATATTCATGTTGGTTTATTATTTTTTTAACAACAATGTTTTGGCGATGAAGTCTTCACATAAAAACCCAGGGCTCAAACCAATAGTAGACATGCAGAAATAATTGTTCAATCAATCTAACAGGGCACACCTGGGTAACAGGAAACCTTTGTCAGACACATGGTCCAATGTTTTTTCTCTCATAAAAATGGGTAGGTTGAATCAGAAGGTACTATCTGACTTCTAGATGTATCAGGAAATGAAAACTGAGCCAACCTTTATTCATCGTATGATCTAAAACCCAAGTGTTTTCAGTCTATGACAAGAACGATCCAGTTGGCCTAGCTGGTCCAACAGTGCTTTTGCCACTGATTGTATAACCACAGGCTCCTGATTATGGTCTTAAAAAAATCTGTTTTGCACATTTGAGTGTTTTCTCTGTACTAACATGTTCACTTCAGCTCAGGAAGACTGGTTAGTGAGCTAATTGTTAGAATCAGGTGTGTTGGGAGACTATAAATGGTGGAACGTGCACTCTGAGGGTGGAAAATTGTGTAATATTCAATGTGATTAACTTGCACAGTCTAATGTGCCTGTTTTCTCTTACCTCTCTCTAGGAACTGACCACTTGGAACAAAGTAAACATTATATAGGCCTTGTATGTTCATAGTCAGTTTACAAGTAAATAACAATTAGAGACGGAAGTATGAGTGTCATTAGAAAAGCATATTCTTTCACAAGTTTCAAAGCACTTCAATTTGATTAGTGTTGAGTATTTTTTGGGTGATTTTCTAAATTGTAAAAAGACTTTCTATGTTGTGCAAAACAATATTCGTTTTTATCTTTGAAGGTTTTTCTGTGCATGGAGGTAATTTTATTGAAAAGATTAAACAATGAAAGTATTAATGCAAGACTCAAATAATAATGGCTTTCACTCAAGTGTACTACCAACTATAATGTGTTCATTTGATGAGCATGAAAACAGTCCTAATACTGCAAATAGGAATAGGAACAAACAGGTCGTCGCAAAATGTATGGATTTATATATGGAAGCCATTTTATGGATTAAGGCTTGGTCACGTTTTGCAAACTTTTTAAAATTTAAAGCAGATAAAGGTCAAACGCACGACACACACACAGATATATTGAAATAGTTAACGTTAAAACTGTGATTTAACTGCATACAATAACTTGTACATTTCATATTTTTTTATATGCTAGATTTAGAAACTGCTGAAAGTAAAGGCCAAATGAAGAGCCTTGTTTTTTGAACGCGATAAATTTGGAGCTGCTCACGTAGCGCAGAAGGCGCGCCCATCAACTGAGGATGATAACGAGAGCACGGGGGATTTACTCTACCGGCAAATGGCAGAACACAGCGCGGACCATATCCCCGAGGAAGAGCCGAGCTCGACTCCAAATGGTACCGATTGGATGGAGAGGGATTCTGGAGGAAGAACGGCTGAGCACAGATCCCCGAGCACAAGCAGTCACGGTGCCGAGAGCGCAGAATCCGCATGCGCTGGCAACAGCGCTCTACCGCGCGAGCTCCGAAAACCGCACAGCAACCGGCCGAGATCCAGAGAGCACAAGCGACTCAACGCTCAGAGACTCGTATTGCAATACATCGCACCTTGTATGAACTCTTACGGTTTGTGCATCGTAGACAACTTTCTGGGAGACAAACTTGGAGACCGAATCTTGCAGGAGGTGAGGCGCGTGCATGAGGATGGGCGCATGCAGGACGGACAGCTCGCGTGCCAAACACTGGGCCAAACTAAAGCTATTCGCGGGGATAAAATCGCCTGGGTCGAAGGCACTGAAACGGGCTGCCACAATATCGGCGTTCTGCTGTCAAGGATAGATAAGCTTATCACTTTCGCCGACGGCAGACTTGGGAGCTACAAAATCAGAGGGAGACACAAGGTGAGTGCTGTGTTCTGCTCTGAAACAAACTTTTAATAATGATCATAGTATATGTGATGCATATGCGCTTTCTCTGGAGTAATGCAAAGAAAAAAAAGTAACATCCAAGTATGACTGCAAATTCAACCCATTACAATGCATCTAAGAGCTTTGGTATCTGGGAGATCTGAATTAAACAGGATGGCATTTATTTGCAGGACTTTTGGAATATCTAATTGCTTCATCATTTACACACACTGCGTTGCATCCTTACAAATCGAACACAATGGAATGATACGGTCTACACCGTGGATGTCGTTTCACGCTGGAAACACGCATGTTTATCAGCCCCACGACGCCGCTACGTTTGCACGCGTTTCTGCAAGACGCGCACTTGAGCGACGCTGCCTACATGCGCGCGCCGCAGTCCTCAATGGCGGCTGCGTGCGCTTAACGTGTATCAACGAACGTTCGCTTCACACGCTGCGTCTCACTCGAAATGTTCCCCAGATGGTCTTGTACTTCAGCAATAAAAGACACTTACTAAGCACAGAGTTTGTAAACGAAAATAGTTTGGCATGACAACAAAGCGAAAAATTTTAGGATATTATTTTTCTGGTTTTCTCGTTGATGTGGTATATGATAATATACAACACAGTTGCGTGTCACTTCGCAATACAGAGACACGTGTTCCGGAAGCTTAATAAAGTAATCGGTTTAGGATGGACACGTGCTTACGGGCAGCGGTCCAAACAAAGGCCAAACAAACGGAATAGGCGGGACTGTTTGAAGCCCCGCCCCGAGAGCTACTCCACAATCTGCACGTTCCACATTCCCAGGCAGGTGTGGGTGTGTGTGTACGTGAAAGATAGTAAAGTTCACCAAGGAAACTGGAGACGTAAACCAGTCTCTCATTCGTTTTTTTGATGCATTGAATGGCTCTCGCAGACTGAAGCAGAAGAGGTTCCGCAGCAGCAGGTTTCAGCTCTGAGCACAATGCCGTTTCTGCAGCATCTAACGGACTCTCAGTTGGAGAAGTTAGCTCTGGAGCACGTCGTACCAGCTCTGCTTGACCGCGGCTACTTTTACGTGGACCATTTTCTCGGTGAAGCAATCGGTCGTATCGTTTTGAGCCAAGTGAAACATATTCATCGTTCTGGCGTTTTGAGTGACGGACAGCTCGCTGGTAGAGGGTCAGGAGTTTGTAGAAGTCATATTAGGGGAGACAAAATAACGTGGCGTAGCGGTTCTGAGAGAGGATCGGAAGCCATTGGTTTCTTACTGAAACAAACGGACAAACTCATTTCTCTTTGTACTGGGAGACTGGGCAAAAACACAGTCCGAGAGCGATCCAAGGTAAGCCAGACACACCTAAATCATCTGCTAGAACCTTCAATTCAGAACGATTTACAAGTGAAAATCTGGTGGAATCACAGGGCTGACAAATCATGGGATTGCAACTGACCAACATCTTAACCACTGAATCAACACCAGCTTAGTTAATCCTTCTATGCCTATTATTTTAGCAATAACAATGTTGTATCTCACAAGCTTTACACCAGACTCTTATCATGTTGACACTGACTACAGTTCTTGATTCTAACAATGTTTACATCTGTAGTTCCTAGGTTCTCATAATCTTTAGACAGATCTTAGGTTACGGTTCTCATAATGTCTTCATAGTGTTAAATAATGTGTAGTTCACAGGTTCTCACATTGTTCCCAATATTTATCTCGGTCGTAGTTCCTACTAAAGACTACATATTTTGGTCTTAACAATGTTTACACTTTCTAGATATCCTAGGGTCTCATCATGTTTATAATGAAGAGAGATCTAGGTTCCAGCATTGTTTACAGCCCCACGTCATTCCAAAGTTCTTACCAAGATTACACAGATTTTAGATCGAGGTTCTCAATACTATTCTTGGTGTTTACATTGAATGTGGTTCCTGGGTTCTGACTGTGTTTACACTGAGAGTAGTTTCAAGGTTACAAAGTAATTATAGATATTTTTCTTATAATTTGTTAGACATTATATCCTACATAGATTCTCCTAATATTTTCACTCATTTAATAAAATGCTTTGTGTTGTTTCTATCATTTGCTTCATGATCATAACTATTATGTTTGGTCAGACACAGCACAACTACACAGTTTTCCATGAACAGATTAGAATTGCCAAGCAAATTCAGTTTTTATTCTCTGAATAATACACATTTCTTAGTCCTTGTGGCGGTTCAATAAAGGGTCTATTTTTAAATAAGCAGTCTTCCAACTAAACGGAAGTCATGTTAAAACATTTTTACGTGTGTTTTCTATCATGGTTTTCAACATAAATGATATAATGTATCTACAGACACTCCTGTTTTGAACTCTTTATATGATTTTACTTTCTAAGCTTTTAACCTCTCTGTATCTGCAAATCAATTTATTCACTTAATTACCATGAGCAAAACCACTAAATCATCAATAAAACTAAAGAACTGGAATGTTTATCATGGTATTCATTAGGAATCTTAATGATCTATGTAAATGATGCAGCTGAACTTACCCTTATATAATTTTACTATAAAAGTTAACACAATTCTGCTCAATATTTCGGACGAGCAAATGTTATAAAAGTGATGCACCGAAAGAATCAAAACAATAAACCGTCAAAGGATTTATTGAAGTGCACTATGATCCATAAGCATAAAAAACTAAGAACCATAATGTATAAAGATCAGTTAATTCATGTAATTGGGTTTTCTTTATGTTCTGGTATTTGGACTGTATTTAAGCTGTAATTATGCTCTACAGTAATATAATGAGTGCTGTAGTTTGTCTACTGTATGACTAAATCTGCCGCAAAGGTTTGGTCTAATTTGCTTACTGTACAACTGAGTACTACAGAGGTTTGATGTAAATGTTATGTCAAATTAAAAAGTAATTGTGTTTTGGTAAACATCATGATTTGAATTTACTTTTAGTTTTGTGTTACGTGATACATGTTGCTGTTTCATAATTTTAGTTCATTTTAAAAACTAAATCGACTACATCCATGTTGTCAAAAATTAAGCAAACATTTTGTCAACATTTAAGAATTGCCTTATCGCTGTAACAGACAGAATGGCTATAAGCTTATATTAAAACAAAACATAATTCGTTTAGAAAACAAACTTTAGCTAGCTATACAGACGGCACTGGATAGACTATCACAAAACCGGATTACACTTGTATAGTTAAGTTTATAGGCATGTGCGGTGTTTAACAAATTTTATTAAATGAAAAAACTTAGCAATTTATCAATATCTATCTATCTATCTATCTATCTATCTATCTATCTATCTATCTATCTATCTATCTATCTATCTATCTATCTATCTATCTATCATCATGATAACTAGCTACTAGTATAACTTATTTGTAATAAGCTTTGCATCTTTTTATAGTTTTCATTGAGCATATAAACTCTAGCAGTAGTTTAGTCCACAGCTGCTTACTTTTTTTTTTTTTTTTTTGCATTTTGTTTTCCACTAGGAGAGGACAGGTAAAGAATTAAATTAAAATATTTTATACAAAATATTTGTTTCTAAAAATAATAATGTCTGCTGAATTAATATACTTTAAATTAGAATTTCTGTCATGTAAAGTTCACAAAAGTACTGTGTTGTATGATAATACTACAGGGTTATTGTGGCAGTTACACAGTTGTTGTTTATTCAGCAGATGTTGCATAGTAAAGATAAAGTATTAAAATATATATGATACAGCGGGGTATTTAAATCCAAAAAATTATGTAATTTGAAAATGTGCCATTTATTTATTTTTTTACTAATGAAGATCCTGGAGTATCATATATAGCATAAGAAAAAATAAACAGAATGGACGTGACACAATCGGCATAGTTCTTATCAGTTTAGTGAGGAGTATGAAAAAGCAATTAGAGTGAATGCGGAGGTATGCTAATGCAGTTCCTGTTTCCTGGTCCTTAAAATAGTTCAAGAAATTAGAATGAAGGCGAATATGGCTCTGATGATTACCTGCAGTTTTTACATCTTCATGTATTAGATCACCAAACTCATTTGCCAGTCTGTCAGAATAATGTCTATATATAGAAAAAGTGTTAGATGTGTGTTTTATTAAACTTAGAAAACATGGTCACAGGTCACATGACTTTCCTTGTACAGTGGCTAAATGAACATGAAACATATGTAGAGGTAAGAGTTATATAGCCTAGTTTTCTCTGACTATATACTTAGAAATGAAAACTATGCTCTGACATCAAGTAAACTCATCAAAATTGACAGACCCTTAAATTACAATTTAAACATGTCATTGCCTACACATGTATAATGTGTGTATTTACAGTTTAAATATATTTAAGCAGAATATAATGACAAGCACTTGACTGAAATATTTGTTTTAGCAACATCAGAAAACCAACCCAAAGAAAACCCGAATCATATAATGATGTTTTATGTAATGCATTCCTGAGGATGACTGAACAAACATTACACTGAGTTTTATTAATCAACGTCAACAAAAAACCTTAACTACTACTTTATGAACTGTGTGTATGTGTGTGTGTATGTATATATATATATATATATATATATATATATATATATATATATATATATATATATATATATATATATATATATATATATATATATATATATATATATATATATATATATATATATATATATATACACACACACACACACACTTACTGTGTAATATATATATATATATATATATATATATATATATATATATATATATATATATATATATATATATATATATATATATATATATATATATCTCCTTATTATTAACCCTGATAAATTAAAGAATGTGTCTTTATTAGTTTCCCACCATTCACCAACAATAATGGAGTTTCTCCTTAGGGTTTAAGGGCATAGCATGTCTGTTCTCTGCATCATTCTGGTTCGAAGCCAACAGCTAGGTGAGAACCAGAGTTTTCCTTTCACCACAGAAATACCATAGAAACCATTGATTCAAGACAGGGCTGGTTCAAGACTAATGATTCAAGACCGGGCTGGTAGCATGGCCATGCTGGTTGAGGCAAAACCTTGCTGATAAAGAGAGTGATGCTGAATTAACAAGTAAATATAGTGGGAGAAATGAATAAGATGATTATTAGCAGTCAGCATGCAAAAAAAAAAAATTGGAAAGTATAAGCAGTAAACAGAAATTGGCAATAAATGTACAATGGATTAAGTGGCTTAAGTTGAAATAATAAATAGCCTGTGGAGAAAAAAACAAGTTCAGTATTTATCGATATTTATATACTTTTTGAGCTGAGTAAAAACTGTATCAGCTTCTGATGCCGGTTTCAGCGTGACTGCAGAATGCTGGCGAGTGTCGGTTTCCTGAGTAAAAACTGTTAAAAAGGTCATTTGCAGCGAACACTGGTCTATGCCCTACATTCTTTTATTCAGCAAGCTGTGTCATCATCTTCCTTTATTTTGAATGCACAGTACAATTACAGTAGCTGTTTGTTGTGATGCCTTGTGGTGGGTGATGAATGCCACAGATAGTCTGTCAGAGCTAGCCATGCGAGAGCTGATCATGAGTAGTACGTGACTCTTCCCACAGCTTTCCCTTCACAGGAAACACAGACTGAGGCAACGGGAAGTAAGTAAGTGAGTGAGTTTAAAAAAAGAAAAAAGTAACAGCCAGTGGCATATAACCAATAACCCGAGTCTGGCCGGGGTGAAATCGTCTAACTCGGATTGAAACTCAAAATCAAGATCCAGTGTTTGTTGTCCAAAAGTAACCTTAAGTTTAGTAGGAGTGGTGTGGAAAGGAGCTGGATCTGCTTGCTATCTGACCCCAGGGGGAGGGGGCTTTTGCACCAGAGCTGAATTCTGTGTGTGCGTGTGTGTGTGTGTACGAAGCAGCGCACTCACGCTCAACACGTAGCACTGTCATTAAACCTTCACAGTCCTGGCAGTCGGCCAGGCCTGCTCTCTCTTTCTCTCTCTCTCCCTTGCTCGCTCTCTTGCTTTCTTTTCCTTTCTGTTTTTCAATCCCCCCTCCCCACACATACACGTCCTTCCAGATCTCCATAGGTGTTTGCATTGGGATATGACGACAAACCTACGTGTGTGCCCTTATTGTGGGAAGGAGACCATGATAAATTTGCGTTTGCAGAAATGTAAACATGCACGGCACTGAATAGCAACTGCAGCGCTTGAGTTGTCTGGTCTGTAGAGACAATGATTATAGGAAAATGGGGTTATGTTTTGGAACAGGCATAGCTTTTATTTTATGTTTGTGCAGTTTAATGTGAAGATTTATGGGACAGCATAAGCAATAAGCATGGGTCATTATGCGAGTTACATTATGTGAGTTACTTGCTTGTTACACAGGATATGATAGAAATACTTTTTTTTAGTTAAAGCAGAGTTTAGCATATGATTCTTTGATGAAAAGCTCCTCAGTAGACACAGTGGTTGTTGGTAGTCAATAAAACAGAATATTTCTATATAATTATTTATTTAACATGTGTATTGACTATGGTGGAAAAGTATGCAGTTTAAACATCTATTGCACTGATTTACTTAGTGATCTATTGCAATAAATTTGAAACCCTGAACTCTTTCCATTGCTGCTAAAAGCTCTTCTCAAAATAAGTTTAATTATTTGTAACACAGGAATCCCGTATTTATTATAAGTATCATTTTCAAAATGATTTCCTACAGTCTCCATGATCCCCATTCATTAAATGCTCACTAAAAGTGATAAAAGCATCTGCTAAATGAATCATCGCAGATGTATTCACTGTAAAGTCCTATTTAATGGGAATGGATACGTGCGCATGCTGTGGTAATGCAGGGTATATTGCGTGCTAAATTATGTGCAAGAGCAGAAGGTCATGTGGGCCTGAGGTGATATGGAGGGGGTTTTGCTTCCCGTTTTATTGTGAGAATAAGGCGTGTTGCTATTGTGCTGTGCAGCCTCACGCAATCCACGACCTGGTGAGCTCTGGCTGCCAAACCTTTGCAACTTTCTACGGCGACTGCCACTGATAGATGGGAAGAGTCGCCAAAGAGCTAGATAAGCAAAGGAAGCCAGCTAACACGGAATACACGAAATACCAAGAACCACTGTTATGATTAAGTCTGTGTTTAAGGCTAAACAATGGATAGAGTAACAGCTCATAATACATTGTTCCTCAGAATACAGTGATCTTGCATACTAGCGTCTGGTGTAAGCAATAATTGATACTGTTATAAGGAAATCACCAACAATTTGTATTTACCATATTACCATTATCAGGATCATTACAACCCAGTGTGTTTCATATCTCTTTAATACCACTGGTGTCTTGCAACTATTAAAAAAAACATTTTTTAACCATTTATAGGAACATTCACTGTGGGGTGTAGGCAAGTTTTTAACATCTCAAACATCTTATCATTAACACTGTATTGTTGCTATTAGTCAGTAACATGTTTTAATGGCAGTATTTTATTATGGTATCACCATTGTCACATTTGAAACTTATATTAATATATAAATGTGTATGTAACAGTTTTTTTAATTTTATAAATGTTCTATATTTTTTTGGAATTGTGTTTATTATAAGTAAAATGCACACTCGACTATGCAAACTAATAAATAAATAAATAAATAAATACAATAAATTACCAACTTTGATTCTGATATTAATAAAGTATTTGCCTTGATGACACTAAAAAGGAAAGAACTTAACCCAACACAAACAAAAAAACCCAGTAGTTTTTCATGTAACCTAGAAACTGTACATCACAACCTCTTCTGCTTTGACGCTGTGTGTCTGTTTTAACACTTAGTGGAAGTTACAAAGCACAGCTTACAAAACAATGAGGCTCCTTCCATGAATGTTTAATAAATGTCTCTGTGGCCACGGTTCACGAGTGGAGTGCGCACTGATTAGTCTCATCATGCCGTCCGGTTCCAAATTCCACTCGCCAACTGCTGCCACAGTCTCCTATAGAAACCTACACAATGTACCATGTACTCTTATATAATATTTTTCATTATACATCAACTTTTTTTTATAGATATATATTGAGTACTTATCAATTGCCTCACCTTTTCATTTGTTGTGTTTGTGATAGGCAATGGTAGCTTGCTATCCAGGCAGTGGTGCGGGTTATGTAAAACACGTGGACAATCCTAATGCAGATGGCCGTTGTGTCACCTGCATCTACTACCTGAACAAAAACTGGAATGCCAAGGTATGCTTGAAGTTACGAGCTTGTGTATTATGACTAGCACTCAGGGTGCAGCAGGTATGCACTTAAATTATTATAACATCTCACCCCAACCCCCGTAGGAGCATGGAGGAGTGCTGCGAATTTTTCCTGAGGGAAAATCATACGTTGCCGACATCGAACCTCTGTTTGATCGACTCCTGCTATTCTGGTCAGACCGTAGAAACCCTCATGAAGTACAGCCATCATTTGCTACCAGGTCTGTTGCTGCATTTGTGACCACATACTTAAATACATGAATATATAAAAAATAAAATGCCCCCTTTGCTACAAGTAGAGTTAAATTGTATGCACTGCATTTTTATTGTAGGTATGCAATCACTGTGTGGTACTTTGATTCAGAGGAAAGGGCTGAAGCAAAAAGACGATTCAGGGACTCAACAGGTTTGTTTTTCCCCAATTCTCAATTGAATTATTCTGTTCTTTATTTATATTGAGTCACCTGAGTAACTGTACCTTGTTTATTTTTTTTTTTAGCCTCTTCACAAAGCAGCACCACATCTTAGCAGAGGAACCTGTGAAAAACTTATCTTCATGGAGATGTGTGTGTGTGTGTGAGCATGTGTGCTTGTTGTTGTTTTAGCCCTTTTGCACTTAAGGTACTGGTGCTTCCTCCTCAACCATGCCTTTTTTAGCTGCGATTTATGGAAACCCAGACTCCTCCTATCTCTATCTTACAGTTATGATTTCTTTAAAACATGTTTCTTTACAAACCAGCAGTGAATTCTTATCATGTCTGTGTAACAAAAACAGCAAAGTTATTCAATAGTTTCCAGTGGGTGTGGATGATGGATGAAGTGAAAGAAGTTTTTAATATTCTTTTGATAAATTTTTGTCTGTTTTTAAAAGGTATCTAGTGCGTCTCTATTTTGCTATGTGAGAGAAGCTGTTTTGATATTTCCGCCCATTACAATTGTAACCTTAATGCAAAAGGTTAAAACCATAGCGAGACTGTCACCAGATGATTTGCATGGCCTTTGTGGCCCTAACTACTTACACAGAGGTGAGATTTATTTTTCACAGCAAATACTAATAGTTTTGCAGTGAAATGTTTATAATATAGGATTCTAATGTGCTTAGCTTTAACATGTGATGTGTGTGTGTGTGTGTGTGTGTGTGTGTGTGTGTGTGTGTGTGTGTGTGTGTGTTTATCAGAATGTACTTGTTCTATTGGTTTGCATTGTATTGCAGTATAACATGACTGTTTAAAGCAGTGTTAAACTGCCTGAATATTTGGAAGGTAAACCCTTCAGAGGCTCCCATAAAGTTTTATACATAGTTATATATAAACTAAGTGAACCTTTTTAATTGTAATGCAAAACCTTTACATAAGAGAACTATGTGGTGTCCCTGATACTAGCAAGTCACATTGGTGTATAGGACAGCACTGGTAGTCATTGTCAACTGGAAATGTTTAAAAGTCGGTCATTGTTAATGAGCAGCTGTGCTGTTTTGAACTAAATGGGCGTACGTATATATAATGTTGAGGATGAATGATTGTGTTAATGTAAAATGGTGTGAAATTATATTTGACTTTAACACTTTGAAAAGACTGGCTACATGTAGATTTTCTCTGTGGCGCATCCTGTAAATAAACAAGTGAATAAATTAATTGTGTTCCTAATTAAATGAATTGTCTAAAATAATTTAAAACATGTATAAATGTACAAGGTCTGCTGCATTGATTTGCTGCTTATTAGAGCAACTCATTTAGTTTCAGAAACATC
This sequence comes from Silurus meridionalis, assembly GCF_014805685.1. NCBI lineage: Eukaryota > Metazoa > Chordata > Actinopteri > Siluriformes > Siluridae > Silurus > Silurus meridionalis. The sequence continues at coordinate 16,074,528 of NC_060891.1, read as the reverse complement.
ATGGCCTTTGCATTAACAATAGTTCATTGTTTAATTTCTATAATGCATTTTACACATCTACAACTGAGCATTGTTTATAATACAATAATGTTTCTAGAAGATTACATTCATTTACCACATGTTCACTGATCCTTCTTTAACAACGACTTTCGCTTGGTCAGGTTCAAGATAAATCCAAAACCAATTTCCAAAATGAATTGTTTTTATCGGTTGCACTTGAGTGGTATGGATTTAAATAACACCTGGTCACTCTAGTTAGATCAGAACCATTAAAGCGTCTTCCGAAGACGTACTTCATTTGAATGATAAATCTTGAGAAAGAGTCTGACAAATGTGTACAAAGGAATTATAAATGATCCAAAAAAATTTTGGACCAATTCACCAAATTCTGGCACTAGCTGCATGATTTTATTCATTGCGTTGCTGCCATGTGATTGGTTGATTAGATACTTGCATGAACGTGTAGGTGTACAAGTGTTCCTAATATTAATTAGCTATGCTAGACAGAGCCATCAGTTCATTAACATGGATTAAAGTAAATGTAACAAAGAGTTGTTTTTTTTACTTAAAACAACTCTCTGTGACCTCCTGTCCTGCTGGACAAACTCCAGCTGAATGGAAAGGAGTTTAATATGACTAAGTTTATTCCAGGGGAAGTGGTAAGTTTGAGTAAGCAATGTCTTGTTACAAACAGTGATGTAATGTTCCCCTTTTTACTTTTCCAATCATTTAATAAGCATTATTAAGAAATAGACTATCCCGTGGTGCAATGCTGCTGGTACACGTATTATTCAAGCTGGGAGTTACAACACATCAACATTGTGTCTTGACCCATGCTGTAATTGTAGTTAAACAAAGTTTCAATATGTAACACAAAGTTGTGTTTTATTGTATGTAAAATCGCGATTTCTTGCTTTCCAAACTTTATTTTTCACACTGGACCTTTAAAAAATGAAAACAAACAACTATATTTGTATACGATGCAGTCGTAAAAATATTTATAATATACTATAGGCATTTAAGCCAGAAAGTGGACATTTTGTACCGTATTTAAAATATTTCACATTTTAAACAGTTGATCGACGTTGATCTCGCTGGGAACATTACCGCTGAATCTTCCCTAAAACTTTAACATGAGAAGTCGTGAAACTGTGGCGTGATCACAAGCTTGACAAGCTGAGGGACATTTTTACAGCTACTGTACTTTAGCTCGTGCATTCGCCATTGAGTATTTTGTAAGTTCACATTTACCGCCCTCTAGTGGCAAACAAATTAATAGCGCACTAAAGCGGTATATTTTTATTTATAGACGCCCTAAATAATTAATTAATTAATTAATTAATCAATTTATTTAAATGTATTAATGGATTTAAAGTGCAATGAAGATGTCCCGCAGCATTGTGATTAACGAAAAAAAAAATCATGTATCATATAGTATCAATATTGCTTTTATCCAATATTTTAATGGATAAAAATTATCAGATAACTGACATGTCAGACACAAATGGGCATAACATGTGGTTTATTATTGCTTGATTAACAGAACTAGTTCCCAAAGAACCCATATGCAATGCCAGCTCAAAGAATGACTGACAGCCTGAAGTAGAGATGATTCTAATTGTAGAAACGCTTTTAAAATAACCAGCCTATTTCTATAATTGGGTTTTTGTACTAGAAACAGACAAGCGGATTGACTGAAACCCTGTGCTGTTGCGTTAAATATCAGGACTCTGGGAAGGTCATTGTTTAATCTCTTGTGGATCAGGATTAACTGTTAAACAATTAGGGAAGCAATAGTACTGGCACAGTTAGATGTATTGTGCCTCTTCACTCAGCCACATCTCAGAAATAGTTCTGCTGAGCACCCAGATCAGTTACCGTTACTGTCAGCAAACAAACCACCACCACCACAACAACAACAATAACACAACAACAACAATGATAGAAAAAAACCCTAAGCAATTTCTCAAAATGAATGCGGTATGTGTTAATGTGCTTGTATGTTTAATTTCAAGTAAATCAGCCCCTAATAAACGGTCTACCTCCATTATAACTGTAGATTAGGGTCACATTGGGAATGGATGATGGGGTTAAAGGATTTAAGAAATCATTGTGATGTACCTGACCTTCTTAACTGCTGTGTCTTGTGTCTTAAAAGATACACCTTGAAGGACGCACTCTGCTTTACCTGTCCATGTGCAGTTCTTTTAAATAGATGGTGGTAAATGCTGGGCCTCACATACATTGGATTAAATTGTTTAATTGTCCCAATTCATAATCAATTAAAAAAAAGGCAATCCCGGTATAATTCCTTTTAAAAAATACTAAAAATGTGGCCGCCTGAGTCCTATAGTTGTAGTTACACATACAAACACTAGATAGCAATAGTGAATAGCAGAGGAAGCTTCGAAAAAACTGCTTTTAATTTTTGAAACTGTGCATGTTTAATAAAATTGTATTAAATATACCTCATCTGGGGTGTTAATGTGATACAAAAAACGATTTTGAGTTGATAGTTTATTATTATTTAAAGTTTTCATTTATTAAATCTGTCTTTGTAGATGAGATTTCAAATAACTGTGTGATATATACATTAATCCCATAAAATTTGTGTTAACATTTGTATTATTTTAAATCCTTAAGTTTAGGTTATATGCAAAGAGCAAAATGGTTATCAAGACACTTGAAACAGTCGACTTCTGAGTATAAAATCGTAAAAGTGAAAATAATCTAATCCAACATTGTCTTTATTGTGCTAGTAAACACTCTCTCAGTTTCTCTCTAAATGTCCCAAAATCAATCAGCAATATAAGGTAAAGTTTGCAGCAACCTTGAAAAGTCCTGATAATATCAACAGATAAAATTTAGATGTTTTTTTATTTGGATACTTTTTCATTGCAAAAATAACTCATATTACTAAAGTGTTAATTCTCTTGCATCTCTTGTGTGTGTGTGCATGTGTGTGTGTGTGTGTGTATTTATGTGTGTAGACCAGGAGCCAACCAGCAGCCAAAAGTTTATGGTGTAAGGGGCAGTAATTCCTGTATCATACAACAGTATATTTTTACACTCAGATTGTTCAATGTTTAAAAAAGAAAGATAAGATAAGATATACCTTTATTCATCCCAAAGTTGATAAAAAAAGTAATTATTTGTATGTCCTGCATTCTCACTGGGGCTGTCGGTTAAACCCTAAATTACTTCTTCTTTCTATTTTTTATGTGGATTGAAATAATGGCCTTTACAGAATGTACTGACTACTGTATAACAGCAAGGGGACTGGTTCAAAAGAAGTACATAAATAAAAGTAAACAAATTATTGTATTTTTTTTTCTTGCCACAGATGGACATTGGCAGTTTTGTCTGCTCTAGTGTTTGTCAACAAAATTAACAGTGGTGTGCAAGTACATTGCAATGCCTTATAAAATTCTTGCCCTTCTTCCAGAAAGCTCTACCTAAACTGACTCATAAACAGTTTAATACCCTATGTATGGAATGTAGCAAAGTAATGGAAGTATTGATCACCTTCTCAACTGAGTTCGGCAATTGATTTCAAATCAATATTAATTCACAGAGCATCAGCAGTAAACTAAATATTTCTTATATCTAAGTTCTACTGTAGGATATATATTAGTATTTGCTTTATATTAATTAACATACAGACACATTTACTTTTTATGATATTAAATGTCAATACAGATCACTTTTTAGGAGGAAAATATGGTGGTCAAAAATAAAGTAATTCCTAGTCATTACAGAATTATATATAATTTAGATCTCTACACTCTACCAATCATCTGATCCTGAAGTTAAGTTTATATATAACAGTTATTCTGCAGAATGTGAACATACAAACACAACCAAATATTCTTGATAGTATGAGATTTGATAGGATGAATGAACAGCGTTCTTTTCTTCACTGTAATTCTTCCACTAATTACATTTATTAAACAAGTCATAATATAAACATATTTTTTATTAAAATTATGAAAAAGAACATGCAATAAAAGCAGCAATTAATTTTGCCTGTAAAGTTGTTTCTGTTATAATATCATACAATTTTTCTAAAGGTTGTCAGCCAGGAAATTGTTTTACAAAGAATTGGAAACTACTTCACACTACCTCAACACTGCAGTCAGGGTTGGGCAAAGATACGTCAAAATGAATTTTTAAATAAAATACCAAATACCTTAACTTTGAGTGTATCGAAATAAACTACTGTATTTTTGTATTTCAAAAATGCTAAAAAATATTTTTTACAAGGGAGCATGAAATTTCTTCGCAAAACCTTCCATCAATTGGCGTATTTGATCTCGTTTAACAATCCACTGATTTACTTGATTAAGTCAACAATTTTTGATAGCAACAGCTTTTCTTTGGCCGAGACACACAATAAATCTGATATATGCAACCAGTTAACAGATTAAATAATCACACACAGTGTGATCTCCCAGATGAAGGTTAGCTTTAAGTAACCAACAGTTTAATATTTAACAGTTTGTGATGACTAATTTAGTTACTTGGTGTTTGGTAACAAAAGGCTACTTTACATCAGAAACACTGACTCACTGACAAACGTGTCATTCATAAGAAAACAACTGATGACACTCGTATTCAAAGCAACTAGTTTCTAACTAATTAATCATTTAATTGTTAGTCATAAATATTATAATGTATTATGTGTCAGGCAGTCATTTATGCAATGGTATGCAAAATCATGATTCTACTAAACAGCTACTTCAATTAGCGTACAATATTCACGATCAAATATTTATTTATCAATCATTAGACACCTATTTAGAAGCTGACAGCCTGCACATTTCTCACCTTCATCGCCTTCTTCTATAGGGATAAATTTTCTGTTCTGATATCAAAGTCTCAGCAAAGTACTGATACAGTAGACACCAATCAGAGGCCGCATTTTATGATGTCATCATGTCGAGGTCTTACAAAGTATTTGACAGTAATTTGAAAATACTAAAATACAAACAGTAAAGTATTTGTTACAAAATATGAAGCCATTTTCATCAACCCTATCAAATACAAATGACAAAATCCTATTTTATATTTGAAATACGTATTTGAAATACATGCATCATAAGTACTGCCCATCCCTGACTACTTTCACGTGCTTCTGGCGTTGATAAGCTTTTTATATTTCAAAAAGTGACCTTTTATGTAATAAAATGATGGTGTACACAAATTTGTGCAATTATTTACTTTTTGGATTTCTGAGCACTGGTAATATAACACATTGAGGAAGAATGTGTACAAATATTTAAGAATATAAATTCTACAATTAATTTTAAGTCTACTGCACTGTAGCTACATACACTCACTGAGCACTTTATTAGGAACACACCACTGACATTGGGTAGGGACTCCCATTGCTCTCCCACCAGCCTCAATGTTTTATGACATGAATTGAACAAAAGTTGGAAACATTTTAAGAAAGCATTCCTCTCAACAGTACGCTACCTCCACCAGATTCTGTCCTGCAGAACTGTCACTCACTTTATGGTTTTGTTTATTGCACAGTCTAGAGACTGTTGTTTGTGAAAATGCTTTCAGATAAGCAAAAATACTTCCCTATTCTAATGTTTGGTGTGAAGTTACTCGAGTTTATCCATTGTACTGCTGCCACATGATTGGCTATTTTAGATAATTGCATGAATCTGTATGTGTACTGATGTTCCTAATAAAGTGCTTATGAATGTATCTCTAGGTGTAATGCACGCAGAGGATTACAGGAAAATCAGTATATACTGGAAAATCCTGACATCCACTAGATGTCACTCTTGTCACACTGTAAATGATCTCCTTCCACCACTCATAGAGTTCACCACGAGTTATATGTCTAGCCATCATACCTTAAAAATGAATTATTATTGATTTATTAAACAAATATGCATCAGTGATTATGATTTAAAAAATCTTTATAAACCTGCTCATGGAAATTTTAGGTTTAGCCTAAAGTAAGTTTGCTTATGGTTATGGTGCTCGAGTTTCATGTATCAGAGCCCTAACATGATTTACTATTTTATGTGAGCAGATTAGTAAAACAGTATCTTTTTATTCCTTTTCTTATACAGCATACAGAAACTGAAACATATTCTAGAGCAGCATAATGTTAGCTGGTAATGTGTTCATTTCCTACAAATTTTGGTTTTAATGTCATGATAGAGAGACTGGAATCTGTTAGTGTTCCTCATACATGATTTCCCAATTTATTCTTAAATATATTAAACTTATTTTAGTTAAGCAAAGCGATGAAACTGTACCAGCTGCATGTGATTAGCTGCTTATAAAATTGCTCCGTATTCCAAATATAAAAATAAGTAGATTTAGACAGTAAGATGATCATAGTAAATGTTGTTTTGTTGTAGTGTATTGCTGTTTCATGTCTGTAGAATTTATTGTTGCTTTACATGATATCATTAATTGTGTTTAAGTATGTGTAAAATGTATAAAGGTGCTCTCAAAATGCTGGTCAGACTATGGGTAGATGAACACAGAGCCAACAAGCTGATTCCCAATAAGGGCAGGATGAGGAGATGGACAGCTTGTGGTCATTAGAGAGGTTTCAGGTCTAAGCTTTTTTTTCCCTGTCTTTCTCACTTTCTCTCTCTCTCTCTCTCTCTCTCTCTCTCTCTATCTATCTTTACCCTGTGATCTATCATTCATGGCCTTCATTTAAAATTGCGTGAAATATTTAAAGTTGGCTGGAGTTTTTCGCTGGGCTTTGCCTGTGACCTCCCCTCAGAGCCTCGAGTCAGGCGTCAGTTGGGGGATGGAGTTCAGGAGGTGGAAAGAGATGATGGAGAGTTAGAGGAGGAGGTTGAGAGGAAGAAAATGAGCAACTGAGAGTGAGTGATCAGGTATTGTGGCTTTGAAAGGTACAACACTTTCTTTAAAGCATCTTAGTGTGTTGTGATGTCCTGTTTCAGGTATCAACTAGCAAAGAAACAGTTATAGATTTAAATAAAAATAATCCAAAACAATGACAATGAAACAATAAAATACTATCAAAATGAATGTTACAGTGAGATTAGTAATGCAGAATGGACAGCACAGACTAGATTACCTGCTCAATAAAAAAACTGAATAAAGATTTATGATAAACAAAATACCCATGAGTGCTTATTTAACAACTAGGTGCATTGCATTGCCACAGCCCTGGAGCGTAAAAGTGAGCAGTGAGCTGCAGAAATACAATTTAGTGTGGACTGTGGACATGTCAGGATGAGAATGAGACCTTTGGTCTCATTAGTTCCACTGTGTCATGAATCCAACTATGATCGAATGAATGAGCAAAGGAAATATTGGCCAGATATCTGGAAACATAAAAAAACCCAATCAAACAAACAACAACGACAAAAAAAAGAGAAATAAACAAAGAGGAAAGTCAGTGTGATGTGTGATTTTTACTTGGGATGAACTGAATGGGAAAGAAATGATGCCAGATAGTAACAAATCTGAGAGAAGTTTATTATGAATATGGCACCTGTAAGATGGTAAAAAACCGTTACAGAAAGACAACCATGTATGACATGTTTGCTTAAACTGATGAGAACCTACAAAAGTATAAAAGAACCCTGTTGTAAAATGAAGTATGTACATTTCTGAATTGCAGCATTATTTATGGTAAATGAAAAGAGATGTTTTTCCATAAAAAAACAAGCCAGGCACTCTGTTAGCTTTAGTTAGTTGTTTCTTTTTTGAAAAAGAAAAAAAAACAAAAACAAAACAAAAATTGTACCATAGTTTTCTCTTTTTAATATTTTAATTTGTTTGTATTTAGAATTTATAACACTGTTAACATTGATACTAAGAGAATCCCTTTCTCCCGTATTCATCTACTTGGCGCCAAGTTCCTCATAAAAGAATCTGTATAATTGTACAAGAAATAGTTAAAAACACAGACACAGTTTTCACAGGTAATGAAGTGATTTATCATATTGTAATTTTTAAACACTATTTTTCTGACAGCAGCTGAGATTAGTTTAAGATTAAATCACCAGCAATCATTTTGACACAACACAGAAACACTGAGACAGCTCAGCTGGCTGTTCTGTTTGTAACATATGGGTGTATTTCCTGGTCCACAGTGTTTTTTTTTGAGCCACCCCCTGTACAGCACAACTTTTTTGTAATGTAAAAAAAGCTAAGACTAGGATCTAAGACGCTAAGCTTCAGTGGTGACGCCAAGCTCTCCTGCAACTGCCCCGACAGCAGCTATCGTTTTAAAAACATTAATATTATAACCTGGGTTTGAGTAACAACACATTTTCACAGAAACCACAGAGACGAGATTCCTGATGTAGGGGAGTAGCCTGATTCAGTAAAAAGACAAAAAGGCTCCCCCTTTGCCTTGTTGGACAGACTAAAAAACACTAAACGCTGGCAAAGCTGCTGGACCGAACGAAATCAAGTAAACCAAACAATCAACTTGGTAAACATGCATTTCCAAAACACCTATAAAAATAGATTTTATAGTGTGAGTTTTTTTTTCTTTTCTCATTAGAAATTCCTTAAAATTGTTTATTGTCCTGAAATACAGTCTTAATATTTAACTTCCTGTTAGTTGCAGGGTCCTTGAAGTCAACTGGTTGGTGGAAACCAATGAAATACACCCAATGCACATGAGAAGCACAAGGGACTCTGGGAATGTTTCACAACTTAGGCCTTTGAGGTTCCAGACGTTACATCTAAATGCTACTTCGGTTTTATCCTTGTCAGTTTTGAAGTGGAGACCGCAATCCCAGAATTCCCCAGTGGCAAAAAAAATGGCTCCTTAAACCTTTGAGCTAGTTAAGAGTCTTTTTATCTCTGAGAGGAAGAGAGAGGTCTGTAGACTACACGACAGCAAAGCAATAGCAGGAACAGAAAAGTAATACAGACAGAAAAGAAGCAGCAAAAAGGTGACACTACATTGGAAGGCCACCACACAAAATCCACTAACCTCCACTGGTTCACTAAGACTGTAGAGGGGAAGGAGAGGGAGAACAAGTGTTCCCCCTTGTCCAAGCCCACACTAGCACAGAGAGGACAAAGGACGAAACAGCTACATCAGCTCGGTATATACTGCATATAGTAACACACACTGAAATCGCTATGAGGACTGACAGCCAATGACACTTACACATTGTACACGTTTACGCTTATCACGCTTGGTAATAGATGACGTGATGGATGGCTGCCAAAAGATGAAGCGACAGTTTTCTTCCTTTTTATTACTTTCTTTTTCCCCCCAAACAAATTCACAGTGTCTTGACACCAAACTGTGACGGTAATTTTTTTTGGCAACAGTGGAAAAAAATTAGGAATGTGATTTCTCAAAACACATTTCTGATTGAAAATGCATGTCCTTATTACAATCTTGTTGATATGTGGTTTTCAGAGTTCAAGAAGAAGTGAAGAGAAACTGATTTCGGGAGACTGATGGCAAAAGCTACTAGGCTTCAAATGTGAGAAGGGAGAGGAAAAAAAAAAGAGTGAAGCCTGTTAAGAGTTTCACATTCATCTTCAAGTTTATGATGTAAAAATTAGCCTCAGTTACACTGAGAGGTAAGAAATGATTCACAGCCTGGTCCAAATCCATTTTCAGACTCAATCAGATTGAGCCATAGCCAAAACCCTTCTCCACCCTCTGCAGGGGATAAACACTAGAAAAATGAACTTGTCTGATAGAGGTTTGAGTTTTCAGTAGAAAATCTCTCAAGCCATCGTTTGTTGAGCTCTGGAACAAAACCTACGTCAGCCAGCTGAGTGAGGGTTAGTTGATGATAGCACCATGGATCTGCAAAAGGAAGATGGAACTGGAGGAATCTCACACTGACCTGTTCCAAAGTCCTGGGAGTTTGTAGTAACATTCGGATCAGGTCAATACCCGGCTAAAATTGCTTTTAAAATGCATGATTTGTAAGTTAAATCTGAGCTATAAAAAAACGAAGAAAAGCATTATTTTCTAAAATACCATTCCCTCGTTAAGAAAGAACCCTTAAACCCTTTCAACTATGTCAAACAGGGTAACATCCTTTTGTCAGTGTCAGCCTTGATCACATCAAGATATTGATAAAAAACTGTTTCTTTTTTTATCGACTTTGTGAATTGCCTTTAAATACACAAGACATCCTAATAAGGATGAACTGTAATGAAGTCAATAAAAGCACATTTTATTTCACCATGGAGAAACCACACACCTGAGTGGTGAATTCTCTGTGGCTCAAAGGAACTCTGAAATAGAGATGAGCCTGTTTAGTTTGTTTAAAGAAAATGTCATTGGCTCTAGAGAAGGGAGGGAGGAAGAGGAGGAAGAGAAAAAAAAATGAGGAAAGACACAGGAAGAGAAACCATTTGTTTCAATTACACAAGCATAACTGCTTGAAATTCAAAGTGCTAGAACAATTAATTCCCACTCCCAACTTGAAACACAGTCATAGGCCTCGAAAGAGTTTCTTGATTTAAATTGAACACAGTAATATGGTCTCAGTGTTTTGCTTCAATCCTCCTTGCGCTCGAGAGTCTGTGTTGTGTGGATGCCATTGCTGTAAACGGGGAAGGGAAGTGTAGAGAAGAGTCCCTCTGCCGTGGTGAAGACATTAGCAGTGGGCATCTGTGCGAGACTGGCACCTGTGCCTGCACCACCAAATGGACCCGACATGTTGAGCCGGTGCACATGGTGGTAGAGCATTTCCATGGGTGTCTTGGCATCAATTCCAAAGCCAGGCCCGTTCATGTCCACAAAGTTGACCGCGGTGTGTCCGCTGGGGAGCAGGTTGCCCTGCACGGCAAGTGTGACATCGGCAGGTGCGTAGCGAATGGTGCCTGCCGTGTAGACACGTGGTGCTGCTGCTGTGCTGGTGGCAGCCAGTGTGCCTGCAACACGCTGCACCAGGGGAAGCACCACGTTGCCTGTCTGTAGCCGCTGTAGGGCCTCCAGGTCACCGCTATACAACAGGGAATTCTGGGAGGTGGGTGTGCCCTGCTGCTTATCACGTGGTGAGGCTGAAAGTGGAGGTGATAGGGGGTCAGAGGTTGAGGAATTAGACAGTGGGGGTGCCAGGCTGGCTGAGGTGGGGGCGCTGTTACTGCTACTACTGCTGCTGCTGTTGTTGAAGGGCTTTCTGATGCCTGCTCCTCCTTCAGTGCCTGGTGGAGTGAGTACTGAGTCTGGGATAGCAGCTGGGAAGGCTTCATGGGCACTAGGAGGCTTGGTCATGCTGAAAGGTGACTCGTTGCGTGAGATCTCCCGGTTTGGGGGGAAGTTCCAGATACTGCTGTCATTATCAAAGTTGATTGGCTCGGCCATCTCTGTTTTGATCTTGAGCACTGAGGCAGTTGCGGGTGATGGAGGTGGCAGCAGTGGAGGCTGCTCCCCTAGTGCAGGCTCCAGACTTCCTGGACTTGCTGTGACATTGTCTGGTGGTGAAAGTCGCAGACGCTGACGATTGCCCCCCCATTTCTGTTTTTTTCTCCTTTTCTTTTTCTTCTGGCGTTTACTTGTCAGTGGACCACTTAGTTCCACTTCGCTGTTGTAGTCTTTCATAATCTCATCATTGTCTTCTTCTTCCTCCTCCTCCTCCTCCTCTTCATCCTCTTCTTCAGAGGAGGATGAGAGCGAATTGTGAAGCTCTGCTCCCTCTCCATCACCATAGTGCTCCACTTTAATGGGCAGACCACTGAGATGAGTCAAGCGGCCCTCCTTGTGCTCGGCCTCACAATCAGAGGGCTCCAAGCTGTCCTCACTCTCCTGGCTCTCTGCATTACTGGAGCTATCCTCCTCCTGATGCCTCATCTCCTGCTCAGAGTGTCTGGTGGGTTTCTTACTGTCTGTTTCTGGCTCTTCACTGTTCCCAGAAGACTTATTTCCTTTCCCATCTGACTTGGGGTTTTCATTGTCTTCTAAGAAAAAAAAAAAACAGGGAAGTTCAGGCATCATATAGGATCACAGATTTTATAATTTAATCATTGAATTTGTTTAGATCATGCATGATATTTTTCCAAATTCAGGTTGAGAAAGTGTTAAGCCAGACATATTTATTTTTCACTTATCCAATGTCATAAAGCAGCTGAATATACTTACCAAGATTTAACCCCCTGTCATGTAAATTTAGGTTAATAGCTGTTACCTTTTCCTTAGAGTCTTATACATTTATTTAAATTGTTCATGGATATTTCTAAGTCCATTTGGTTGTAAATGCTGTATTATGCATCTGCAGATGGACCTTTACCACTTGATACCTTTATTGAATATTTTAAGACTATATAACATTTTTAGAAAGCTGATGCTTTTAAATCAGACAGCATAACAGCAAAAATAATCATTACTTAATGACTAATCACTGGCCAGTGCTTTTGTCATGGGTGTTGTTCTTTGAATGCTTCAGTTTATTCCACTTTAAGAATAAAAGTTCCCCAATTGTTTTGTATAGTATTTAGTATAAAGTAATATTCATTGTTGTTACCCAACACTGGCATATTAAGGTCACGGTTTTTATCTTCTTTATTCGTCAGCTTTTTATTTCAACTTTCATTCACTCTTTATAGAGTTTGGTGGTATAAATAACGAGCCAACTGCTTTGTGAAACTGACTGAGTGAGCAAGGAAGACTAGGATAGTGAGAGAGACTGATGATTGAGGGGAAAAAAAACAGGGCATGAATTAGTCCAGCTGCAACTGGCACAGACTGTAACCTTTATGATAAAGACTGGCAAAGGGCTGGCCATGCCAAGGTGCCAGGAGGCAATATTCTGGCACCCTTTCCAATCTGTCAGTCTACTTCATCCTCTCAGTGCCCCCAAACCCATCTCTGGGATCATACTCAATCTTGTGCTGGAATGCATAATTAATATCTCCAGTTGACTGCCCAAGCTTAATGAACCTTTTAACCAGGTTTACTAGGAGCATTGAAGTGCCATGCTTCTGTACCTTGCAGGGCAAAATTTTCCTTTTAAGGTGAACACTTAAAATTGTGTGGTCTGTAGACTACATAAGAGCTTGTTTGGTTTGCCTGAGAATACAACTTATATGATGGACCTTATTTGTGCTGCAATACATTTATTTGTATGCTATCATTTCATAGTAGTTGTTTTATCCAGAGATGAAGAAATAGTAGACTGTACCAGAGTTGTCCTTTGAATCAGACTCTGAGTCAGAGGTTTCCGAGGACTCTGAGGCTTTTTCTGGCAGATTCGGAAGCTGTGTGATATCCATGGGTGTGTCTTTGTATTCCGGATTACTGAGCACAAAAAAAAGAGTGAGAGAGGTAAGAGAATTATTCACAGATCTGAACTGTTTCCAGGTGGAAGGAAGGTAAAATAACCTAGAGTACACTTTCTGAACATTTTAAACATCCTGATTGATCCAGTGTTCACGAGCACACATCTCTCTAATGATCTCAGGCTAAGGCGCTGCTCGTGCCCGCAAAGGGAGAGGAGATTAAATAGAGGCTTACAGAGATCTATTTATTTGGCTGTTGCTGCCTCACAATCGCAAATGGAAATCCTCCAGCTTTCTGATGGGAATTGACAAATAAGCGTCACAGTAATTTAGGATAACACTTAACTGAAAAAGCCCTGTTTACCTAAGCACATAGTTGACCCAGATGATGTTCTTCTCATTGGCATTCTTGGCATTGATAGCAATAGTGGCACTGGACTGGATCCAGATATAGCCTCCGTTCTTCTGTATCCAGCGATAGTATTTTGTCACACACTGGCCTTTATTCAGTACTATAAAGAAAGAGGCAAAGAGGAGAGAAAATAGTAACCATTTACAGTAGCAATCTGTTAAATCATAAGCTTTTATTGCTGCTCATTTCATAGATAAAAAAAAAAGAAATTCATTATTCAATAATTTCAGAAGCTTAAAATATCTCATTTCATTGCATAAGATTTAAAGTGTTAGATTTAAAGGGCTATATTACATCTGCTATTTCCACACAAGAACACTGTACTCACACTAGCTCAGCAGAGTGCGCTGTGTCTGCTTGCACTGTCTTCTATGCTATGTCCTTGTCTGAAATGACTACTATACTCTGTCCTTGTCTGGCTGCAATAAATTTGGCTAAATTAAGTGCTAAATGTTATCTCAGCCGATATGTATTTGCATTAATCATTTTTCTGTAAAGCTAAAATGGCCAGAATCACAAATGTATGTTCTTCGTTTAAATGTTGGAACAAAGAACATCATTTGAAAAAGGAAGACTTTTGAGATAACTTTTTATACAAATAGATCAGTAACTAAATAAACTGTACACTGTTAACTTTGTTTAGTAAACCATTTAAAGCTACTTCTTTTTGTGGCATACATATGTAAAGGCAACAAATGAAAACACACACACACACACACACACACACACACACAAACAAACAAACAAACAAAAACAAAAAAACCCTGAAACAAATATGTTTTTTTGCCTTGATCATTGTGGCTAGTGGACATGCCCTTGCTCTAACCTTCACAATTTCCTCACTATGGTCCAGAATACTGAAAGCCTGTGAATCTAAACTTGATACAGTCTTTTCTTTCAGGCAACAAAATGATTTACTTGGTAACAAATAAAAAATGAGCTTGAATTCATTTGTGAGATTTATGTTGAAAAAAAAAAAAGCTGTAAAGTAAAATGAAGAAGAAAATCAAGCAACCCGTTTTAAAACTGATTCTGTACATAGTCCAGGCTTTGTTTGTTTCTCTCCTAATGAGCTGGGCTCATCTGCATTGCCGTCAATACACTGCAGCCCTGCCTCTGCCCAGTGCTGCTGCTGTGCAGGTGAGCCTTATTTTTTAACCCCTTTCACTTACACTGCCATTAAATCAATCAGGACCTGTTTGTGCTATTGATTTAGTGGTAATGAAGCCGCCCCTTCATTCTCTCTCTCTCTCTCTCTCTCTCTCTCTCTCTCTCTCTCTCTCTCTCTCTCTTTCGCGCCGTAGCCTTTGGAGGCATTAAAAGGAATACAGCATCTTTAATCTAGCTGTTCTCTCCTGGAGCCTCAGGCTAGCCTGGAGGATGAGCTCTCTCTCTCTCTCTCTCTCTCTCTCTCTCTCTCTCTCTTTCTCTCTCTCTCTTTGCTAGGCCTCTGTCCTTCACTTCCGTTTAATCACTTGGATACATTCCATAATAGCAGCTACCTTTCAGATACCCTTTACCCAATGTGGCCCCCATTCACAGCGGGAGAGGCAGGGGGAGTCATTGTCACATAAAAGCAAGTCATTTACACCCGTGAAATTGCTTTATGGAAAAGTCCTTGCAGTCCATTGGGGTATTAACGTAAAGACAAGCCTTTTATGAATGAGTAGGAAAGGTGCTGGAAATAAGACTCCTGGCTGGAGGCAGAGCTCCTGTTTCAGGTCTGGGTGGT
This sequence comes from Silurus meridionalis, assembly GCF_014805685.1. NCBI lineage: Eukaryota > Metazoa > Chordata > Actinopteri > Siluriformes > Siluridae > Silurus > Silurus meridionalis. Next base: position 16,059,163 of record NC_060891.1, on the reverse strand, counting down.
GTTTTGTGTTGTTTGCAGCATTGTTCTAGAAACAGCTCTTGGCCAGGCTTCACCCCGAGCTACGTTGCTGACTACATCAATGTGCTCTTAAGCAATAAATGCATCATATGAACAAATGATAATGTGCTCACCTACAAATTTAGAATTTGAAGGACACACATCATTGTTGAAACTGATGACTGAACGAATTTACGGAATGTTAGCGATAAAAGAAACAAGTAATGGAAAAAGAATACCAGAACAGAGATGTCATGATTTATTTTCAGTAATCAGGTGAATAACAATTTTATAGATTTACCTATGAAAAATCTGTTAATAAAGGAAATGACTATATACTTGGTGGTGTGTATCAGGTATATTCTTCTGTGTTTCTGCAGATGGTGGAGTCTGTCTTTAAGCTCAATAAGCAGTGAGGGGAGTCTTTCATTAAAGTCAGTTTGAACTAGTCTACAGAGAGCAGCTCTATGAATCTGCCTTCAGGCACACAGCTTCCCTCTCCTGGGGTTTCTGCACGCTTTTCTCAGCTATCTCTTCCCATCCCCCTTCCAGGCTGGTAAAACACACACACACACACACACACACACACACACCTATACACACGTTATTTACACTGTGTGTAAGATGCTTAGCTGTGTAACGGAACGCCTTTTGTGTTAATTTATGGTGTGCTGCTCCTGATCCGTGTCTGACACAGGTGAGGTCAGCTTTGTCACATTACATTTCTGCAGATAGGAAACATCTGGTTACATCAAACGCCTATGAAAAGAGCTGATGTTTGTACATTGGTCCAGGCACATCCAGCCATGTTCATTTTGTAACAGAAAATTGTGTGGAGCAAATGCAACAAGAATGTAGCCCATTGAAAGAAAAGAGAAAAATCCACAGGGTCAACTTATTTATTGTTAAAACTAAGGCTAAAATGTAATTAGCAAATTATAAAACTATACAAATGTGGCAATGATGTTTCTAGACTTTTGCCTTCAGTGCACCTCTGGGACCATTATGTACATTTAAAATTTAAAGAGAAAAATTGGACATGAACAGGAGAGGAACAGCCACCTTGTCATGTTGAATAGTTGAGAGAAGACAGTTTGGGTTGAAGGGTTTTCTTTGACTTTCTCAGTAGAAAAAAAAAATCAATTTCTATGCCGCAAAAAGAGGAATAGATGGCATAGTAATATTCATTCAGCACAGGGATTTAGTTGTAAGCAGTGTATCTATGGTAACTGAAAATTTCAGATTTTCTGAGCACTCTAATCACTATACAATTTTAATTACAAAATTATTTTGTTAATTTAATTTTAATATTTATTTCCCCTTTTCAGCAAGCTTCCAAAAATTCCAACCACTGTTTCTTTTGTATCTGACATTTTGTTATTTGTTGCATAATGCCAGTCAGTCGTCTGGGGGGTGGGGTGGTGTGTGTGTGTGTGTGTGTGTGTGTGTGTGTTAGAGCTCGCTATTGAGGCAAAATGGACAGAGAGGTTAGTGCAGAGAGCCACGCTCTCTCATTTCCCTTACTCCAGCTGATCTGATGGCCTCATGTGACCTGATGTCACTCTCTGATTGGCAATCAGCAGAGAAGCGACTGCACAGGGAACGACTGCTGCTTCTTCAGCACACACTCCCAGCTTCGCTTGATGAGCCCTTCATTCGAACAGTAATGATCATTGCCATTAACTGTGTCAAACTTAGCTGGAATGGTCAGTGAGGTTACACGTGCAGAGTGTTCTCTAAGTGAGTAAAAACTTTCTTGACAATTAATTTTAAGAAATGTTCGTCCATATCGATGTTCATTATATTATTTCGATCAAAATATAAGAAATTGATTGGAATTAAAATAGGATTAAACTTTTTTGGACACCACAACTGTCTAATTACCTAAGGGCTTGAACAAACGAAGATTTAAAGTCATCTATAAGACTTCAGATTATAGAATTTCTTATAAACTCATGTATAATTAACTCCATGATATTTCTCCTGACAGGCACTTGCAGCAATGCTGCAGTTAAAACAATTTCTGTTTGAGCAGTTGTTATTTTTATCTTAATAATGATAAAATGTGCAGCAAAATACAGTAAGACTTTCCCACATGAAATTTGCAGCTGGCCTTTGCCAACGCTTCCACTTTTATGTTAATTGCCTGCATTGTAATGTGTAATAGATGGTTAGACAGACAGGGACAGCTGGAGATTTGCGGTTCTGGGCAGCCCTCTGCCTTCTAACTCTCTCATCAATGCACTCCTCTCTGTTTTCTCTCTGCTGGGTTTCAAATCAAGGCCTAATGGACCCAATCTGGTGGCTTTTTAAGGCAAAGGGACACTGCAGTGCAGCGGTAATTGCACTCTAATTCAGTTGAACTTGCAATATCTAATCAGACAGCTCCAAATTCACCCAACAGCCCCAAGGACACTCGTCCTCCTCCACAAACACCTAATAAAGAGAGGGATTTATCCCCCCCCACTCCGCATGCCTCATCCCGCACTACTTAAATAATGGCAACTTGCCTGCTGCCGAGGCAAGCATGCATTTACTGTATGAAACGCTACGCTGCTCTCAATGACGTTTTGAATGTCTGCCATGACGTCCAGGCGAGAGGAGAGTACAGGAAAAAAAAGTGCCCTGCCAAAACACACTTAACAGATGATTTAGGATATTCAAAAAGCACGGTCGCACCTCTAGGCAGTCAGTATACCTCCTACAGAGAACGATGAAAGTAAAGTGTGCCAAAGGTTGTGGAGCCTTTAAAGAGTATTCCTGTGGGGTATTTGCCAAGATAAACACTTCATGGTGCAAAGGTGTGATCAAAATGCACTGGCTGTATAGGGAGAAGTGCAGCTTAACCCGAGAGGAGCACTGAGACACTTATACACACAAATCTGCTAAAATTCTTCAGTCACTACCTGTTCTGAGTGGCCTAACATCATGTTCATGATGCAGAAGCCGGAGGTAAAACTACACGAAAGTCAAAATATGTGAATATTCCTGCTTAAATGCTATAATTTAGGTTTCTGATATAGCAGATGTTTATACCTGTTTTTATTTTCTGTATGTAGGATAAAAAACCTTTGCATCTTTAAAGTATAATCTTGGCCTAAAGATGACATTTAATATTAAGCTATAAATAAGTAAGTTGCTTCAGTCTGGTTAGCTGAAGAATATTTATTTGAAATTATATGAACAAAAATATATAAATTGGCATCAGCCAATAAAAAGTCCCAATTCAAGACTTTCAAATTGACATTTGGGTATTTTTAACATCTAAGACAATCGAAAGGAATCTTTTAAAATCCCTGCATTCCAACATTTACTCAGGCTACAGTAAATGCTTATGGGAGGATGTCTAAATAAGCGTTACAGTATTAAAAAAAAAAATCACCTCATTGCTCCTTAACTACATCCTTGAGTGAATGGCAAATCTGTCCATTAATATGGCAAAGTTTGTAATGGGAGTAAAAACTTACTTAATACTCATGTAAAATACTTCAAATGACTAAAAGACACAGTAGTCTACAGTAAAACTGGTAATATAATGTTCAAGAAAGGATTACATAAGGCCTATAAAATACAGTAAAATGCAGCAAAGTTCATTTGTGTTACAAAAGGCTGAGCTGTTGCCACAGTTAATTTTAAAACATCAGTCATTTAGATTTTATAAAGGTATTTAATTATTATCCTGTATTGACACTGTACCTAGCTGCTCATGACCTATAATAAACACAGAACCCAATATTTTTTTTTACCTAGTCTAACTAAAGCTAAAGTATCACAACTCATATTTGTCAGCTAGAGGTTGTGATATGTCAGTTAGTAGTAGTGTGTACATAAACACTATAGCATATGGATGATATTTAATGAGTGTAAAAATGTATACACACAACATAATGCTCAGATCTTAGACCACTGGGGAAAAGCAATATGGTAATCATTCCCCTCTTTCATTTACATAATTTTTTTTCAACACTATTTCTGTTAACAGTTTAACATGACAGTTGCCAAATACCAAAGGAATGTTTATTTTTGTTCGTTTTGCAACAGAGTTACATGACAGCATTCTGTAAAGAAATTAAGCTTTTCACCTGCTTATTATAGCTTGTTACATTGACGTGACTAGACTATTAAAATGACCATGGACAATATTGCTTCTGGTTTTTTTTTATGACTCTCAGCTGACGGTGACTTTGAGAAGAGACTGTTGTGCTCTAGTAGAGCATATAAATAGTGCAGGCATTCAAACATGCTCTGTTCAAATCAAATCAGCAGAAAATATTTATGAATGATAGTTTTGTTACCATTCACAAGGCCTGTAGTTACTTACAATCTAAATGGCTGTGCCGAATGCCCTCCACGTCCTCGGCATGAATAAACTGATAACATCTTTTTCCTATGATATCCACAGGTGTCAGGTCCATGTAGTCGCTAATTCTGTAGGGGAATAAAACGTGTTAATCCGCATGTATTTATCATGCTGTTACACAGAGGCTAGCAAAATCAGTCAAAGGATCTTTATTGAAATGTGCGTGCAGTAAAGAATCAATGCTTTTCAAATTCTCAAGTGAATTAATGCTGTCCGTTAATCTCTACCTTTACATAATGAAAAATGCATTCAATTGAAGCACAAGTAACACATTCGCATCAGAATTTTTTACTCATGTGTTATATACCAAAGGTTTTTTGAATGCTATTCAAAATGTCCTTGTAGGTACACAGTAAGCACTAGGATACTAGAAAAAACTGCTTAGAGAAACAGCTGGACTCTTAGAGGGTAAGCCTGAGATCGAACATTAAAAAAAAGCTTTGCAATGATGATAACTATGCAATAGACTTGGCCAGATGCCATTCTCTCATAAATATGTTAAGTGAAGGGAGCAGTAAAAAATTCAGCAGCCACTGGGGTGACTTTAATCCTCAAGACATAAATAAAACTAATAAAACTAATAAGACATTTCCTTTCAAGCCAGACCAAATTAGGATGTTCTCATTTTGCAGAACTGAAATGGCTTTGATAGTAACAGAGGGCTTGAAAGTAAAAAATAAAGTCTTTCTGGGCCGAGTTTCAAAAGAACGATAGATGTGGCAGGAGCAACAATCAGGCACAGCACATATGGTTAAACAAGAAATTAAGCATCTGATGAGGATCAAACATACAATATTCTGAATATGATATTCTTTTTTTTTTTTTAGCAATAAATATCTAACACAAAAACCGATCAGACTTAGACTTAATAGTATTGATCTAGCACTTGTGAAAAAAGAGAATTTGTTTACCTATTTTCACAGTAGACAATGTTGAGGTCCATGTTGACCCGTGTGACAAACATCTGGCAGTCGATGCGAACCTCGTTTATAGTGGGGGGAGGGAGGGCATGAGCCACCACCACCATGCCCATAATCTGATTTGGCACTGAACGATTGTGCGTTAGAGCCATTCTTATCCTCAGCCTGCCTGTGATGTGGATCACCTTTGATAAAACAGAGAGATCCAACAGAGTACAGCAAAGTTCACAATACATAACATTAAATATAGATTATGTGCTTTATCTATAAGCAACCTCATTCAAATATAAACTAGACAACTATCCTAGACACAGACAAGGCCATTTCAACCCGACAGCTTTTATTAAGTCTCTACCACCCGACAGAATAGAAAAATATAATAATATTAAACTAATATTATACCTATTAAAAAGTAAAGTAAAAATGGTTTTATACTTTATAAAATAATCAAAATGTGAAAGCAGAAAATAACATAAAAAACTACTGTTGTCTAGCTTCAAACTTTTATAAAGCTTTAAACTCTTCTCGTCTTTTTGCCCTGAGAGGACAAGGACTAGATAGGCAACCCTGTGATTTTTTTCAAGGAGAAGTTGTCTATCCATTTTAACCAGCAAGACAAACTTTTTAACTTCTGACACTGGGTTTTCACTGCTTTCACCTCTGAGATGTTATCATCTTCATTCATACAGGCAGATTTGGCCTCTAAAGTGACTTCTCTCTCAGACCACGAGCGCTCTTTGATGCTTTGGGTTGCTCCGCTGGGGGGACAGAACAAAACCAAGGACTGAGCAACTTCCACTTTAATGAAAATGTGGCCTCTTCTGAGCCTGGACTTGAAGCTGGAATGCAGGAGTTTTAACACTCAAGAAACCAAAGGCTATCACACATTAGGGAGCAATTAACTAAGTTTCTAACTTTCCAGGAACTGTTACAATCAATTTGATTCCAGTTGGCACAATTTATCTGCATTAATCTGTTTTCTTTTAGCTTACATTAGCTATATATAAATGTTATAATCAGTAATACTTTAACAAAATATTTTAATAAATCTCGCCAAAAAAGTTCAATTATTTTCATGTTGTCTACTTAATTATTTAAAATGCAATGTAATTTGTAACTATTGAAGACCATAGTAAACACACTCTATAGCCACAAGCTTTATTTAGAATTTTCTGTAAAGCACAAATTAAACTTAGCGAACCTCCATAGGTATTGCATTCAGAGCCAGCCTTTTTGTATAAACAGTTGACTATTTGCTTCCCCTGCAGATAACAGCATTACTTTGTGTCTGGGTTATTGACTGTGGGGGGGGACTGATGTTATTTATTCTTTTTTCAATATGTCATGGCTAGATGTTCAAAGCCATGCTATATTGGAAATATACAACACATATTGCTGAAATGCAAACAGAAAGAAAGAACCAGAAACCTATCCTGCTGCAATATATTTTAGAGACTATTATACAGAAAAATATATACTGAAATGCTTAATTTATGTCAATCATTTTATTGTGTTATAAGACATGATTGGAATTTGTTTTATGAAATCCTTACATCCGGTAAGAATGTTCAATATTTAAAGGATGTCTCTGTAGCTGTTGAATATTATAATATGTAAATAAAAAAAAAAGAAATCCAGGGATCGAGAGTAGCCTGGCTCCAAAATGGATGGAGGTGTGCTTGAGGATGAATTGGCACAAGATTGCTGTGTGGAGCTAATAGTATTCATCTGGAGTCGGTGTGGATGAGACTGAGAGATTGGCATGTAGAGACACTTAACACAGCTGTTGCCAGTTTTCAATAAGACATCACAGCACAATGCCAGAGACAGAAAACGTCTAAATAGCAGCTGATATCAAACCCACATGCATCTACTCATAAACTGTGCAGCACTCCAGAGAGGGGATCTTTGCGAGATCCAAGGTGCAAGACCACAAAACACAGTTTCTTAAAAACCTGCAGACCCTTTCAATAAATAAACATTCAAATGTATTAAATATGTACAAAATGGAAATGATCTTTTTAGAAGCCCAAAGCCGGGGGCATCGAAAAGTTAGTTTTTTGAAAATACAACTTTTGAAGTAATTGCCACAAAGAGAGTGTCGGCATTGAATTGCTGCAGGAGTGCTCTTGGCAAGAACATCATAAGCACTGGCAAAACATTAAATATGCTCAGGCTGTTAAATGCAAACTGACACGGCAAGGGCTCGCTATGGTTGCGGTGAGAGGCAGGCGCATAGCATATCTCAATTTAATACAAGCCAACATAACAAAGGGATCAATTTTTATAATTCATGGTTTAGCACACAATGCACTCTCTCTCCCCCCTTGCCTCTCTTGGCCTTTCTCCCCCCACCTCCCTCCCATCTCCACATTGGTGAATACAGAGGAGGTATACATAAAAAATAAGATTCATCCATTCCTAGGCATTCTCTAGAGTGCTTTTGAAATGTGATACAGCACAAATAATGACGTGCAGCGTTTACATGAGTGCATTAAATGAGATGAATCCTGAGATATGCTGAAAAAAGGAGATGGGCTAAGCTGGAGAGGAATTCACTTTGATTTGACCTCCAGAGTGAAGAGCGGATATAAGCAGCCATGATGCTCGCCTCTCTGATTCCTGTCTATCATCTAATGTCGGCATGCCATATATAAAATTCAGACCTTTGTATTATGTAACAATGTGAGGGTTAACTCCATTCAGAATAAATATATTAAGAGACGTCCTTGTGTTATTTATACGATACGAATAGCGTTTTACAAATGCGAATATTTATGCACTGGGGTAGCTTCCTGGATATTTGCATCAAATTCATGTCCAGACAGATGCTGAAGTCACAAAGGGGGGATGAAAAGCTCGGGAAGGAGATGGCTGTCTCTCCATCTATCATTAACATGTATATCGTCCTTACACAGAGATCTCAGCACCACATTTCCAGAATAAAAAAACCCTGTAAGGCATAAGATGTTAAACCAGACACACTACTTAGATTATGTACAAACCAAAGAGTTTTCAATATTTTATGCACAAGGTCTCTGATTGGTGCGATTAAACCCGCAAGCACAAGCCTCTATGAAACATTCGGTGCTTAATTTTGTAGAAAGTATTTAAAGTGAACAAATCAATTAGAGCATGTACTGATAAAAATGAAAGACACAAGCTCCTTCTAGTCTGCAGGCCAAAATGTGAGACTCGCTTGTGTAAAATCCATCAGCATATCCCAAAACAGCTCTAATCAAATAAGCCACAGAAGCTGTCAGCACGGCGAACGTAATATATTCAGCCAAACGTCCGCTACACACTGTATTACCACACACAGGGGAGCTGTGATTGAGTGCAAGGAGATTTAGCTGCTCAACTGAAGAGCCAGAAGGCCCTGAGACTCAGCGTTACCTTGTAGCCAGAGGACTTGATGTGGACGCCTCTCTTAGTCAACGTGGACTTCATTCGTATGAAGAAGGAACGCTCCAATGTGTTATCTGGAGAGAGGTGACTCGGACTGCTGGACTCCACTGCAGGAGCAAACACAACAGAAAAAAAAAATCCAATTACTTTACTTTACTTGTCCAGTAAGGTAGTCTGCAGTTAAGCCCTGGAGAGGAGACGATATTAAACAGCTCTGCTTGTAAGAAGTCCTCATTGAGTTTCTATCACCTAGAGCTGGCTGTTTAATGGAAGAGCATAACCTAATGAGGAAATACAAAATGTCAATAGAATTTTGACAATGTTTTAATTATGCTGCTATAAAAGCAAAAACAGTTGCCTGTTCCAGTGTGATAACTGCTTTATGATACTGTACAAACACAGTTCAGAAGGCTAACATGACATACATTCCTAATGAGCAGATTTAGACAAGACCTTAATTCAGGTTTAATGTTAAAATACACACACAAAATGCTAGTTTGCTCATGCCAACAGATGGTGGCTAATACCCAGTATACATAGACTTATTTGCTCAGCTTACTAGGTACAACTTTTTAAAGTAACATTTATCTTATAATTTACAAATAAAGATTTTTCTCAAAATGTGGAATGTAGTTGATCAGCCAAGGTGGGTTTGGTGTTTGGACGTTTGCTTCTTTAGTTTTATATGAACGTTACAGTGGTAACAAAAATTCTGTTATAAAATTAATTCAAATTTTTTTCATAAGCATGTATTGTAAATAGTTTCTCAGATAATGCCAATATTGTTCAGGTCACAGTCTGACTTACTGTCATTTCTAAGACCCCAGACCATATCCCTTGAAAGACAAAACTGTATCAGAAATAGAAATAATATGATTTATTTAACAATTATGTTTTGAACTTAAATCTGTAGATAAAGATAAATGATTAATAATTAATAAAGTAACTTCATGGGCTATTATTTATTTGTTACATTAGCTTCTTCCAAACTCAAACATAACTAAATGTAAATTTGAACCCTTATCTCTTATACAGTAGGCTCACTTTGATTTGTTGAAATTAGGCACTCTTTGAATGTGAATTACCATCAACACAACTGATTTTTTTACCCTCACAAGAAGGCACACAGCAGTGTTAACAATGAGACATTTCTGTATTCAGCCAGCGCCATTCTGCATATCAGACAGGGAGCTCAAGAGACAGAACACAAGTGTTTGGACAGAACTGGAAGACTTGAATAGAATGAGATTACTAAGAAGACACGAGGAGAAACTATATGACAAACTGCGCTCTAAATGACAAGAGTGCAGTGGCATTGCTTAAAAAAACAGAGCCACTCATGGAGAAAGAGAACACAGTTGCTCTCTCTTTTTACACTTGTAACATGGCAATGGTCTCTTTCTCTGATTCCTCTCGCTTTCCCTTTCTCACTCTTTGTTTTATTTTCTGAAAGCGGAGGAATACTCTTTTTTTTCATGAATCTTTTTTTTTCTCTCTCTCTCTTGCTGACTGAGGAGAAATACCATCTCTCTCTCTCTCTCTCTCTCTCTCTCTCTCTCTCTCTCTCACACACTCATGAAGCTGTGATTCTCTGTCCTTCTGAGAACGTGAATTAAATGACATTTAAAATCCAACTAGTCCTTTATCACTCTGGGGAAAAGGCAGAGCCATGTTATATTTAGTCATTTCATTTCTTCTGATTAAATATGAATTACTATGAAATTTTTTCTCATCATCTAACACAGCAGAATACGCCAACTGCTTTTTAATACACTACATAAGCACAAACTTCAGCTCTAAGAGTTTAATTCGCCTCTCTAATCCAATCACATCAACCTTATTTCTCTTATCAGAGATTCCCATTTTGAATTAAATGAGCTCATTAGTTTTAATCAAAGGCAGAGAGATCAAAACTTACACTTAAATGCTTTAGATCAGAGCTGTCAGTCAAGCGTAGAGTTCTATTTTACTAAAACACAAGATCAGAAGCCCTTAGAACTCTGCATTTTCATTAGGCATGTGGCAGGCTGAAGGAAATGCAGCATTCTTTCTTTGACACTGTGTGAAGCAGAGAGGTCATTTACAACATGCCCTCTATGAGCGCTCACTGCAGGTATTGGCTGGAATATGAATTATATGAATTATATATTTTTTTTCTGTAGTAAAGCACCTGAAGATACAGCTTTTATGAGAGGATCTGTAGATTAATGTGAAAAGATCATCAGTTGAAGTGTGTGTGTAGGTGTCTATACAAAACACTTTTTTATTATTCCAATTGCCTATTTAGACATAAACCTGTTTCTTGTGCTACTACTATTATTAGTTTTTAAAGACTTTAAGGCTTACAGTTGTTGTAGCTCTCCAAACCGCAACTGTCACAATTTTCCTCTGATCCCAAATCTATTCGATCAGCCAAAGATGTGTTTGCTCACTGACATGCTTCCTTGCGTTTCACTGGAGTGATTTTTTTAATTTACAAAATCCTATCTAACTAGCAATGGAAGTCTTCATCACCCAAAATCTTTTCTGCAAATACCTTCCTCAAACATAGATTACTGTAATGTATTAAATTGAACAAAACCTCATCATGTAGAAGAACAGCTGTAATGTTATGAGGAATCTCATAGAATGATTTTGGGATAGTGCCCTCCGGACACCACCCACTGAAATTAAAGCTGGAAATTCAATTTAATTAACCTGGAAATTAAATGAACGTGAAAAGGAACTAAACTGGAAAGCCTTTGTGGAGATATTATAGTTCTGCTTTAAACCTGTAATACAGACTTGCTTTGATCTGAAGCATGCGTATAAATGATTTTGTTCCAAACTTCTATTGCGAATGTCACTGTTACATTTCTAGTTCAAAACTAAAAACAACCAAAAATGACTGGCCATTTACCTTTAATGTAATTTATTTTCCTTGCAGAACCATTTCTTTTACCCAAATATTATCCTACTTACAGCTCATTCAGTTCTCTCCACAGTTATCTTGTACATGCTTATGCTCAGTAGGAGAAACATCCCTGTACTGGAGTTCTGGAGCAGGTGAATTTCTGATGAATTTATAAATCCTTATGGACTAATATATATACACTAATAAAGACTCTGAGATCCTGCAATGTTGAAATCAAACAATACAAGTACAAGTAACAAAGTAACACAAAATGAAAAATTTCAATACAGATTACTTTGTGTGTGTAAGTATTTATGTGTTTGGGAATGTGTGTAGTTACTAGAAGCTTAAAGTATCGCAGATCAGAAATTCTTGAGTCCAGTGTTATCTTTAGCCCAAATTACAAGGTTTAGCTTACACCTTATTAATACATCTAATTTAATTAGTCATGTGCTGAATCTGGTATTTCAAAAGGGAAAAAAAACACAAATCATCAAAAATATTTGGGCCTGCAGACTGACATCCTGCTATACAGTATGGTTTTTGACTTAACCGCAATTTATATTCTGTGCTGCGTTCCTGATCATTGTTTAGAAAATTCCATTACATTTTGCTTCCTTGCACCTCTCAAGGATTTACTCGATGCTGCAAACATCTTATTAAATCCCCAAACCCACTAATATATTGCAGAATTCTTCAGCCAGCTTTTCACACAGCAGATATTATTCTTGCACGTTTAAAATACAATCTCCTCTAATACACCACTCTCCTATTGTGAATCTGCTGCTCATATAAAGCTGACAATATCTGAGATGATATTAAAGGGAGGATATCATTTGTGTGAAAGCGCAGTAATTTATAGTTCGGGAAGGCTCTGGGATTAATTTTCTTGATGAAACCCTTGGGAATAGTTGTCTCTAGGAGTAAGTGATGAGATTTTAAAAGTATTACTCAGCATGCTTTGAGTGTTGACCATCAATTACTTGTCTGGCAGGGCCTGATGTCCACTCGATCCTTTACTCTCAGTCTTTTACTGGGTAACTCATGGGCCAGACAACAATTACTTACTCAGGCCAGATGTCAGATTAAGGGAACAGGGTTGAGGGATGGAAGGTGGAGGTCAGATTATGTCATTAGTGTTAATTCACACATACTGGATTAGAATTTCAAACTTTACTAACTATGAGCACTTTGAGTAAATCGAGTAATATGAACTATATAACATGAAAAATATATAAAATAATAAAATGCAATAACTGCAAAAAAAAAAAAACCCACCCTGCTTTGAAACTCTTTTAAATTATAGATGCTGACATAAACAATATCCTAAGCAGATTCCCATGAGGCCTCTTTGTAGCCATCGTATCTTTAGAGGTGTGTGTGCGTGTGTGTGTGTGTGTGTGTGTGTATTATCCCAGTTTCCATAGCAACCCCACCACAATGTGGCGAACATGCACTTACAAACAGTCACGGTGTAGCCGTGCTAGCGAGAGCATAAACACTCGAGCAGAACTCTAAAGCCCTACAGAATGCTTGAAACATATGAGGTGTGAAGCATATCTGTGTGCCATCTATAAATATGAACTAAAACACTGCCATGTTTAGCATATATATATATATATATATATATATATATATATATATATATATATATATATATAAAATTGGTGTAACAGTACACAAAACTTGGTTTTTAAGTAACGGTTCCATACAATTTTAGTACGGTTACGGGGAAGAAATGCAAAACATAAAATTGCTTGTCGTATTTTTATTAACATTATCATCAACAAGAGTTTACTTTTTTTTATATAAAATGCCGGCTTGGTTAAATAATATATAAAATAATATTTTATAAAAATAAAACAATGCAATATAAATCAAATGAATGCAATACACCTTTCATTATATTGATTAAATTGAGTAATCAATAAAACTTAAATTGATTAAATAAAATTGAATAAATGGAAAAATTTTATTAAATTGTTTACATTTGTTAGACCCCATTTGGGTAATAAAGATGGATTTGTGTTTGTGTTTTATGCTTTATATAAAATGTTCTTAAGATATGTTCTAATCAACTACTAATTGCAGCATACTTTAACAAATGTGTTCACTCCTTCCATCTTTCTTTCATTTAATATGTGGAATTGTCAAGATTTTTTTCCTTTTTAGAGCTAAAGAATCCACAGCGCTAGCGTTAGCCGCTGGCCACTTCCTGGTTAGCGGTTTACGCTAGCGCTGTGGATACTTTATCGTTTCTTTTGTATACCCCTGGCATTGCTGTGTATGTTTTCAAGTTAATAATAATAATAACAACATGCGCTCAAAGTGCAAGGCGGAGACTAAACAAACTTGCAGTCCGCCACTTAATATGTCTCTGAGGAAACTCAGAATTTAACTATGTTCTGCACTCATTCATGGATGGATGGATGAATAGATGGATGAATGGTTAAATAGGTAGATAGATAGACAGATAGATAGATAGATAGATAGATAGATAGATAGATAGATAGATAGATAGATAGATAGATAGATAGATAGATAGATAGATGGATAGATAGATAGATGGATAGATTATACATATAGATATGAAAATGTATAACCGAATGAAATATGCAGATTAGTATCACACTAATAAGACTGTCTGTGATGAAAATGTACGCAACTTTACTGAAAAAGGAGCTTTTTTTAAGAGGCAGTTAAAAAGACAGAGCTCTGAATCGTAATGCCGAGGTGTAATTGCAGCCTCTGATAAAGCCATGCATTTACACCCAAACACTGCAGAGCATCGTAAACATGAGATATCAATTAGCTGCTGTTAACACTGTTTTAATTAGTCGCTCATCTGCAAAAGTAAAGCAATAATCAAATGTGGGGTTGTAAATAAATTTAAAAGTGCTCTAATTGAAGCACTTTTATTTCTGCTCAATCGAAGCATACACATTTAAATTTATTGGTTGCTTGTTTTACATCAGTCAACACAAATCAGTCAAAATGGTTTTAGGCTCATGTTTACTTAGGTTAATGGCACCCAAGTGTTTTTTTTTTTTTTTTGGACTACGTTTTTGGAGATATCAGGTTGCGACATCGAGTTGATCCAAACATTCTCCAACATTAACAGTGAATTACAGGCTGTCAAACACGACAGCAGATATCCATTACTCTAAAGCAGGGAGAAAGTGCACGCGCAGCAATCTGCAGAGAGATCAGTCACATTACGGTTTGATGCTATTATGACAGCTAGAGGCAAAGCGAACTTGTGCACTGACAACGTTATTGACAAAGACAAAATAAATGCTTACTCCCTCCGACATGTCATCCACCATAAAGCCTTGATGAGGGTACAGAGAAAAAAAGGTGAATATCAATCAAATATCAGCAGTGTCCCTCTGCTCAGATCAACTCACAGGGATGATTGGTGTTTCTATATCTACATGAAGGAGTTGTTGTCTCATTAAACACGGCCATATTTGGTATTTCTGAATGGGCCACTGGGTCACAGATGAGGGTCATGTTCTGTCGATTGTTGTAGATTTAGAAAAGAGCTAAGATCAGACTCTCAGGGCAGCAGCTGTGGTCAGATAAGCCTTCATTCTGTCCACCTCTGTAGGACAAGCAGGTTTGCTGGACTCATCCATTATTAATATGATAAAAAGGGTAAGTCAGTGACAAGCTGGGCAGTTTTTATCAGCACAGGGGTCAGGGCTGTCCTCTGCACTCAAGATACTTTAGTCAACAGTCTTTTTTGTGGGATCAAGGCTTTGAAGTGTGATAAAACTGCATGTGACATCCTAAAGAAGGGTGGATGAAGATATTTATGCGTTTGAGTGAGCAGGAAGCGTGAGTGCACATGTGCATGTGTGCTGGGCGTCCCTACAGCATGTCTCTGAAGCAGTAAAAGGCAGGCAGGTTGAACAGGTGGAGTGGATGCAGCAGTGATAGCGCTTGTCACAGTGATGTCTCCAGACAAAACTAATGAGTGTTCAGCCCACGGGAGCTGCTGCCATGCCACAGTACCCTGTTCACTAACATGGTGCAGATCAGAGCTGCATATTTTCTTTAGACTCAATCTGCAAGCTTTTATATGAAGAAAAAAATGTCAATAATATTACAACAATAATAATTATTTAATATAAGACTATACTAACTATCAAGATAAAAGAAAAATTCTACTGATGATTAAGCAAAAACTGAATAATTAAATTATTTTACTTGCACATAATAATAATAATAAATGTTATAAATATTTATTTATTCATTAAATAATAAATTCATATTATTATATAATTATATCCTGTGTAGTAAAAAATATTATATTATAATTTTTCCTTGTAAATCAATATAATGTATATTTATCATTATACTTGTATTTGCTGATCTATATTTAAAAAAGGCCTTCAATATATTCACAAACAATAATTAAAATTTTAAAACAAACACAATATTCCCAGGGTCATGATGATCGTAATTTTTATTACATTGACGCAACTAAAACACTTTCAGGTCCATGACCGCAAGTTATACAGTTAGGAAAAGGGAAGAAAATAGCTTGACATAGAAATGCACTTCTAAATCAAGGGCTAATAGCGTCCTAATTTAGAAAAGAGCACTCAATACAAGTTGACAGAATTTGGCATGCCATTGTAGTCTTTTCCTCTTACTGCCTTTCAACGCATCCTTAATCAAGCTGGGAAAAAGTAAGAGTGAGTGAGAGGAAATAGGGAGGCGGGAGAGATGAGAGAAACAAAAGAGAAGCAGTGGGGTGAACATGTGTGAAAGAAACAGAGAGAATAAGTGAGAGAGAGAGAGAGAGAGAGAGAGAGAGAGAGAGAGAGAGAGAGAGAGAGAGGAGGGTTGTACTTGGCTGCTTTACTCCAAAATGTTCAAGCATGACTGACCCATTTCATCAGGTCTGTCAAAGCCATGCACTGATACATGTTGACAACATTTAATCTTAAAAATTGAAAGAAATGAATTAATATGCAAATTCCATCAGCTTTGTAATAAAAATGTCCTTGACAAAACAGAGAACAGCACCCCAGAGGAGCGGTGTGAATTATCCCAGCTCTGCTGTTCCTGAAGTCGGTCTGAGGTACACAAGTCCACCAGGAAATCAGTGCACATCTGACTCGGAAATAATTATGATGGAGGAACAAAACACTAGCAGGGTTGAATAAATGGAATGACATGGGAAAAAGCCTGGTCTGCTTTGTAATTCACTTTGAATTAATAGGATTAGTCGGAGATCCATATACACCTAAAATCAACACCACCCTATCAACGCACACTGAGAGCGACAAGCCTTGGGGAGGGGATGAGGTGTGTAAGTATATGTGTGTGTCTGTGTGTATTGCATGCATACTATTACAAATGCAAGCATAGTGGGATTCTACAGGGAAAAGCATCGAGGTTTTCTTATTCTTCACAAGACGAGGCAAACTCTCTAGAGACCGAATCTTACAAGACAAAGATTACCCATACAAAAAGAGCAGGTGGCTACAAGCAGGTCTCTCATGGAATTAGCTGAACTATGGGGCCTAATTATCTGTGGAAAGAGTGCAGTGAGGAGAGAAACTTCCCTGTTTGAAGGACAAATGATTAATTAAAAAGAACAGTGCACCTCAGTTGTGATCTCTGGACAAACAGGGCACTTGAAAGTCCCAATAGAATTCAACTATAACTCTGCACACTAATAACCAGCTCACAGCACAGATGACCAGTAGCGAGTGTCTGATCCAACCATCCAATAACTGCCACCATATCTATATACTTAGTTTATATATGTTTATTATCTATAAGTTTCCTCTAATAGCATGGACCTTTACAACTTTTAATCTCTTTCATATATATTTATGAAAGATTAAAAGTATTAATAGTACACACACACACACACACATATATAATTTGGTTAACATGGATGAAAGAGGGAGTCAGTGATGAAAACATGACTGAGAACAGAAACATTCCTGATCACCTGATCATCATCATCTTTTCTCTGCTTGTGCTCTATATGATGTTTGTTCAGCCTGGATACATTTATTAGGCAACAAAATTTGAAATTCAACATTTACCAGAGTCCTCTAAAACATATGTATCCGTACTTCTACTTGAGTAAAGGATGTGTGTACTTTTGCCATCTGTGTATATATATATATATATATATATATATATATATATATATATATATATATATATATATATAAAGGCTGAAACAGTTCTTGAGTAATTCGAATACAAAAAAGCATCGATGCAAATTAAACGGGGAGAAAACAGCAAGAGGCGAGGGGAAGATTCAGGCTAAAGAACACAACAGAAAGTTTCAAAAGTTATAATTGAAAAATTGATTTTTTATTTTATTTTGATATTTGTATTTGCATTTTGGTGTAATATGTCAATTAAATTCACTAAATAGGTTTAGTTTTTACAGATATTCTTGTATACAATTTCAGCAATAAAATGTAAATTTTTCAAATTACTTAACTTTTAGAGACCTGTCTTATTTTTTCTTGTGTATTTAGTAATGCTCTTTAATGAAGAAACAGTACTTCTTATCCAATTAAATCTAATATATATATATATATATATATATATATATATATATATATATATAAAAATGTATTAGATTTAATAATCCTTAATAATTAATAGACGATGCACCTCACACATTAAATATATCAAAAAGGGCTCAGAGAGTTTTTAAAATAGCAAAATAATTTATTGTGATTATTATTTAAATAATCTAAATAAAATAAAACATTTACATGCAGTCATACTTTAATAAATACATCAAATTGAATATTCAAGATCGAGCAAAACACACATAACCAGAAGCATGTAAAATATGTTCTTGTATATGTTATGAAATATATCTGGAATACAAGCATCTGCAGGTTTAAAGTTGATAATGCCTCAGCAGGGGGTTAATTTAGAAATTTAGTCCATATGTCAGCAGTCAAATATAATCTCCCTTTTAGTAGATTAAAGTCTTGCTATATTTTAACATTATTTTGTCTGTATGTTATTGGCCTGTGTCTGCAAACCCCTCTCTCTCTCTACCTCTCTCTCTTGCACACTGCTCTGCTCCTTGCAGCCATCCCTGAAAGATCACAGTAGACTGTAAAATAATGAAAAATGTGCAATCCTTGTGGGGCACTGCTTGTGCACATCCACCTCCGCCCAGGCATTCATCACTTGGCAGGTATTGTCAGTGAAAGTTTAATTGCATAAACACTCAGTAACTGTCCTGTCATATTTCTTGTCAGCTCGGATTCTCTCTCCGGGCTCACTATCGCACAAAACTATAATTGAATTGCTACCGAATCGCACCAGAGCCAAGAAGAGGGGAGCTTTATGAATAGAATTTGTTTCCTATCAGCAGGTCTGACAAATTGTGTCACGAGGAAAAGCAAGCCAGATAATTTTCCTGTTTATTGGGCGAAGACCTGTTCACTGTTACTCCTTATCTCTGCTGTGTTATAAGACCCAGTTAAACAAAAGTGTGTATATATGAAATTTGGCAACAAAAGCAATCGGCTTCTTCGAGGTGGGCTGTCTAAATACTGCACAAAGCTGCAAATAAGTCCACTATCTCCAGTGTGCGCTGATGTGAGAGATGAGTGGAGAGTGATGTGGGGGTGGGAAGTGTGTGTGTGTGTGTGTGTGTGTGTGTGTGTGTGTGTGTGTGTTTGGTGGGGGGGGAGGGGGTTGCAGGCATATTGTACAAGAGCCCCATGAATAAGCGCTACAGAGATGTGGTGACCCAAACCACTAGGCAAGTGCCAATGAATTATAATGCGGCATGCCAAAGGCCGGAACAAGACTCAAAACATCCAAACTCTTTATGTATAGAGACACATCTGCAACAGGGTGCTCTCAGGATAAAGAGGATATAATTATATTTTTGTATTTTATATCCATATTATCAGTGACTATTAATTTTACAAACACCATCCCAAACTCATTTAAAGTAAAACAAAATAAATTGTGTTTTTATAACAATACCTTACACATAAACCATGAATGATAGAAATAACTGTGAGCAAGCCAGATTAAGTTTTTTTCTTAAATAAAACAAATCTCAATAAAAATCATTTTATTGCACCACAAGTGCTGATTTCTCTGTGTTCCCTTCATAGCACCTAAGCTGTTTTCCTGTGTGCATGGCCCGTTCTACCTTTTTACTTAAACACTTTCCCACCGCACAACTTGGTGGGTTGTTGCTGCCTGGGAACTTGAGTCTAATGCACCGTGTCTACTCAACTTCTCTTGATAAAAAGCCCTTTCTGACAAGCTGATCAGCTAAATAAGCTTAAATAAAACTGGCTTCTAATAGTCTGGAGACTGCTTGATCCCACCTTTGTCTTCTGAAGCTCTGAAGCCTTCCTCCTTGAGTGATCTTATACTTTCCCTGTGACAGAATTTTCTATCTTTTTAGCCTGGCTAAGCTATCATTAGTTTCTCGGGTTCCTCACAGAAAATTACATAGCGTGTGTTTCTGTATAGTTTGATGGTGAGTGTGGGACTGACAGGTGAAACATTGAGATGTTCGAAAGCTTGATAATGCAGCCGAGTGCAAAATACGAGGTGGAACATCTCAATTTCCATAATAAACACTGGTTTGCTTGTGTGGAAGGCTCAACACATCCACCACACAGCTGTAAACATTTTATGCACTGCAAAGGACAAATACAGCATGAAGAACGGTCCATCCCAGCATAACCTCTGCGTGAAAGGCAGTCAGGATTGATAGGCAGTCAGAATTGATTTCTTTAAAGCAAGTTATGCTTTCACAAGAGCTTTAATTTAAGGCTAAACTTAAAGCTTGGGATAAATGAACACATCAGATGATTAAACCCATTTGTCTTAGAGAGCAGACTGAGCCTTTATTTATGGTAGCTGGTTGATCAGCACAGGCAACAACGACAGGGAATCTGTCCGATGAAGTGATAGGTACTTTCATAATTACTGAGTAACTTATGACCACGCACAGAAAATTAACAAGCATTATGACTTTTACCCTAGCAGGAGTGTTGTGGAGACTGAATTATTAAAGAGGTTGAGAGGCTCACGATGGATTAATCACATAAACACACCATACAGCAGGAGTTATAGCTTTCATGCTGAGGTGTAGCATGAAACATAAAACTATCCAGTGTTAGATTTTAATCAAAACTGATTATTTGGATTATTCTATATATGAAAAAAAGTAATTTTTCCTTGTATAAAAAAACAATGCCTACAGCATTAAAATAATATAAATCTCACATTATGTTTGCTGATCTTGTTTTTGCTGTTTTAGCTTTTTTTGTATTAACAAGATATTCTAACCCTGGTTTAATAAGATCCCAAATTTTGATGGGATAAAGTGTGCACACTATAGTTTGGAGTTGAAAAATGATTGAAGAGAAAGTCTGATCATTTTGAGATGTATAGGCCTAATCCTGATAAACCTTCCCATTATTGGGACTGAATAAAATGGTACAATTTATCATTATCTTTTTTCCACAAATATAATACTTGCTTTTGCATTGTATTAATGTGTGCATTCAATTACATTTATTAATTAGGGGTTTATGTGGGTCTGCATTCATGCACTGTTCTTCATGCTTTGTACATCAAGCCCTCAGTATGGCCAAGGCAAGAATCTAATGTTCTTGTAGCCCATTCCAGCCTTGTGCAGGTCTACAATCTTGTTCCTGACGTCCTTTGACAGCTCTTTGGTCTTGGGTAGGTTTGAAATTAAGAGGTTGATTCTGTGACGGGTGTTTTTTATATGCATAATGAGTTGATATTATGAGTTCTTTCTTAAAGTGACAGGAATAATTTGGGCCTGTGGGAGTTAGAATTCTTGCTGGTTGGTAGAGGATCAAATACTTATTTCACTCGATCAAACACAAATTAATTTATAACCTTTCTTTTTCAAATATTCTGTCTCTCTCTGTTAAAATAAACCTACCATAAAACATTCTAGACTGTTTATTTCTTTGTAATTCTTGTTCCTACCTAAATGTTTATAGAGTTTAAAAAGTTTATATTTTTGTTAAGATATTTTACTAAATAACATTGATTCAAACATTTCAATGTTGTATTTTTTTTCTTCCCAAAAATTGCTATAAATTATTCTTAATGACTTGCATGCCCATCCTTTGCCTTTTAATCTGCCTCCAACTCATTTATTAAATTCTGAAGTTTATACCCCTTACAGTTGTAATATTTATTTATAATTTTACTATATTTGAATTCTTAGTTATTTCAGGATTCATATACATTTATTTGGATATCAAGATTTTTTTGTAGCAAATTTTTCATTTACAATAAAACCTTGGGGGTGGAAGGTTAAAACCTTTTTGTGCAATAAGACATTTAGAACAAAACAAAGGAAAAGTCTGACGTCTATTTTGGTTTTCTAACAACTGGTCTGAGTTGGAGGACAGCCATGTTCCTGCCTCATCTTGAGGAATTCTCTTGAGCAATAAAGAAGACTGAGGCAGTGCTCTGACTGCTGCTCGCTCGCAGCTCATCTCCGCTCTGAGAATAGCAGAAATCCCTTCTGCCATCTGTGAATAGAAAATGCCAGTGACAAAGAATCCAGCCTTCAAATCCCCCAAACCTTGCAGCAGTCATGTCTCTAGTAATAAATGATATCGGAAAACAAATGTATACATTCTGCCGGGGAGAATGGCCTGCATTTGCGGAGCATAATTAGCATTTCCATTTGGAAGCTGGGAGGAGATAGATGCTCGGCTGATTTTAGCAGGTGGGGGCTAGAAATGAGAAGAGAGGCCATTCCAGCACATACTGATGTTTATTTAATTGAACACACTCCTTGTCTGACAGAAAGGCAGCTGGACAAAAGGATCAGATTTGCATTCTTAATCAAATGGAGACGTGAGAGAGAATAAATGGAAGCAGATGATCTTTCACATAAACAAATCGCAAGAACAACAAATTTGCGTTTCCTCTGTTACTCTTACAATCCTTTCTCTTTCATACTCATTCACACATACACACAAAATCACACACTCTCGCTGTGGCACTGGTGTCTGCTTGAGTGTGTGATGGATTGAAGAAATGTCAGATGAGTTGGAACGTGACCCCATTGGCTGGGTCAGCCCGAGTAAAATCAATATGTTTAAACTGCAGACCTTCTATGGCTTCAGATTTCAATTAAAGCTCTAGCTCTGGTCATGTGATCATCTCTGACTACTCTATCCTTACAATACAATTGAGTGCTTTGTATACTGTAAGTTTGTGTGTGTGTGTGTGTGTGTGTGTGTGTGTGTGTGTGTGTGTGTGTGTGTGTGTGTGATTGGCTCTGCGTACTAAAACAAAAGCGCTTTCTCATTATGAATACAAACTTGAAACAGTGGATGCCTCTCTACTACAGCTACATCTTAAAATATGTGTTCGCCCATGATAAGGAGTCTCACTGACAGGTGGATCAGACTAATGACTGCTCTCGGTGGGCACTAATCCTGTTATCTGTATTCTGTGTGAGTACAAATGGGTCCTTTGACCCCTGACTCCACTTCTCAAGGACACTCCAGCATACAAGGTTAACACCTTCATTGTGGAGTGTGAAGGGGAATCACCAGGGAGAACTGTTGCATACTGTGCCCTCATCTTGCCCTAGCCAGCTTAGAGACCCCAGACCGAGGCCACTGACCTTTTACTGCTTCTGTCTGACAGGGCCACATGTGGAGTGGTCAAACTTACTCAGCTCTCCGTCTTCTTGTCTTTTTCTTTTCTTTAGACACCAGCATACGGTCATCTCAGGTTATCCTCTTCAGAGAGAAATTGAAGAAGTTTGTTGAAGAAGAGTTCAAGAAGCCACAGTGAATTTCAGCCTCACTTAATAGAAACTGTCAACTTTTATTTTTCCTTTTTAAAATTGAATTGATTTCACTTTTCATGAATCCCAAATTGGATCTATCACACTGTAAAATACGAATCTCTAGATCTTTTAAACACTTTTAAAACACTGCAAGAGTTTTTGAGACAATTTGCACAAATACAATTTTTAAGAAAAAATGATCAAAGTTACCTTTTTTTTTTTTGGCGACTTTATTTCGGTGACACTAAATGAATTCAATCACATCAAACTTATTTTGTCTAATTGAAGTTGCATTGGAGGTTAAGAAGAAGAGGAGGAGAGTGAGGACTGAAAAAATAATAGATGGTGGAAACTGAAGGGGGAGAGTGTAGTGTGAGATTCAGGGAAGAGGTAAGACAGGGGCTTCTGTAGGTGGTGTTGAAGAGATGCTGGGTGATTTGTCAACTACTGCAGAAGTGTAAGGAAGACAGGAAGGTTCTTGGTGTGACAGAGAGAGGAGTTGTGGTATTGTATGAGGAAGTCAGGTATGGCAGAGAAGTATGTGAGGGTGGTGCAGGACATGTATGAGGACAGTGTGACAGCAGTAAAGTGTGCAGTAGGAACGACACACTGGTTTAATGTGGAGGTTTGACTGCATCAATGATCAGCTCTGAGCCCTTTCCTGTTTGCAGTGGTGATGGACAGTATGATATTGTGATTTGTGGTAAGAGTAGTGAGCAGGTTGAGAAGAGCCTGAAGAGGTGAAGTGGAGGTGCTGGACAGAATGGGAAAGAAAGTCAGTGGGAGTAAGACAGAGTACGTGTGTGTGAATGAGAGGGAGGGCAGTGAAGTGGTGCGGTTGCAGGGAGAAGAGGTGGAGAAGGTGGAGGAGTTCAGGTACCTGGGGTCAACAGTGCAAAGTAATGGAGAGTGTGTTAGAGAAGTGAAGAAAAGAGTGCTGGCAGGGTGGAGTGGGTGGAGAAGAGTGACAGGAGTGATTTGTGATAGAAGAGTATCTGCAAGAGTGAAAGGGAAAGTTTATAGGACTGTGGTGAGACCTGCAATGTTGTTTGGATTAGAGACAGTGGCATTGAGTAAAAGACAGGAGGTGAAGATGGAGGTGGCAGAGTTGAAGATGATTTTCATTGGGGGTGATGACGATTGACAGGATTAGAAACAAGTTTAATAGAGGGACAGCGCATGTAGGACATTTTTAGACAAGGTGAGAGAGGAAAAATTGAAATGGTTTGGACATGTGCAGAGGAGGGACATGGGGTATATAAGTAGAAAGATGCTAGGAAGAAGGAAAATAGGAAGACCAAGAAGAAGGTTTATGGATGTGGTGAGGGAAGACATGCAGGTATTTGGTTTGAAAGAGGCAGATGTAGAGGACAGAGTAGTATGGAGGCAAATGATCAGCTGTGGCGACCCCTAATGAGAGAAGCCGAAAATAGAAGAATAAGTAGATGAAGAAGAAGCAGCAAGGGCTCCACTTTTAGGGCCACCAAAATCAGCTGGTACTTGTCTGGCACTATGGGTAATACAGGAAACAGTTAACTATTGAAAACATGCCTATGAATGCTTAAATAAAAAAAAGTAAACTAAGGAGTTTATAAGAAGTTTATTTTACGAATAAATTAAATGAATCTAACATCATATTAATTCTAAATATTGATGATCATCAGGACTGGTGGACATATTGTTCTGTGCGATGCTTTTCTACCATTTAACCATGATCTTTGTGCTACAATGCCATTGGAAATATGGACAGTAAAGTAAAAAAAAAGTGCCACTCCACAAAGTTATACACTGTGTGAACCATACGATACTATACTCTTCTCTTGTCAAGAAAAATATTCTAATCAACCTTATCTAGCGTGTGTTCTAATCAAACCAATATTAATCCAACAAATTGACCTAATAATTGGTATAGAACATATTAGATACAATAGGGGTAGCTTGCAAACCTATTTAGCCTGTATGTTAAACTCTCTACTGATGTACTAGCTTTTACACAACCAACAAATGTACACACACACACATATATGTAAGTTGGTGTGTGTAAAACTAACAATTGTGTATGTCTGTGTATAACTGCATATGTTGGAGATGTGGGTGGTACTCTGGTTTGACAGACCCAGGTTTGGGGGCCAGGTGGAAAAGAGCTCTATTTGCATTTCAAATGTCATGCTCAGCAGCAGACACCTGTTTGAAGCTAGAGGAGGATGCACACAAATCAAAGGTCTGAGCCTGAGGGAGAGGCAGGATCACCCTGACCAAAGGCTAGTCCTGTTCTGGAGCCTCAGGATCCTGCTGCAGCGCTGCATCTAAACTCTGCTGCCCTTCAGACACACGCAGCATTTCCACACACCATTTTAAAACCATATTAAGGACTGGGGAAAACTGTGACTAGTGAAGTGTGTGTTTTAGCTTTTAGATTGTGGATTAATACATGCTGCAGTAGGCAGTGAAAACTTCTGGCTGATTATAAGAAATTTGCAAAGACTAAAATCCTTCACATATTTCGGACGTGAATTTTGCTTTGCTGTATTTCAGTGGTTCTTTTATACACTTTTTTAAAATACTATTTAGCTCAACACAAACTACACAGTATCCACAAAAGTTCTTTATTTGGTGCAAAAGCAATTGGTTCTGTATGTTAGTTTGCTGTATATTACTTACAAAGTGTAAACTTTTTTCATTTTTCATTTCAACTGTTGTGCAAAATGAAATAAAAAGAAACCTAAAGAAAACAAATCCACCATGTAGAAGCAGTCTGCATAAAAGTAGTACATAGAGAATTACACAACAGATTCAGTCAATATGTTGCTCCTTGGTGGGCAGTCAGCCTGTCAGTGGCAAAGTACAATATCGAGGGGGTAAAGTTCTAATCTCAATAAATCGATTTTAATATCACACATAAACAGACACTGGGGGTGACTTAATTTATAATATATACATTTATATATGTTTCAATACACATGGCTAATTAATTTGACCTGGATTAACATGGATTTATATTTTATTTGACATAAACTGTACAAACTTTAAAACTATGTTTAAGCAATATCTGTATGCTGAATTTTTTTGAACATGATGCTGAAGGATCTGGCTGCCATTCCTGAATTCACTCCACTGCTAATAATGCTGACAGCAATCTCTTTTATTAATGTATTTACGCACACAAACAGCACTGGCTTTCATCCTCATCAAAGGACTCTTGTTGACAAACATTAGGATTATCATCTTAAAAAAAAATCCAGAAAAAAACAGCCATATTTAATATTTACCGCTTTGTTACACATGTGACATACCCTTGAGAGAGAAGATGGAACCGGTGGGTGGGGCTGAGGGGAAATACTGATGTCTCTACAGCGCCAGACATTTAAACAAGACTGTTGATAACACAATTTACCTTGCAGGTACAACACAAAGAAAGGTGACATTGCAAAAGTGGAGAACGACATCAGGAGCAAAGCGAAAGGAAGGAGGAGACTAAAACAAAACCGTATTCGCAAAGCAGCCACTTATGTCTGCATTACATACTTCTTATATTAGGGGTTCGCTCTGAGAAACAGACAGAGATAGAGGGATTGTGAGGTGGGAAAGTGTTGGATGAGTGTCTGTGTACACAAATAAATCTTAATGGCACTACCCCCACTCCATTAAAGACATTCTCTCTCACTGCTGCACAAGAAATGGGCACTGTAAAGCCTTCTCTACATACACACACACACACACACACACACTTCACCAGTGTGTAATATCTGATGGCAAAAAAGCAGAGAAAAGGACAAAGCCACAAATGTGGAACTTCAATTAATTTAAAGCCCCAATCAGCAAAGAATAAATCCTTGGCATATCTAATTACTGAGGCTCTCGGAAGACCCGGGCCGAACAGCCAATCTCCCTCCTGTTTGAACAGCTTGATGAACTAAGGGACTGATGGATATCAAGTCATTTTGTTTAATTTATAAATGGATTTTCCCCTAATACTTAAATTATCATCAGTACAACACAATGAAAATGGGAACATTTGGAAGGCAAAGTCTATAACCATCCTGAAAAGAATTCTAATGAGGAATGTCACCTCTTTTCATTTCTTCTATACAAGTCCTCTAATTAAATTCCGGGGTGGGGGAAGAAGCGCGTTACAGTGCAGCCACCACTGCAACAGCTTCTTCCACATCGACCCTTAGTAAAATGCTCATCAAGCATATCATGTCTCACACACACTCCTGGCCAAACCGCTGGCCCTAATACGTTTTTTAGAAAAACACTATTTCAGACAAACATTCTTTCTTTATTTAGTCATTTTGTCAAGTAAGCATTAAGACAAATAAAACTGAGTATTATAATCACAAAAGAAGTTTTAGCTGATTTTAAACTGGGAGTTAAATAAGTAAACATACAATGATTATCTTCCATGAAAAGTTGCAACAAATGAAAATTAGCTTAAAACATTTTATTTGAATCAGTAATAGTGGTTGAAAAGTAATGTTTGATAATGGCAAGGAAAAAGTCCCTAAAATGGCTGGGGAAAGAAACATTTAGTGAAACCAGACTTAATTAGGATTGGAAATTTCTTTTTTCCAGCATTGGCAGCACAACATGGCAGCATTAGTGCCTATGACTTTTTTGTGATTACTATAAGAATTTTCCAAGAAATCTGTAAATGCTAAAAGTACATCAAAAAGTTTATCACAGAGTGTGTGACTATCCATCAGTGGCGGGCCGTGCATTTGGTACCTGGGCCTTTAATGGGGACTTACCCGACTTAATCCACCTCTTAATACCACCACTATAACGTCGAAATTATAGAAACCATCAATACAATACAAAAACGCAATATAACAACGCGTGGCATTACAGAGAGAGAGGAATTTTGCATATGGAGGGTGAATACCATTTTACTAAAGCAAGAAACCCAGAAACTCCAAACACTAGTCTACACTACAACCGCAACTGTGCCACCTACATCATCTGGAGCAGTTCAGGATCAATATTTGTCTAATAACATGACAACCATTAAAAATTCAAATAAAATACAACCTACTCACCAGAGATGCATACTCATAATTTGCACCGATCCTCAGAGGCTGTAAGCCAGTGGTACCACTCGTATTCACTGGTCTGGAAGTGGCGAACAAACCCTTTCCCGGGCTGAGACAAGCTAGCTAGCTTCGGGGTTGGTTGACCTCTTCTCACGATGTCTAGCTTTTTTTTTAAATGGATTTTTAAGTATGTCCGAGACCATATTAATTTCTCTTCATTGGTATGGCATGAAAAATTCTTTCTTTATGTAGATATAAAATAAATAATTAAACTCCACCGAAAAATTATTTTAATCAGCAAACATTTGTTTTATTGATGCGCCAAGTCTCGAATCAGCACCGAAATCCACCATGATGCGCACAATTAAGCTTCTGGGGGTGGACAAACGTGCCAGTGTGTTTTGTGGCATTTTTCCCTCATAATGCTGAACCAAAATTACATTTCTTTGGAATTGTCTTTTTTGATTGTGCCTTTGTAAAATAAAGAAAACAGTCAGGGGGCGCTCTCTGTCATCCGTCATTTCTCTTCACAGACACATAAGTAAAACAACTTGAACCTCAGTAAATACTTACCTCACAGACATAAAAAATATATGAATAAAAAGCTCGTAATGTTTTTAAATAACTAATTTACATCAAAAACAAATATACTCTGATTATGTAATCCATATAAAAGTTAGAGGTATAGTTCCCCATTCAGGAACTTCGAGCTGCGTCGAAACGCTTTGGGAATGCCCAAAGCGTTTCGACGCAGTGTCTCGTTCCCTCTGGGAACTAGGGTTACATGTGTAACCCAAAGACGTTTCTCCGGGAATCACCTCATTAACTCTCTGTGTGGAAACATAGCAAAAGTTCCGTTTGGTGTCCTGTTGATTTTCCCATTTTTAAAACACCATAGCCCTAATATTAATATGAAGTGACGTCCAGTTATAAGCATGAAACCAAAACAGGTAGTAGTAATGGCTACTTTTTACTTAAGGACTTGTCAGAGCCCATCTTCACTTTAACTTGAGTAAAAAAGTGTAGTCAGTACTTCAACTTTTCCCCGAGTATTAAACATGAGTATCTGTACTTAAAAAATGTGTGTACTTTTGCCAACTCTGCTAGTCAGGGCTTAATGCGTATTAATGAACACCTGAAGATGAAGATGTAGACCATAAGCAGAATCATTTTCAAAATGTCCACTGCTAACACTAGTAACTACCGACCATAAGAGGAAAGAGAAATCCTTACAGGATTTTTGAGAGACGCCAGATTCATAAATGTATTTCTTTTCTTGTTTTCTTATTTGATGAAAGGACACACAAAGGACGTGATTTTCTTTTCACTCAATATCTTCACTGTTAATATCAGCCAAATGTCTAAAGTAAATTAGCTAAAAAAAATTCTAGGAACATTTAAATGTCATAATATCCATCTTTTATTTTCATCATAACACTAGATAGATTTTATGTGAACTCAATCTAGATTAAAAAAATAAATAAAAAAATGGCCAATTTATTTGAGAGATTTTTTTTCTCTTACCTGGTTCAGGCGTCTCAGAGTGTGAGGATGAGGAGGCTGAGCTTGCTCCATCCTCAGCCCCGGCTCCCTGAGACAGCAGACTCCGACCTGGAGGAAGCTTCATCCCCAACTGCTCAGCCATCTCCACCTGATCACCCGGGTGCACATAGTCAAACACACTGCTGCCTGTCAACTCCACCTGTACACAGAATAAAATAACATTATATATATTATTATATACATTAAAATAAATAAATAAATTAACAAAAATTATATATATATATATATATATATATATATATATATATATATATATATATATATATATATATATATATATTTCATTTTTTCCAAGCTAATCAGTGATGTTTCTAGTAAAGACTAGGAAGTGTTCTGTAATATATATATTTTCAACACACAGTTTTATGTTTTTAATACAGAGGTGAGCTCGCTTGCTGTCTTTCTGAAAGCATCAAGCTATACTGTGCCCTAAACACTCCATGCTAGGAGCACAAGTTTACAGATAAGAAGAAGCTGAAAGTTTAAAATTTAGAGAGGACAAGCAAAAGGAACACTCCCCCAGTGTATATCTGGTCTTGGGGATGTTTCAGGATTACATGCAAATAATCCCTTTTATGTGCTCTCCCTCAAAAATGTATTGTTCCAAGCTGAAACAATTCATACACAAAAGACATGATGACAACAATGTCCTGGATGTGTAATAGGTAATAATCTGGAACAAAGAGCATGGGGGAAATATTTATACGATAGTGTGATGGAAGACTTTGTTAGGACTGCCTCGCTCACATAGTGGATTAGATTTTTTTTGTTATTTTTTGTTCACATATCCTGAAAATATCAGGCTGTGTGTGACACAAACGCATACACACACACACACACACACACACACACACACACACACACACACACACACACACACACACCTGGCTATGATTCAGTAATGTGAATTTTGCTTTTTTTTGTTGATTTTTGTTGATATCTCAAACTGCACAGAAAAAGGAATTTTATGATTATTACTTTACAATAAGGAAAAACACATACAGATTTATTCTCATATTAATTCTAATTCATTTCCACATCATGTGCATATACTGTAATGGCAACAAGGCAACACCAACAGGTGTCTGAGCACAGGGCAAACTAAACATGTCTCCCATTCCCTGATTTGCTGTATCTGCTTATTATTGTATAACAATGTTTTTTTTTCCCAGCGCAAAGCAGGCATGTGTTTGCTCTAAAAACCTCTAAATGCTCTGTAAATGAATGCCCAAAGTGGACTGTGGATGTAATGAGGTGAGTTATGCATTGCAGTTCGATTCCAAGCTTGGAGTTCGCTTTGAACTAAAACGCCTTCCCAAAAACAGGAGAGCAGGATTTTACAACTGTATTTAACCTCAAGAGACAAACAGCCCCATGGATTATGAGGATGGGAGGAATGATAGCGATTCAAATGAGCAATTGGATTAAGCTTGAATAATAAAGAGAGATGACAGTATGTCGGTATGCCAGCAACAGTGCACTGAATACATTACACTGAGTGCTTTAAAAAATCTATTTCCGAATGGAGATGAAATGCCAAAGCTATCTCTCTCTCCCAGGTCTCCCGCAGACAAACCTTTTGTGTCTATTATAATTCATGAACACGGCCCTGTCGACTGTTCTAACTGTATTACAATGAGCCTACTTTTCAACACAAGTGTTTCCACAAAGCACTTGTGCAGTGTTATTCTCAGCGATGGGGAGATGGGGAGGGCTAACAATAATACCAGCTCTAATATGCGTTGTGCACCAGGTGGATGTGGTAAAGTACTGGCGTTATGCGTTACAAGAGAGCAGCAGATTATACTCTGTGATTGCAGAAAGGACACTTGGATTACTGCATGAGCTTTTGCATCGTAGATGAGGTTGTGCTTAGTAGAGGGGGGCATGGGCTGTGCCCTCAGCAACACATTTATTCTGTAGAAGGACTCTCAATATAAACCACAGCCTCATCTCTCTTCCTCTGACTTATTATGACTGACTGGCACGGATTAATAGAAACACATGATTCTCTAAACATGAAGAGAGAGAAAGAACGACAGACTTTGTGCTTTGGTTTAAAAAAGGAAAAGCTTTAATTAGCAGGGTTTCAAGAAATGTCAGCTATCTGCTATTAACTGTTCTGCTCCATCAAACCCATAATCCCCACTGTCAACTTTCATCACATGATCGACGGCTTCCTTCCTGTTTGCCCCCAGCCCAATTTCTACCTCCACTCTCTATCTTTCCCTGCTTAATGAATGTAATAACCCCTGCAACAACCAATAACGATGACCCCACTCCCCTGAATCACTCTCTCTCACGCACACACACACACACACACACACACACACACACACACACACACACACACACACACACACAAACACGCATAAACACATGCACACACAGTATGAAACACTAGTGCTAGCTTTTCTTTGTCACTGGTCGCTTTCTCTTGCCCTCGGAGCCTCCGGCTTCTTTGTTAAGTGTCACTGAACCCTGCTGAAGAGCCATGGGAGAATGCCAGCCCTCATCCTCCTTATTATGACACAATTACTCTCTGGCATCAACTCAAAACATGCTCACCTCCTGCTCTAAGCCACTTAACCTGCCTGGAGTTCTCTAACATTTGGCCTGGGCCACACGTGCAAGCACACAATAAAGTGGTACGGTGTGAGGTGAAATGCCTATAAATAATAAAACAAAATGCACAGTAACAGGAAAAATCGAGAAGCTGGGACTATCGGCGGAATCCATTCTATAGGTCGATACCTGTTCCTTTTGTTTTACCAAAGAGTAAATATCTGTGTTAGAAACTACTTTTCAAAAAATATACTTAAATTATCCCTTTAAAAAAGAGATTATCAATTCTTGCCCCCACTTGAACTGGGAGACCCAAAACAAGGTTTACATGGGCTGGTGTAGAAGATTTGAATGGCCTCTATAGAGCTCTAACCTCAAACCTATTGAACACCTTTGGGCTAAAATGGAACCTTGACTGCACCCCAGGCCTCCTGAACCTGCATCAGTACCTGATATTACTAAAGTCCTTGTGGCTGAATGAGTACAAATCTCCACAAGCACACTCCAAAATCTAGTAGTGCATCTTCCCAAAGAAGTGGCGGTTATTATAACATTACATGGGAAATAAATGTAAAATGTTATAAAAAAACACATAAAATCTTATGGTCAGGTGTCCACAAACTTGTCCATATAGTGCATCTAGCAAAAACAGAGCTATCACAGATGGATTTATCAGCCAACTTTGCTATAAACATGTAACTTCTCGAACAAACTGCAATTCTTTTTGAAATTGTGCTCTGCTATAAGTTGACAAACTACAAAATATATTAAAAATATATGTTAAACAGTATAGCTATAGTACAGTATAGTTAGTTTAGTTCAGTAGTTTATATATAGTTTAAAGTTCAGCAGGTTTGCTCTAACAGTAAAAAAATGTAAAACAAGTAAAAATATTTATAATTATAGTATGTTATAGTATATAAATAGATATTTATAGTGTAAAGAATAAACAGAACATCTGGTTTGCTACTTTAAGTTTGAGCTGTTGACTATTTCAAGTCTCAATCTTTCAAATAAATCTTGAAATTTATTAGGTTATTTAATTTTTATTAATATTATGGTTTACTACAAAAATCTTATCACAAATTTAGTCCTTCAATTCTGTTTTTCTCTCATATGTTCATTGCACACATCGCTTGTTTTTATATTTTATACCTACTGATTAATTCTGATTAAAGTTATTAAGCAAATGTGGATGTTATTATATATTTTATATGCATGTTCATGTGGAAGAACTTTATTCCACTAACATAGTTGTAAATAATATTTGGTGGCTGTGCTGGAACTCAAAACATTTTGTATTACAAACTCAACAGCAAATATATAGAGCAGGTTTTTAGCCCAACAGCAGGCAGAGGCTTAAAGGAAGGGCCTAATTAAAGGCCAATTGGAGCTGTCGTCTTTGAATGGGGACCCAGGGGGAAACCTAGCTACCTGGCTGACCTTGGCAAATGGGAGTCCTTGGCAAAGGCGGTGACCCCCTGAACCCCGCTCACATCCAAACTCCCTCACCGCTGTGCCATGTGACCTGCTTCATGCAAATCCCTTCTCCCCTGCGAGCAATGGATAAACTGCAGCCTAATTAAATATTTTTTAACGATGTGAGTAATTTTTGCCGAAGGGTGGATTCGGGGGGAAAAAATTAATATGAGATCACAAAAGATGTTCCCGCCGTTGATTCTGTAAATTAATGACTATCTGCCTTATGATAAAAAAAGCACACTGCCAAGAATAAGAATGAAGTTCGGCAAAGCTTTACTTCATTTGTCTAATAACTGCATGCTTTAAAGAACAAAAAAAAGAAGTCTAAAAAGCTTCTGGAAAGTTTCCATGAATCTCTGGACAGACTTTATGGCATGAAAGTGATGGATGTGAAAGAGGCTGCCAAGCCCAGAGCTGAGGAGTAATATTTGTCAGTGAAGGTTTCTAATTTCACAATTCAAACAGCCAAGCTGCACAGTGTGTATATGTGACACCTTTCTGCTCCTCTGGAATCTCCAGAAGAGGGGGTGAGCTAAGCCGTTCTCTCCTCTCCTCTTAGCTACTCTATTGCCTGGCCGAGGCTATATCTATCACAGCTGCACTATTAACTGGTGAGAGCATTCTCCAGCCCACTCGAGTGTTACACGGCTCAGATTACAGTAACCTTTAACTGGGCAGTGACAGACAGACAGTCGAGATTTACTGGAGGAGCACTTTGCCTCACTCTCTCTCTCTCTCTCTCTCTCTCTCTCTCTCTCTCACACACACACACACACACACACACACACACACACACACACACTGTGCTTTTAATACTGCATTGTGCCACTTCTCCGCATGGCTTTAATCTTCACTTCTCAACTAAACCTTTCACATCAGGAGAAATGCACAGCATCAAGGCAAGGCATAGTGGTCATTTTAAACAAACTATCACACACTCAACACTCTAGAAGTCATCAGTTATAAAATATGTCATAAGACTAATGACCTGTTGACTAATAAGACCAAAGACTAATGACATGCTCAATTTCTCATCATTCTCAAATAGTAACAAACGATTATATATGAAGTTGGGAAATTTTAAGAATAAATTGTGGTGAATAAATTCATGCACAACATTCCATCTCTTTTATTTTCCTCTCGCTAAGAACATGCAACAGCAAGGGGGGAAAAAAACTTTAACAATTAACTTTGAAGGACAAAAAGGGAAAAATTTCTCCCGGTGCTCCTTTCTCCAGTGCGCCTGATTTTTATCGAGCCCCACAAAGCCTTCTTAGATCATCTTAATCCACTGTGGCAAAGTAGCTGAATATGAGATTCAGATTGTCTTAGAAATTCCGTGCTAGCAATCAGCTTCCTGACACCGCTTTTCTCTTCAACCTTCAGAACTTGTGACAGCAAAGACCAAAAGGCAACCCACAAAGGAGAGAACAACCGGTGAAGTCGGCACACTAGCTACTTAATCCACAGAACAAAGATAGCACTTCTGACACTTCTGAGCTGCCGCACGATCAAATATTTGATGATATACATATAGCATCAAGAGCTTCGCAAAATACCGGCCTAAAAATGTATCACTGAGTTTTAATTAGGTACACTATGTAAAACTCAGATAAGAAATAACAGCCTGTACATTCTTGCAAGCACAGTTATATGTCCAGTTATTTAAAACCTATTTTGCAAATGTTAATTTTAATGTCATAAAAATCAATGATAGTTTATTTTCCATCAAAGGTGAACAAACTGATGTAAGTTTAAACCAGTCATTTCAACTAATACCACCTTTGAGAATCATGTAGGTTCAACAGCAAATATAACACAAACCATTTAATAATGTAAACATCTGGAATAATCATGGTTTTAAACTTTTATTACATTTAAATCTGTAAGATTTTGTAAGGGTTTCAGATTTTTCTTTTTATTAAAGCACAGACAATTATGTAGGCCACAGTAAAGAAACAAAAAAAAAAACCCTGTAATTTGTGGAGGATAGTTGTAGATGTGGTCACTGCAAGAGAGAAAAGGAAGGGAGGAGAGCTGGTCTGAGTTATATTTTCCATTGCGAGAGTGGACTAACCTCTGTCCACTGTGCTCCTGCCCCCTCTCTCTGCCTGCTGAAGGGCCTGTTACAGATCACTGGCCACTTTGAAAATCAAGAAAATGAAAATCAACTCAGGGAGAAATCTGTCCAGGCAATAACCCGTCTGTCTCCGTGGTCACATCCCAATGCCTCTCCATGAGTGGGAGGTGTCATGGGTGGAGGGTATAATCTAGGATTTCAGCCTTGCTCTTTTTCTGCTACCAAGAGCGCTGCTATTATGAGAGTCCGTTCTCCATATCCCCTCCCCACAATAGCCCAGTCCAAATTAAATTAGCAGCAACAACAACAACAAAAAATGCAGCCAAACAGCATGTATTATAGTTATTTGGATCAGAGATTTATATATATATATATATATATATATATATATATATATATATATATATATATATATATATATATATTACTGAGTAAATGCTCTCTGTCTCTCTCTGTCTTACATCATTCTTTTGTCCCCATATTGGGATCACTTATCTATCCTCCACGCATCTGAATAGCTTTCCCTGTTAGAAACATGCATGTCTTCGATTAAATCAATAAACTCTCATTTTCTTGTAAGGGTTCCATATTAATTGGAGAGGCCGAGGCAGAGTGGGTTATGTGGATCAGAGGATGAAGATAGGAAACACCAGGAGGCTGCCATGATCCCTTAATGAAACCTCCACACCCCTCCCCTTCCTGACCTGCCTCTGCCTTTCTTCCTTCCTCTCTTTTATCCCCCCATTCCTTTTCTCCATGCATCCTTCCCTCTGCCCAACGTTCTGATGAGTTCTCATGCTGATCAAATACAACGCAAATGCGGCCCTTTTGTAGTTGTGCTCAATTTTCTCTCTATGGTCCTGATAAATCCAGACATTGCACAATCACAGGCCATAAATCTTTGTCTGATTCCCTGCAGCGCTGAATTGATGAATTATTGAACAGGAGAGAAGTGTGCACATATGGACACGCATAAACTTGCAAACATACACAGATACATATCTCGGTGCACATTTACACTACTGCAGAATCCTTCTTCGCATTACAAAGCTTCTTCGTGTGACATAAGAGCAGGCAGAACACGGCTTGCTTTTGATTTGTGATGTGCATAAGAACAACATACGTGAAGATGTATTTGTCTTTAGATGTATTTAGAGTAGCAATGAAAAGAACATTTCAATAGCATTACTGTAAAAAAAAACTCCTCACACACCATACAGTCAATAAATCCACCTTCCTCTAACTATTGTATTATTTATTTCGTACAATATTTCAATTTGTACAATGATGACCACACATAGGAACCAGGTTTTGCTTCCCTAAAAATTTCACTGTACCTAAGAGGCTGATGACTATGGTGCTTATATGAACATCCTTCCAAAACACTTAGAACTAATTATTAATTCATTTTGTACAGCTGTAGAAAAGGAATTAATTATAATCACAATATTTGGTATCACCTAGATTGTGTCACCCCTAACTTGTTAATTATGAGCTAAATCTATATCTATATTTAGATTTTGGCTTACTATAAATGTGATATATAAATAAACATGATGTCCACACTAATTCAGATTAAAAACACATACTGTATTTGTTTCCACACTTCCATGCACACTGAAAGTTCAAAAAGTGGATACATTTAAAATGTTTTCACGTTGTAGTGTGGAGACAAAAGTAATATTCAACAGGAAATGACTACTCGTTTCCTGTTACTGGTCATATATACTAGTCAAATACTTTCACAATTATTTACAAGTTTGCACGTGCAGTACAGAGGTCTAAACAGTTTTTAGGTCTTTCAGTGTGGATGAGCATTTTTTCAGAAAAAAAAAAAACATTTTTAAAGAAAAATGGAGATTAATGTGGAAGTAGCTAAACTTAAGTTAGGTTCAAATAGGTATTACTTATAGCCCTACTACCCTCTGAGTTATTGATATTGATGTTAAACCCATTCATTTCAAATAATCAGTAAAACATCTGAATAAATACAAGAACTGAAAAGTAAATACATTATCTTTGATCATTGTGGGTTATCTACTAAAACACTTTGAAAACCAATGATCTACACAAACAAGCTAATATTCATATAAACTGAAAGGTGGTCAAAAGCTTGACAAGTCTAATGAATAAAATGTTTGTTAGCTAACACGATAAAGCAAGAACATGCCATGACTTCACACTCCGACAGAAGCGGAGGCCTCAAACACATTACATACATTTCCATAGCATTGTTTATCAGTGTTTTTACAGCAGTATTCCAGAATAGGGTGGGAAGCTTTGCCTGAACGAGGCTCTGTAGGGCAGGAAGTCATTCCTGCACTAACTGAAGGAGTTTAGAATTACTATTATGCTTACTGCTTTGGTCTGTGCAGGCTTAAATATCTTAGACTGACAGATGTGTACAAAAATAACCACTGAAAATGAAGATTTGCCCAGAAATTTCAACTGTATTTGTCTGGCAGGGTGGGAAAAGCTGCTGTTTCTAAAGTTTAGCATATAGTCAAACTGAAATTTAATTCTGCCTATATCAATGTTTTGACAGATATACTTCAGAAAATATAAATACATTTAAGCAAAACAGTGTAAAAAAAAGGGGGCATTCCATCCTTGCGTAAGATTTGCAGTGATCGCATTAATGTGAGAATCCATGATTTCATTTAGAGTTAAAAATTAATAGCAAAGTCTAGATGGACATAAGGTCAGAAATTGTGATTGACGAGTGGTTGCAATATTTTGTGGGGTTTGTATGTGGTTACCAGTAAACATATTCATTTATTCATCCGCTCAATCAATTATTTGTCAGGCAGATGTTCTCACCTAAAGCGAGTCGCACAGCCAGGCTCGTGACGCTCAAACAATAAAAGGGATCTTGTGCAAGGAAGACAGCAGCAGCCTGAGAGCAGCGGGGAAGTTAGAAAAATGTCAGTGCTGCTACAACATTATGACCATCATGCACACCAACACTGCACTAATGTCACATCAGACAGCGTCATAAAGCTGAGCTCCCTGCTTTACTATGCAGTCCAGCTGAGAGACAAACCTGTAGTTCACACTGGAACAACAAGCTAATATAAGAAACACCTTCAGGATGTGTGTTTAGTGAAAGTGAGGTTGTGTGTAATATCATTGTTTTAAGCTGTTTGGCTCTGTTAGGCCTGACATGTGAGACCTTTCTGTCTCGCTCTTTATCTTCAGCCTTATTCACTGTCTCACTCTTTATCTCTAACAGTGCTGTTTTTCTCTGTCTCTGTCTCCAACCTTGTCCTCTGTTTCACTGCCTATCTTCACCTACCACAAAGCACACTCAGTTGCACACCTTCTACATCGACCCATACGCTTTCACACAATAGCTCCAATTCACAACTGTCTCAATCTTTACCTCCAACCAAACTCACAGTTTCACTGTTTTTATGCCCAACCACAAGACAAAAAAAAATCATATTTATGTATCTTTCTACACTGTTTCAATCTCTTTATCAGTAACAAAATCTCACACTCTATCTCCAACTATATTGTCTCTCATCTCTTTCAACAGCCATGCTGTCTCACTGTCTTTCTCTGTCTCTGGCCATGCTCTCACACTCTCTGTTTCCAGCCATGTTATTTCACTCTCTGTTTCCAGCAAGGCTGTCCACTATGTCTCAAGTCTCAGTGTCACTCTCTTTCTTAAGCTGTCCTGTCTCACTCTCTGTCTCAATTCATGCTGTCTTGCTCTTTCAGCCTGTCTGCTGCTCCACGTCCTCAGTTCCCCAGCGCAGAGGCTCAGGCAGAAGGACGCTGCTGTTGCTGGCTGAGTGAGTTTTCTGATTTATGCTGGGAGACTGCTGCTGGCACCAGGGCACCTTGAGGGAAATTATAAAGATCCAGATATACAAGGGCTCCAAAGCAGGGGATGATACAGTTACTGAACTTTCTATAATGTGCGTGCGTGCGTGCGTGCGCACGCACGCACGCACGCACACACACACACACACACACACACACACACACACATTCTTGGACACATAGAGCTGTGATTGCAGTTCAGAACTGTTCCATGGCTTAAAGGTTAATGTCTACACTGCAGATGGGTGAATGCTCTGGCCTGCTTCCACACACCTAACTCTGTCAGAACAGCAATCTGCCCCCCTGTTGCCCACTGAGCCGTTTCCTGCATATCTATGGCTGCCGAGGACAAAATCTGAGATGAGGAGACACAAAAAGCTAGGTGTAAAAATCAATATTAACAAACTGTCAGTAAAGGCTAGTGATGTTGAATGCACTGCATGTTCAAAAATCTAAAAAGAAATCCAAGTCTACTTCAATCCATCATCCATTTTATCTCTTCAACTGTGTTTGTATTAACATTATAAGTCAAACCCTGTTTTTTCCCCTTTGAATGTCTTGTATATGTCTAGGTGAGAATGAGTCCTCCTCTCATGTTTCTTGCATCATTATGGCCTGTCAGAGGAAGTTGTATATGAGCAACTTCTTTTCCAGCTGCTGATTCCAGCAGTGCATAAGCGGAAACGGCAACAAACACAGACAAAGCTGTCTGAGAAATGGGCTCGGTGCCAGATTTAT
Source organism: Silurus meridionalis (assembly GCF_014805685.1). Lineage (NCBI taxonomy): Eukaryota > Metazoa > Chordata > Actinopteri > Siluriformes > Siluridae > Silurus > Silurus meridionalis. The sequence continues at coordinate 16,018,463 of NC_060891.1, read as the reverse complement.
TTCTCTTCTCCTTCCTCTGAGACTCCACACCCAGCAACCAAACCCACATGCTCTCGTGAGCACCCACTGATCCACCCATTCATCCTTCCATCCATCTATCATTCCACTTGTCTGTGCTCACCTGGGAGGCAGCAAACACTAATCTTCATATTCTTTGTCAAGCTCTCTCGAACAGTCTGTGCATGGGCTTGACAACTTTCTCTTTCAGGTGAAAAAAGCCCAATTGCAGGAGGTCACACATGTGCACATGACAGAATAATAAAACACCATTATTTTAATCTTTTTTTTTTTTTTACAATGCATTCTATGCTGCATTTTCTGTATATGTATGAGTATATTTTATTAGAGAAATGCTTATCCTTGGTTTAAAGGCTAAACATATACTGATGAAGAACAGTAGGAGCAGCATAACTGTCTGTATCCCTTTTCTCTACAGCACACATGGGATTTGTGAGCATGCCTAAGAGGCCATGGTCTGCCTGTGAATGACTGACTCAGACCTCTGAGTGTTGCATGCATCCACATACTCAGCTTCCACTTTCCCAACAGAGCATCCGTTCATGCACAGCGTCTTTGTTTGGGTCCTTTGTTCCCAACAAGGATTTCTGAAGAGAAAGTGGTCACACAAACTGCTGAGAGCGAGGCTGCATTTAAAAGGAAACAATGCAGATTGCACACTGATACATAAAATAACTCTATATTGGATGTACAAACCCATAGAGACTGTAGGCAAGTGCGCTGACAAGTTATTTGACAATGACCTTGACGCGCTCATTAAGTAAAGATTTGCCTTTGTGTCAAAAAACTTAGCTTAAGGCATTAATCAGTGAATTAATAATTACATTAGGTATATTTCATTAGGTGCTCACAAGACAGTAAAATGTAAATTGTATATCACAATAACAAAGAGTTGATTGCTGAGTAATTTCTTTGCAAATACAAGTCTTTTTCATAATTTATTTAAATTACTCCAGCAGCATGAGCATTAGTTCTAATTAAAGAGAATGTGATTTTTTTTTTTTCATTTATTTCTTTATTTTTTTGCAGGAAACACAGCACCAATGTTTTTTTTTTCTGAAAGAGCCACAATTGATGACTAATTCTGAGCTTGGGAACACACTGCATGCATGATGAATCAACAGAGAACAAATAAAGAAGGGAAGCGGTGACTTTCTGTCAGGAAAAGAGATCATTCTTTTTCTTTACCACAAATGCACAATCAATTCATTATAAGCGTGCTTGCTTTTGTAAAGCTGGGATTTATACTAGCAGGCTAGTGACTCCGTTTGGCACCGGAGGACAGTCTGATTTACTGAAGCTGAGCATCAGAATACACGGCATAATATTTAGAAACAGTGAATCATATGAGGAATGTGAGATCAATCTGCCTAAAAAACAAAAAAATAGTAATACTGCTAATAGAATCAGAGTTTCAGATAGTGGATAATGGATTTGTGAACCTGACTTTGTGAAGCTAAAACCTCAGTGTGCAACATCTCTATATATGTGTTACTGCTCTCTGGATCTAGAGGTGGATTTGGTAGTGTCAGGCGCTGTGGAGGAAAAGGAACGGCTCGGAGACGTGTTAACTTCAGCAAGCCTGTGGGTTCATTAGAACATCCAACTGGGGACAAGAAGGCCCAGATCATCACTTGCTTTTATCAGCGAAACACATAAAAAAGGAAGAGGAGAAGGTCTTCTTCAGGTAATCTTTGACATGGTTCAATGAATAAGACATTGATTTATCAAACAAGGTAGTAGAAAAAGGAATGTAGGGTAGAGGTGGAGACTGTGCTTATGCATGGCATTTCAGCAGGCCCTGAATCTTGTGTATTACTGAAGCCTATGGGATCACTATACCTTTTCAAAACCCTCATAAATCATTCTAAAAAAATAAACAAAAAAGTATTGTGGCCTATGATAAGCTGTGGACAGACAGCTTCACTGTACGTGAACATCACAGAAAAAGACTGACATCTGTAATTGGATCAATGTCCGGTTCAAGGAATAAAAAGTCATCTTTCCTGTCGGTCATTGCTTAAGATGCCACTGGTGGCAAAGCCCCCTTTTCAGCCCAAGGTGTCAAATTGGTATGCTTTAAACAGCTCAGGATGAGAGCGTTCTGCACTGGTGCTTTAGGTGAAGCGCTATCAAAGGAAGACCAACGTATCCCTCTCGACTTCAGGGACGAGCTGCAGATCTTGTCAAAAGGGGCCTGTTACATGTGTGAAAGCTCAAGGCACAGACACCCGACTTTAACATTTTTAAAGCTTCTTTTTTAAAGACCTTCTCAGGTAATATCTCCTAGGAATGCCCAGCCAATAAAATTAAATGCCAAAGGGATAAGATTACCATGATACAATCTGCAAATGTGATGAATAGAGGAGTCGGATCAGATACACAGGGCTGTGCGCTCCCCAAATTTATTACAGATGTGTCTCTCAGAGATAGGGTTCCCTTCAAAAGGGCTTTAACAACCAGCCTATGCTTCCTCTGTGAAACAGGAAATGAGTGCTGAAGAGAGAGGACACTATCATCAGATGCCAGTCAACAGAATTCTCTTCAGTGTAAGCACTTACCAAGAAGACAACCATGAAGCCATTGGCTAGAATGCTGCAGCAATGGTTTCAAAAACCCTGGTCTATGGATGGACGGGAAAAAAATTCTCTGCACACATACACATGCGACATGGTTGTAAGGGGAAAAATTACCTCTAGGTTAATAATAATATATTTTAATGTAATAAATGTTGGTGGAAATGGGGCCCAAATAGTTTTAGGGTATATATACATATTATTACTTACATACTGTATGGTATTTTATGAAATATGGCATCTTCAGAAAACAAGAAACAGAAGTAAAAAATCAGTAGCAGCTCTATTGTAAAGAGTTGTGAAATTTGTGTTAAAACAGTATTGTGGTGCTAGAAATGATTAATATGTATAGACTGATATAAATATAAGAACCAGTGCACTGTGAGAAGAGGTTAAAGGAACTTAACTGAAGAAATCTTGTAACAAAATGTGCATTCATGACCCCCGAGCATCCACTAATCTAACCCTGGAACCTTCATCAGTTGTCCTGAGGCCCAAATTGACCTGTTTGCCTTTTAACAGTCACAGTATGGTGCAGAGGTTCTGGTTAATTGCCTAGAATACAAACTGCTGCAGACATGCCCACTCATTTATCAAGAACTAAGAAGCTGTTTAGAGCTGTTTAGAGTCTGTCTGCCTCTGTCTGCTACTATGCTGTGACACACACTCATGAAATGAGGATGATATAAAAAGGTTACTTTTGTTTTATTTGGCTTTAGTGAGTATTAGGTGCTCATGGCCTTTTTTAATGATTGGATATATATTTTGAGGCACAGTTCATTTATTGGATAACCAAACACAAATCATAAATACAAACAGGAAATATACATGCCTTTAAGCAGTACACAATGTAGTGTTCTTCCCTAGAGCAACAGTAGATGCTTAAGAGGGCATTACATACACATTTACGCTTTTGATTTTTATGTTTGCAAACTTTAAGTAGCAGAATGACAGACAGAAAAATTCTCACACCCTCATCCTAACACGTGCACACACACACACACAAACACAAAAAACCTCTCAGTCTTCCTAGTCAGACAAATGCGTCTGTCAAACTGAGGCCTGGCTGACATTTCATTCTTGTTGGGTAAGCAAAATTTATGGCTCCACTGCAAACAGGGCTTATGATCCAGACACCAGGAGGCTCAGTGCCTGTACAACTAGCAGCACTAAGCAGAGTAGTGCAGACCTTGGAGCAAAGCACAGAACAAAGCTCCACATCTCACCTATATCCTCCCATCCACTGCACATTTCCAATTCTAAGAGCCAAAACCAAACTGCAGAAGGACAGACGATGCTCATGCTGAAAATGATAAGGCAGGACAAAATCTATGTGGCCAGCACAGCTGTCTAACCTTGTTCGCTGCTTGAGCCAGGGCCCGAAAACGATATTAGACATCAAGCAGTTCCAAATTCAGCTGTATGGTCTTGTGCTTGTTAGGATTACAAATCTACCTTGCTGGCATTTAGTGTCGAATGGAAAGAGGCTTACTAAAAAGAAAAAGCTTTAAAACAGTGTTTACACAGAACCCCCTTTTGTATTATCCGCCAAATTTTTCGTCAGAGTTGCCAGCTCACACCTGCTGTTTGGTTCATCTCTACCAAGCCACAACAATTCGCTTGCAAAAATGTCAAACACTGCTGCAAACAGGGAGAAAAAAAAATACATTTTCCTTATTCAACGACCATGTTCCCCTATACCTCTTTTACTTTACCATCTACTGACAGTTTGAATAACCTATTGTATCCTATGCTACCCTAAAGTTTTACCCTTCACAGAAACACTTAATACCTATTGTATCATGCATAAAATCACTTTAAAGACAATATTATCCTGCACAACTTAAATAAGTTACATCTCTAAGACCTTTAATCCAAGACTATAAGGTTTAATGACGGTATTTTAAGCATGCTAATGCTAATCGATTCAATGTTGTATTTGCAAAAGTCCTGTCTCTGTGGGTTTCTTTTGGCGAGGTGTCAAGTCTGTGGCAGCCTGGTGCCAAAGGTGTTCAGAGAGTTTTATATTGCACAAAGCCAGTCTTTTGCCTCTGGGCCTCTGCTTCCACACACACACACACACACACACACACACACACACACACACACACACACACACCTCTAAATATGTGTCAGAGGCCCAATAGCCTTTCATGTCTAATGCTGCGATATTAGCCTCAAAGGGAAGCTAAACTTTCCCAGCACAACACATAATCCTGCCTTTGTAAGTGCAGTTATTTCTTTCAGACAAGTGAGGAGGAAAAGTTGCTCCAAAGTTTATATTTCTGCGACTTTCACAGGTATAAGAAACAACTTATTTTCTATTCATTTCCAGATCTATGTTTCATATGACCATAGATTAGAAGAAGTCCATTAAGATGTATAGCAGCTCAATACAGACAAGACCTCTGGATCACCATGGCAACCAAAAGAGCATGACAGTGTATTGAAACTGTCCAACCGTTCAACCCTGAGCTTACTATAATATTCATGTTGCATGCCCTTTACAGCAGCATTCAGCATTACCAAGGACACAGAGTAAACAACCGACACGATTTACTGCATGTAACAATTCTCTAATTCCACATGTGAGCGATTTAATTTGCCCTGCTTCCTAATGACTGTGTTCACATCTTTAAGGGATGGTAATAGAGCCTCATTTATCATTTGCAGCTATCTCACATGCATGCTTTCTCTCACCCTTTCTCTCTCTCTCCCCTAGGTGAAGAAGCTGCTAGTCCCTCCCCATTCCTGCTGCTAAGCTCCTAGGGGAGGAGTTGAGCTGAGGAGGTGCTGGAGCAGATGCTGGAGGAAGTGCTGCAAGAGTGCTATGATGAATGCTACAGAAGATAATATTATTGGCACAGCTGGCTAAGCCTGACAATACATTTCTCACTCACCCCATCCACGGTCACATCATTCTCAGCACCCATCCCCCTCCTTGCTTTAAAACGTGGCTCCATTTTTTGGGGGTGACAGAAGATTTGCACAGGACAAACTAGCTTGTCACTAACGGACAAGCCGGCCAGCTGTTAAGGTATCAGGGACATGACAGATTGCTATGTTTTACCTCCGATTAATTCACTTATTAGAGCCAGACCCAAATCACCCATCACTGTCATATCAGATGTCACAGCTATGAAAATGTGTCAGGTATGTGTGTTCTAGGCAGCCAGCCCCAAATACAGACAGACTGACACACACACACACACACACACACACACACACACACACACACACACACACACACACACACAAATACAATTATGTGTCAGTGTTGGTGTCAGTACAGACCACAGAATCAGGTAGACTGCTGTTCTAGCCTAGAGCAGAGATTTAAAACTATGTAGAAGAGACAGCAATGAAAAAGAGTGCCTCTAAAGTTACAAGAAGGGTTACATGCAATTTGTACACTCTATATTCAGTTGACACTTAGCAAGCTAGACCTAGCATCAAATTATTTGTAAAAACACATTGCAATAACCCTGGAAAATAAAAAATTAGTTAATACAGACAATTGTTGTAAACATGGTTTGCCAAATTTAAAAAAACTTTTATATGCAATGTTTTCTTGGGCACTATATGTAAGTACAAGATGTACAGTAAAATCATCTCTGGTTATCCTAATTCTGCCATGTTAAAAGCTGGCTGATGTTCCACAGTCAACCTAGAAAGCAAGCAGGTTTTTTTGCATACTGTAATGATAAATAAGACAAAGAAGGGGTGTGCGATATTGACAAAATATATCTTAATTGATTTTTCTGGGATTTTACGATACCGATAATTAGACAATATTTTGCTGAGTGTGCTATTGTGATGGTACATTAAGATGACGGCAGCAAATTTTCATTGGGAGTGATGAGGGTGGAGAAGATTAGAAATGAGTTTATTAGAGGGACAGGGCATGTAGAACGTTTTGGGGACAAAGTGAGAGAGGAGAGATTGAGATGGTTTGGTCATGTTCATAGGAGGGACATGAGGGTATATCGGTAGGAGAATGCTGAGGATGGAGACACCAAGAAGGAGAAAAAGAGAAAGGCCAAGGAGGAGGTTTATGGATGTGGTGAGGGAAGATAAGCAGGTAGTTGGTTTGAAAGAGGCAGATGTAGAGGACAGAGTGGTATGGAGATGAATGATCCGCTGTGGCGACCCCTGATGGGAGCAGCCAAAAGAAGAAGAAGACTTTAGGATGACCATGGACTGCTGAATCCTAAAACATTTTGATATTTTTCATATTCTGTGTGGTGGTCAGTTCACAGCAGTGACAGAGATTAATCTGTTCCAAAAAGTTTAAATAGATTTATTATATTTTGAATATATATAAAGCCTTTATAAAGTCAAATTTAGAGAAACAAAACACATTTGGGCTGTTACTAGGCAAAATAAATCAGTTTTTTGTAATATTATAATATAATATAAATGATAAAATATATTTTAATAGCTGATTTTTGGAGAAAAATTGCACTTTTCGTGTGATATTGATTAACAGTATGAAATGATATGTGTACTCATTTTATGTCCCACATCTTGAATCTTTTGATCATTCTAAATGCATTTTAATAGACTGAATCATGCAGTGAAAGAACGTATTATAAATGCGCACACGTCTATCCTACTAGACGTAATGTAATGTATGCATGCACTCTGTAGTGTGTTTTGTTTGGGTTTTGCGATATACTTGATGTCAAATTGCACATCGTTAAAACAACAATTACGACATTATCGTAAATGGCATATATATCGTACACCCCTACGAAAAAAAGACTTACATATAAACCGGGAGAAAATACGTGGAAAAATCAAATAATACGTTATCTGATTATTGATGTTACAGACACATGATGCATGTTAACGTGGTCAACATGTGAAATTGTGATTCAGACTAATATTTGATTGAGATTTCTGTGTTAAAATTGTAATTTAAAAGACTTCAGCTGATATGGCTTTCCATTAAATTTTGTGCACTCTTAGTCAGTTCTGGCATACAAATATCCTGCAGTTCTAATAACTAGAACAGAAAGTCATCATTCTAAACTACAAAAGAAAAATCGAATGCCCTGACTCAAGATTCGTCAACATTGTCACCTTAACAGCCACATAAAAATGGACATTTTTTGGGGTGTAACAATAATTAAGAATTTTCTCTAACCCCTTGCTGGACAGAAATGCTGTATATAAGTAATGATGCTATTATTTCTCCTGTTGTTGCCCGGGACACATGCTAAACTCTGTGCATCTGCTTTTTTTAATTGACTCAATGTGAGACACAATCTGAACGTTTGCTAATAGAGAATGTGTGTGTGTATCGGGTGAGTGTGTGGCTGCATAGTTTTGTATGCAGTGGCCCCGCCACCCGCTGCCAGTCCTCCTAACTGCACGGCAATACAAATCTTTATTCGGTCTTGAGATGTTGACAGGTCAATTGAAGAGAATGAGTCTAGTTTATGATGCAGTTGTCAAAGGTGGTTAGGCCGGGAGTCTGTTTATCTGACTAGCTGAGATATTCCGACAATCTCTCTCGCAAACCCCCGGCACCTCGAGGTTAATTACTTCACCAATTTGAGTAAATGGCATGCCATAGTCCCATCTGTCTCCATTAGTTCCCCACTATTTCTCAATTTACGAGGACGGGGGTCAAGGCGCTGGGTGCAGGAGGGATGTAATAAAGCATGGGATTTTATGTTTACACAAATGCAGGAGCCAGGGCATAAATAACTGAAATGCATCCCTCAAATGGCAAGAGCGTTCATAATAACGCTGCTCTTTAAAAAGTCGTTTTTGAGCCATTCTCCACTGCCCATAGAGAATAAAAAACATGGTGCACTAAAAACTAACAAGCCAGAGAACGGTGGCAATAAATATAAAGCTCACGCTTTTCCTCTCTGCCCTGTGCTCACTTACAAGGGCAGTGCAATTACAGGTCTCCGTCAGTGAAACCACAGCAGCAGACGCCCTCTGCTTCAGCACAGCTACGTGTGGACAGACCAGCTGTTGGAATAAGATTCACTCTGTTGCATACTTCTTAGTAACAGGCCCTACTGCATAACTGTAGTCTAAATGTAGGCAGTCAAGCAGTTGCTGGCAGTTTTATGTCCACTGTAAGGTGAACACTTTGATCAAGAAGCTCAATGTTTTTCTGTGAGTGGAGGACATAGCTGTCGGAGTGTCACACACCTGCCTGTAGCTGCAGTCCCTCACCACTTGTGATTGCAGGGTCATAGGGAGGGACTGCTGGGGCAATTAATTTCATAGCAAGGTAAATCCAGTCTGTGGTTTGACTGCAGCCCCCAAAACTCTCACTCACACACACACACACACACACACACACACACACACACACACACACACACACACACACACCACCTTCTCTCTTGTTATTAGTCTGGCTCTGCCTGCTTCTACCTTTGTCCCAAAGGATCCATACATTCAGCTGTTAAAGATGACCTTGCCAAGTACACAAAACTGTTAACTTTCTATCTCCCGGACCGTCACATTTTCTCTCTCTCTCTCTCTCTCTCTCTCTCTCTCTCTCTCTTCTCTCTCTCTCTCTCTTGTCCTCCCTCTGCCACCCTCCCACAGCTACACTCTTCAAATCCACCTGAATGAAAGAGTCGCTTTTAACAAGGGGTTTTATTTATTCTGAAAAATACTATCAAGGAAAAGGTAAAAAAAGAATCCCAGTAAAAGTTTCACTTACATCCAACCCACTTTTACTTCACATTTAGAGGTTGTTGCGGTTCTTCACTCAGTCACACACTCACACTGACTCTAGTCTCTGTCTTTCATTATATGTTTATGTCTTCAAAAGTGTGTGTGTGTGTGTGTGTGTGTGTGTGTGTGTGTGTGTGTGTGTGTGTAAGGGGGAGTGGCGAGCATGGGATGGATGCTGCCTCCACGTGTAAACAACAAAGTAGTCATCACTTAATCATAGTCTCTTTAAAGAGCAGAGAGCGATGCTAAGGTGAAACACTGACACTTTTCCATTTCAAGGACAATTTGCTTGCTCTTATACATCTGTGCATTAAAGAGGAGCTTCACGATCCACATAAACAAACCACCAGGGGAAACACAAAGTATTTGTTTCACTGCTGTCTTTAAAACAACTTTGGGTTTATACTCTTGTGAATAATAAATCTAAATTCTCAACAGAGTTTGAAAAGCATTTTCACGTAGTCTGCACTTTTTCGCCCCTCTAACGTACTTTGACGTGTTTGTAACTTGAAAGGGCACACTTCACCTAGAGACAGATTCCAAGAAAACACAGAAAGAAAAAAAATAAGAGAAAGACACAAAGTCGCACAGCACTGTGGAACAAATCCCTCCACAAAGTGTGAAAGGAACACTTCAGCTAAATAGAGTATGGGAAATTACTATTTGTTTTCAATTTGAGATCATCCAGATTACTCTACAGGATAGAGAGCCCTGATTATTAATGTGGACGAGCTAACAACACTTCCTCCATGGAGCAGACAGACCATTAGTCTCCCCTGACAAGCCCCCCAGCCTGCTACACACGGCAAAAGTAATGAATTTGGGGCGAAGATAAGAAAATAAAATCATCCTTAATTTCTCTGCCTGCCTTTGTGTAAACTAATATTTTTCCACCCTACTGGGTTTGATGTGGATGGTACTGCGCTTGCCAAGCTGAAGTCCCATGAAGAATGAAGGCAAACACCCTCTGAATAAAAAATACTGAAATATGACTATCAAGTCTGCTGACGTTTAGCTCTCGCCCATGTCAAACAACTGAGACAGACTGGAGAACTTCAGTGAACACGGCCATAAATAACACGCTAGTTTAACTCTAGCATGGCTGCTAGCATAACGGCACACATACTGCATGTAAACAGGGGGCTCAACAGATAAAATAAATAAAATTGTTTTGTACTTATTTCCCCAAAAAGCTAAAGCTAAAATAAATGTATAGAAAAAAATGCTATATTTCAGTTACCGGTAAACAAGACGTTGTTACCGAGAACAGCTGCAATTTGCAGACACTGTGACTACCTGGACAAGATCAAACTGCATTAATGAGGACTCTGTGTGAAAATACTCCCAATGCACCCTCTCTTTCGCTCTCTCTCTCTCTCATTCGTTCTCCTTCACACAGACACAATTAATACCACCAGGCAGGAGAGAAAACACTATCTAGCACAGCTTAATTTAAAAACAAGTTAAGTGAGCAGCCTGGGGATTGGTGTTTTGGTATTGAAAAATCATATAGTTGTAGGTAATGGACTGTTTGCATTCAGGGGCAGGAAGGCAATTACTTAGTGACTCATTAAGGTGGCAAATTTGTTAATGCACTGCTAAACACGCTCTAACCAACTGCCGATTTATGTTAATCTCACTACAGCTGTTTCTCTAGCAGCAGAAATGGGCTTGTCCATGGCAAACCACAGATTTTATGCACACAACGCACACCAGATCATGAATTTTGTATGGATGAGTGGTGTGAAGAATTCACCCAGGGAAAATATGAATATGAATGTGTGTGTGTGTGTGTGTGTGTAAGTGTGCATGTTTCTACCCCCAAACCACCAGCTGTGCTCCATGCCAGTCTGAGCAGACCTGAGTGCCCTAACGCATAGGGGCTGAAACCTACCCCTCAATGTAACTTGGCCCTTTGTGACTATGTAACTTTGTTACATTGAAGGCCCCACCTAAAGAAATAATCTTACATACCTTTGAGTGGTAGTGTGTCTAGAGAAAAATGGCTGAAGCATAACCTTGATCTCCTCCTAATCCTGAGCCGCACAAAGGCTTTTCTTACACATCTTTAAACCCTAAAGCCTAAGGATCCAGATAGAGCATTCAAAAAATAAACAATGCAATAGCAAGCATACAAATCATAAATCCCATTGACTCATTAGTCTACCTTGTTGGAGCAATTGCTTAATTCTCAGCACCATGTCTTAAAAAGTTATTGAAGTGTTTTGTTTAAAGAAACTATAGTAAAAGTATAATTAAGAAATTTGAACCTGAACTAAGGTCAAAATACAAAATGCCAAATGTCAATTTTTGGGGAAAAAGTGCTGTTGGTGCTTCTTGGCCATGTGTAGTGCTAAAAAAATGCATGATTCTCTAGAGAAAGTGATGAATAACCAGGCTTTTGAGTGTAGTCATGCATTAATAAAATGCAAAGGCCTGCTGCTGTGTCCAATCTCCATGAGATGTTTTTGTTTATATTGTTCTTTATTGTGGTGCTGAGTATTTTACACCATACTGATCATGCCTAGATCCACCCACTGAGAGATTCCCCACAGTCTGTCTGCTCATTTCTGTCTCCGTTTATGTTTGCGTGTGGATTTTATAGAGAACGTGGGCAGACGTAGGGGAGAGACGTCTAAACGGATGATCATCTGGAAGAAAGCTGTACGGGGGCTCTGGAGGGGCTGCAAGGGTCTCATGGCACATTGGGAACGGCTCCATGCTCATGTCTCAATTAGCAAATAATTAATGGCTGTGTCGAAGCAAATTGCCGGGCGCTACAGCTGCACTGATTATTAACTTTCAGCAAATGAGTGTGTACTGGAGAGTACAACAAACAAACCAAAAAAAGGAAAGTTTTCTCAGTTGTAGCACGTCCCTCATTTGGCTCAGAGTAATATTATTTATATATTATTATATTAATATTACATTTATTTATATAAATACTAGCTAGCTAAACAGATATGCAAAAATTTTATATTAAGAGTAATGTAAGGGCCCCAACCCAGGTCTGGTGCTAAACCATGAGTTAAAAAAGCATACAGTAGTGGGAGACACTACCTAGAGGTTTATGTGATAGAGAACGATGAAATGGGTTAAGAGGTATTCCAGGAAGAGACAATAGAAGAACTATGAAAAACTGTCTCTGCTCATAGACTTTACCACCATTTTAATGGCTTCTTAATGTAAATTTAGCAATGAAAAAAAAAGCAGATATGGACCACATTTGCTTGGGGAGCTAGTTAAATGATTCAGGGGAAAACTATGGCTTTCATTTAAGTTTGTGCCCTCCGGTCTGTTTATACTGGTCGATACACTTGTCTGAAGAATATAATGGATTAGCACATCATTCAACAAAGCAGTGATGAGGCAGACTGGGGGCAATGAAGGGAAAAAAGTAAATTACACTTAGCAGCCAAGGTAAGCCAAGGAAGCATCATATCAGTTCATAACTCCTCTTCTGCTCCCCAGTAGAGGAAATAGCGAAAAACGAAATACAGAAAGAAAATTCATGTGGCAATAAAATAAAACAATTTAACATTATAAAAACCAAACCGTCACTATCTGTGCTGCATTGTCTATTTTCATTTGCGCTCCCACAGTGTAATGAGGATATGAAAATACATTGCACCTTCAAAAATCATAGGAAATATCAATTCTAGCTCCACTACACACTGGTTTTTCTTGAAGCAGATAGAGCCATTGGTTTCGCTTATGTGGCATTCGAATCTATTCTCAATTACCCAACTGTGCAGTATGGGGACAGAGGCAATGTAAATGAGTCCTCCATCTTATCTTAGCAGCGAGCTGGGTTTTCCTGCAGGAAACAAATGAGAAACATGGCTAAGGGTCCTGGAATCTCTCTCCCCACCCTCCTCTCTTTCTCTCGCTCTCTGTTCCATTAAAAGTGTATCGATCGGCACGCCTGCTGCTCTCTGCTCTAAAATGCCATGATAATCAGAGAACTTAATACAGCCATTCATTTTCATGGGCAAAGAAAAGCCAAAATACTTCTCCATTCAGGGTTGTCTCTCATGAGGAAATTGAAAAATTGAGATAATGGCCAAGACTTTAACATTAAAATATACATATGTATTTTAGATCAAATGACTAGGAAATATATTAAAAGTCCAACAAACAATCACCATAAATTCCACTATGAGTATGATGCTATTTTGAACAACACCACTGGAAGCTTGAGGGTGCCAAGGATTCAATATGTCAGTACAGCTATTTAGCTGACCTTTACATTAAGATGGAGTACACTTGAATCAAGGAATGTACATTACCATTTTCTTTTCAATTACAGATAATAGACGGTTGTGAAAGCAAACATCTGAAAAAAGAAATATGCAATGAGCACAGAAACAGGGATCATTATTCATGATGATTGGACTACTAGTATAGTGAGCAGTTAAATAATTTGTATTTTTTTTTACATGTATTTCTGACGAATAGTTTGTACAACCAAAGATAAACATAGGCCAATATAATTGAATCATATTAAGAACTGTAAGCTTCATAACATTTACAAATCGCTTTAAATTATTTATTCAATTATTGCTAACCATTTGTCAAATATTAATCACCATGGTTAATGATTTTTAAATAAATAAATAAATAATTAAATAAATAAATAAATAAATAAATAAGGAATTTTGTTGAGAGGGGCCTTTTAAAACTGCCTTCAGGTATGAGTAAGTGAATGAACATCCAAGATGTACAGTAGTCTCACCTCCTGCCCCGGGTTTCTGAGAGAGGTTCTGGATCTACTGCAACCCTCACTAAAGTTCAAGCTGATACTGAAGAAGAATAAATTTTGTTTATACTTTTTATTTTAATCTCTTTTACAACTTTAAATATTGATATTTTGTGCATATTAATAACACTTAGTTTTACTAAAGCTACCGGTGTTCGCTTAATTTCTAACCATTACATACTTTACCTAGACAAATATTATCAATCAGGTAAATTATTAGGTCCTTAAGTCACTATCAGTGACAAAAATGTTCATAAGTTGTTTTGATTTGGTCTTAAATAATAACAAATCTACTTTTGGATACTTTTGGATATTTGTCAGAATTGCCTAATTTGTTCTGATACTAAGATGCTGCTAGTAGATTTAGAGACTCTATAGTTTATCCCAGAATAGCAATAGCCATTCCATTTTGTGGACCCAGAAAGAACGTATTAAAATCCACCCTGCGCATTTAAAACTAACTCAAAAAGGCAGAGAGTTATAACAGCGTCAACATGTAAAAAGGCAGAGAGTTATAACCTGCTCATATACTGCATTCTGAACATTACTGATAGACACGCATTTGATATTCTGCATTCCAGTGTTTCTCTAAACCAATCTAAACGGCAAGGGACAAAGACGGCCTGCCTCGGGCTAAATGACTTTTTAGTGACAGCATCATCAAATCAAGCTCTTTTCTTTTTTTCCCCGACTGAAGTAAGATATTCAAGCTCGCAGTGCCAGACTGATTGATCTGTGGCCTTGCATGATATAAACAAATCTACTCAAAGGCGTTCATAATTTAAAACCTGTGGCCTTAAGAGGAGCCACGTCACTCTAGCATGTGTAGAGCAAAAAACGACGCTTGTAGTGACTAAAAAACAATATCCTAATCTCTCCTGAGTATTTCACTAATAGCTGTTGACAGTCAGTTTTCATAAAAAATTCATGACCTGTCCAGGGCTTGCCTGCACAAAGAGCATCGGAAGAACATGTGTAATTAAACTAGAAGGTTCACAACCTTATAGTTCAAATTATTACTTTATTACAATAATTATTCTAATGGAAAAAAAGCTATCTGCTGTCACCCAAAGGAGGATGGATTGCATTTTAACTCTGGCACTCGTGTCAAGTCTGTTTCTACCTCAAGTCATTTCAGGGAGATTTTCTTTGCCACTGTTACTTCTGGCTTGCTCACAGGGATTGTAACTCTACACCTGGATTTCATTAAACCTGCTTTCTGCAAAAAATCTATTGTTAAAAAGATCGTCAAAAACATCAAACTCATTTATGTAAAAAAGTTACAAATATATATTTTTTCTTTTGACACTGTTTTTTTTTAGCTGCTTGCACCCATTCGCATTTTGCCTAAATCTTCATGCATCTGATGAGACGTCGCGTTTTTTAAGCCACCCTCAATCCCTTTACTGATTTTCATAGAAAGACCCAATCTACACCTTAAGCCGAGATGCTACCAAACTGATTGTCCTTCCCTCTCCTGGGACAGCGTCTGTGCTAAAAAGCTTGAATTTATTAAATGTCTAATGCATTCTCAAATAGATTTTCAAGTCACATGTTACAGTATCTTTATATTGCATGTCAAATCTTGGGGTAGAATGAAGAGAACTTAATCCCCCACAAATGCAAAAAGACAGATGTCACAGGTGAAAATATTGTCAGCGTCAACATGTATGAGCCTGCTGGTTCGATATCACCTGGATCTTTTATGTAGGGATGTAAATAGAAAATATGCCATAATATACCCATTATTAGGGCTGAGGGTTAAAAAAGGGTCATAGGAAAAAAATAAATGTGCTGTGGTTACTAAATGATGCTGCTGGCTGCAAATAAAATCCCGAATATAATCTCTGTACTGTGTGGCTAAACATAATATGGCAAAAAAATTTAAAGACAAACAGTAGTATTGTTATATTATAGAAATCCTACTTTTTTAGAATTCTTCCCTCTTCATGTGTTTCACTTTTAAGAAACAAAATAAAAGTCTTAGCATAGGGTTAGGCTGACATTGGCAGGAAGCTGCTCAGGCTTCCCAAAATGACAGCCATTTGCACTTAAATGAGAGGATTTGTGCTGGGCCGAGCCATTACCAATACGCCATATGTGAAACCATGTCTTTATCCCACATTATTGAGGAGGGAATGAGATCTCCTTATACCACATTTTTTTTCTGTTTCTCGCTTCCTTTCCGTCTCGTTCGCTCTCTTCAAATGGGATTCCCTCTCCTCCATCACAACGGCCGACATGCTTCACGCACCGCTCCGCTTGTATCTAAGCGGCTGAGTCGAAAACTGAGCAGCAACTTTAGGATGCACATTTCTCATGGTCGCGTTGAGCATGTCGTACCTGCTCAAGTCAAATTTGCTGCACTAATGATCATCAAAGCCGAACTAATACTCACTATCAGTCATATGCTCGTCATTATCCCACAAACTGTTTCTCACTTGTTATGAGGCAAATGACGATATTCCTTTTCCACCATTCACGTGTCGTGTCTGATGGATGTAAAGGGATTAGAAAGTGCCTCTGGCCCAGCAGCAGATACCAAGCCTGACATTCCTCTTTCTGAATGCAGTCCTATCAGAACAGAGCCAAAAGGATGAAGAACAGATATTATACGTGCCCCAAAAACAGACATGCGACTCGGAGGCAGAATGACGGAGCATGCTCATCCTTCATTGCCGTCCCTGGCACTCCTCGCCTGTTTATTTTACTCCTTTATCAGTTTTGTGGTGTGCCGTACTTCTTCCTCCATCCGCTCCGAACTCGGAGTATTGATTCATTACTAATTATCTATCATACAGGCCAGAGTGCGCCGTGCATCATTGCAGGTGCTCCTCATGATAATGGATGGATGAAGTTATCATGCTTGTACACAAAGTGGCAGTGACATTTGGAAAATCCTCCAACCAAATTCTTTCTCTTATCTGCTCATAGTAGTGGTACAGGGGTGTCTGCTCACAGCACCCTCATTAGGTAACCATAATTAAATCTCATTTGTAAAAGCTCATGTACATAAATACAGACAAATGTATTAGTCATATTAATGGAATGGAAACGATATGTGCCTTTGGAGCCTACTAATAGTATCCAAGCTGTTCTTTCTAGGAAAGTAGAGCAACAAAATAAACGCAATTGCACAGATACTGAGGTTTAGTTTCTCTGAAACAGCTTCATTTTGCAAATTATTCCACATTTAACAAAACATTCAGAATCATCACACAGCTACGAGAAAGATGGTCTGATGGTTTAAAAAAAAAATCTTCCTCATAGAACCATCTATCCATTTATCATTTCCGTTCTTCCTTCTCTCGTTGCTCCTTACGTCTCGGTAATGCTCTTATTTTTCTCCTAGGTGAGGAAATGGTAATAGGCGGTACATATGGTGTTCACATCTCTGCTCCTCTTTTAGAGAGGGTCAAGTCTCATCTATTATTCTCCATGACAAGAGTCACAAGGCCTCATTGGTCCTTTTTATACCCTTATATGATGGGTTTCCTGCTTCAACCTTTAATACACAGGGCGATTACAAACACATTTCGCAGCATCTAACAGGATCTGCCATGGTAAAGTGTCAAGCTGGTGTCTTTAAAGGAAAAAAGAGAGAGAGACAGAGAGAAGGGGGGATTGAGGGGCAAGTAGTGGATATCATTTTTCTTTTTAGGCTAGCTAATACTCAGGCTAAACTCAATTATTTTATTATTATTAGTTATGTTTCGTTCTCTTTTAATATAAAAACA
The DNA here is from genome assembly GCF_014805685.1 of Silurus meridionalis. Taxonomy (NCBI): domain Eukaryota; kingdom Metazoa; phylum Chordata; class Actinopteri; order Siluriformes; family Siluridae; genus Silurus; species Silurus meridionalis. The sequence goes on along the minus strand of NC_060891.1, from coordinate 16,000,662 downwards.
CTCTGACATGATTAATTACTAATCAAGCTCCTGCTTGCGTTTCTTTATTTTATTAAATCATACATGTACTGCTACTGTTACCAAACACTATATGTATGCACAGCGCATATCCATTACACTGTTGGCACGTGGTGCAGCATGCGCTGAACTTTTCACTGTGGCAGACATTCTGTAGCATCCTGTATGGTCAATAGTGTGTACTGTGATGTGCAGGAGAGATGTTGGCGTTAACGTAGCTCACCTTTAACATGACACACATGTGAGCAGACAGGAGGTCCCGCCAGTGCCCGTGAAATACGAGCACTCTCTTGGCCACCACTCACCTATCCATCTGTTTGCAGCACTCGTTCTCTCTCCCTTCCTCTCTCCCAAAAATTATTAGCCATTTCCAGCAGCACACAGCACTAATCTGTTTACAGGTCCAATAACCCAATCTAAAATTAAAGCACTGCAATAGATTCAGCAATAGTGAACAACGGAAAAAATTTGACACACACAGAAAAAAAGAAAACAAATGGCCCATTTCACCGCAATTAAATGAAGCAATCGCTGTTGTTTACTGTACATTATTGTATGTTTATGGTAAATTACCTCTGTGTAAATAATTCTTTCTTAGCTTGCTATATAAAGAATAGTCAACTTCTCTGACTGGCTTGTCACATTATTGAAAGCAAAAAATATCTCGCTGTAAAAAAGCGTGAAATATAAATATAAACATTTCTTAAATGAAACCTTATCCACCACTGATCGCAAAATAGCTCAGAAATTCCATTTGTCATTTTCCCTATCCCAGATTCCTATCAAACGAAGGTTTTAAAAAAAAAATATATATATATATATATATATATATATATATATATATATATATATATATCCCTGTGTCAGCATGCTTGTGAGATGTGATCGGACAGATTCAGCATCAGATATTAATAAGTGGCAGCAAACATCTAAAATGAGAGCGACCGTATCAGACATGAGCTGGAGGACAGGGAGAAATCTGGCCACTGTGCTTATCAAAGAGCCATTTAGATACGGGTGATAGCAGTGACGCTAACACACAGCCTGCTCCACACTGCTCCACACAGGTGACTGAAAAAAGATCCAATGCAACTGACTTAAATGTGGCTACATCTACATATAATGCATAAGTCCTTAACAATCAGAATATATTTACCAATTTTTGGAAATATATTATTTACTCCTAAATTACAATTATTTATTCATATTGATTACATCTATGAGTCTATGAAATCTGTTAAGAAGAGGATTTTGTAGAAAAGCCAAAAACAGACAATTATCTCAAAAGTTCGGTGACCTTGAGAATGTACTGCCAACCCATCTGCTCACAAGTTTCAGCAGTCGCCCGTTTCTCCCAGGTGGCTTCCCTTTCTTCCGTTCTTCTCAATCTATCTGTCGTTCCTCTTTTACTCTTGTGAGACATGGGGCTGACCTTGAATCAGCGTCTCCTTGTCCATATCTGCAAAGTATCTGAAAAGCAGAAGCTGGTCCCAATTCAGAACATTTCATCCGAGAAGGTTAATAAACATCACCTCTGTATCTTCACTCGGAATTCACTCCCGTGTCATTTAAGCATGACTACAGCACTGTCTAGACTTACACAATAAGCGTGGCAGACTTTCTACTGAGCTGCTGTTCTGTCACTAATTTACATTCATCCAATTATTAACAGCCTTGTTGACTTTGAGATTCTTGCTGATTCTTTTTTTATATATATATATATATATATTGTTTTTCTTTTGGAATGATAATAAAATGAAGAAATCGGGAACTTCAGCTCCCAAAAGAATGTCGCCCTCTAAAACCTTGATATGCACAAAAACGGCGTGCAGACAGGCCTGCAAAGCCACGAACGATAAGGTCACCCGAGGGATTGCCGAGATTATCTCTGTCAAGCACTTGGACACAGCACAGTCAAATGATGCATCATGCGGCCATTTTGAGGGGGGAGAAATCAATTTCTTTGCCAGATCGCTATTTGCTTTTCAAAGTGCCCTTGTAGTCTTTGGGTTGGAGCATTTATCAATTTAAATGTTGTGAACTGATAATGTTTTTTAGCCATGCGCCTTGTAAAGACAGTAGCCGAGAAAGTGAAGACTGAGAAACCGTTCCTCCTTCTCTGCTCCTCACACATGGGAGACTGGATTATAGACCCAGCGTCTGCACTTACTGCTGGAGATCTACCTTAAAAATAAAATGATTTAACCAGCAGTCAATAGTGAGCATTAATTACGAATTTGGAAAAGAAACAGCATTTGTGAAATGCAGAAATAGCTTATTACTGGTATTTTCTATTGTCGTTCTGGGAATTTAATCCTGCATTCCAACATAAAATGCAATGGGCTATAAATCATGTATCTGTACCAGATTTATGCATTTCGAACCTCCAGTGTTGTGGAGATTTTTCACTGTCAGCAGTAATCATTAATGTAGATGTCAGTAACAGATGATATTTCGGTGTAACCATGGCTTTCTTTACAGCAGCTGGTGCAATGTTAAATAAAAATGAGTCAGAATTTCAAGATCTTGGACTTTTTAACATTCAGTCTACCTTTGCAGTTCAAATCCTGTCAACGGCTTCGATAGCAGATTCCCATGGCATTGTTTTGTAACAGAAAAAACACCACACTACTTTCAAATGACTGCGTGATTACTTCAGCTGTTACACAGCATGTGCAAACTCACATTTACCTAATGATGCTCTTCTCTCTGCTTCTGCACACCTGTTAACTTTGTATTTCAGTCAGTCTCCACAGACACTTCCCTAATTCTGATCTCAAGCTAATACAAAGTTAAGGGCTGTAGGGTCAGCATGTATATGTGTGTGCGCGTGTCTGTGTAAGTAGGAGCAGAAAGAAATTCAAGGTGGCTCAATTAAACATGACCCCTCTCTGCCCTGTTTCCCTGCACCATTCTACTAATCTGCATTTGGATACTGACCCTCAGCTGCCACAGTGTCATAAATAAAAAAGTACTTATTATCCATTTAGTACTGTTCTGCTTTTCTGCCTTGATGAGTTGTTAGAATAGCTAGCAGGAGGATCCCAGAGTGCTTTGAAAAGGTTCAATTAAGAAAGAAGAAGAAGTAAAACAGAGAAAATGCAAAAACAAATAATAATGGTGTCTAGATAGGGCTAACAAGCATACACAGATTCCATTAGCTGTAAATTAAAATTATATAAATATGTAGTTATTTAAAAAAATATAAATAAATAACTAAATTTCACTCACATATCACTCACACTGAAGAACAACTCAATTTATTAATGCGGTGCTTCTCAAAAATTATTTTGAATATTAGTTTTATCAATAAAAAACAGATTCGCTTTAGAGCATACCATTTATGCCTTTGCTATCCGTTTTGCGTTTTCATGGAAAGAAAATACAATTAACAAATACACAAACAATAAAATGCCCACAACTGATTCAATTATTTGATTAGGGCCAAAAACTACTTGGGCAAAAATGGCTTGGTGTCAGACAGATAGCAGAAGAGGTTAATGCAGGAGGCAGAGCAGGGTTTAAAGTGTGGAAGAATGAGGGATGGGATAAAGGAGGATGCAGAGCTGATCTTCACACAAAGATGTGATCAGACATTCAGGCAGATGGTTATGCTAATATATTCAATATTCCCCCTCTCTGTGTAGGGGTTACAGCATGGGGGGCAGTGAGGGCGGAGATGGGAGGGAAATAAAGGGGAGGGGCAGAGGTGGGTGTGAAATAAGAAAGAGGGGGTGGGGGGGTCTGGATAAATCTCAGTTGGCAAACCGTGTTTTATCTTTTAGATTTCAAAGCAGGCCTGCTCTTTTTTCTAACTGTGAAGACTATGGTCTTCATTCGTGAAGGAGAGTCTCTGCCAATGCAGAAAGCAGCGGCTGGCCGCGGGCGTTCCAAACCCATCATCATCGCCAAACATGGCTGACAACTGAGAGAGGACAAATTCCTCTACCATATGGTGGATTACACATGGCCTTCACATGTCGGCGAGCGTACAGTGGTGCTGTGCTTCCAGCTACACGCGAGGGGTTAAATCGAAAGCCTCCATGGCAGATGAGGACTCAGATGCTGTGCGTATTCCAGATGTATCAATTTCCTCGGATATCCAGTCCATGCGAGTGCATATGCTGTACTGGCAGGGGTGCAGGCTGAATAATGGCCACCTTCCAAAAGCTAATATTCTTTTGGCTGGAATAATGCAATTATTATTTTCCTAGCCATCAGCCTTGGCACACAATGCCATCTGTTACATGAAACAAACATACACATCTCCATTTAGAAAACAGACAGCTGCCCAGTCACAAGCTGTACCTCCACATTAGCTGTACAGGAGGACTGCAGGGATGCCACTGACCCTGCAACAAGGTCATATAAACCCCTCATCCAGCCTGTGACCATGCACTACGCTTATTACTTTACAAACCACGTAAAAGAAGGCCCGAGTGGCATGATTATATTCCTGCCACTCAATTTTGTGCCGTGGGATGGCTTATTGAATGGCACAACTGCAAATCTGGTGATTAATCTAGAAAGACGGCAACCCATCCATCACATATTAATTATTGGAAATGAACTAATCACCCTGCTCATAAGCCAGATAGTAGCTAGCGGAGGACAGGATAACTAAGACAAGAGACAAATTTGGCAGCATATGCCTATTTACATGCAGAAGTGAAATGATCATGGCTATTAGCACAACAAAAATGGTTAAATGGCCATCTGGTGGAGTGAATAATAGGGGTAAGAATTGCCGTGATTCACCTACTGTCAAACACGAGCCTCATTATCAGAGGAATCTGGAAGTGGAGTCACAAACAGCGGTGATAAGAGAGCAAGAACACATCCACTCCCTTCAGTTCGACCATGCCGCGTGCATTATCAAATAGCTAAGGGCATCTGCTGAGGTTGTACAGCATCACAATAGTGTCTGCTATACAAGAGGAGAAGCTTGTTCATACTGTAAAAACCTGTTAGGTGCTCCAGTCTACACACATTAATGTAACACAAGGTGGTCAATAGCCACAGAGGGAAAAGCAATTTCACATCACTCTTTCATTCAGCTCCGGGTGGTACACGGGTGGGGGTGGGGGATGGGGGGTGGCAAAGACTGTGAAAATTTTCTCGTGGGTGCGAGGCCCAAGACAGTATGTCTCTGGACAGAGAGAGAGAGAGAGAGAGAGAGAGAGAGAGAGAGAGAGAGAGAGAGAGAGAGAGAGATATCAAAATTTCACAGGCCCGTCTATAAAAATATGTCTTTCCGTACATCACAAGGAAATGAAATTTCACTCTAAAGGAATTTTTACTTTGTAAAACATACGAATGAACACACACCCATACACACACACACACCCATACATACACACACACACAGACACACACACACACACACACACACACACACACACACACACACACACACACACACACACACACACACACACACACACACACACACACACACACACACACACATTCAGGTGACAACCTCTTCCAATTTAACATTTTATTCTTTATCAAACAAATGCAGTTAACCAAAGGTTTTAAATCTCAGCAAGAAGCTGTGAAGTTTATCAGATATAATTGTGCCACTATCCAACACTACTGTCTCTCTGCTCCTGTAGACAGGAGAGGATACTTTATATCTACTATCAAAGACCTGAGGAAGGGCACGATTGAGAGATTAGCACTTCTTTACTGCTGCTGGAAACCTCAGTTTCTCTCTCTGCAAAAAAAAAAAAAAAAAACCCTTGGATCTGAAAGTCTGAACACCCGTATGATTGAGCAGCGGTGCTAAAAGGTCACGTTATCGACTGTGGCCCGATGTAATGGCTGGATGATGATTCAAGTCTTGAATGCCTAATAACGTTCATCATTAGCTCTTAAAATTTCAGGGCCAATGCATCAGTGGTAAAAAATATGAATGACCTTCTCTTCACCATGTGTGCTACAATATAGTATGCTGCTTTTGCATACACTATTAAAAAATACAGTAATTATATCCTTTTACTTGTCACCTGTTTTTGTAATGTTAAAGCCATTAACGCTTAAAACCAGAAAACACACTATAACAACAATCACTCTTTGGATGAAGTTGCCTCTGTTTCAGGGGTGATAAGAAATGATCTGTTGTTTCATTAATATTCTGTAATCAAAGAATAAAAACACAGAGTGAATCTACCTTAAACAAATCAAAACCTAGTCAAATATAAAAGCTTAAACCACACTAATTAGCACTGAAAATAATTAACTAGGATGCACGCTTTTTTGCGCTCTAAGACAGATTAACAAGCTATAAAGTTACCGGTAATTAAGATGAGCAGAATCACTGGATCAGCTTAGCCATGTAAGATAATAAACTCTACTCCTACTAAAGACTTAACAAGCCCTTTATCAGCAGGCCAAGCTCCTGACTGCAGATAAAACCCACATTAAAGATAAGTACAACAAATTCCACAAACTTTGGGGACAACTAATCAATTATTTGATAAAAATCATCAATCAATTAATGCTGAATTAAATTAGAATTTGCCTTAGCCTACTTCAGCTGCAAATAACTCATCGATTTAATCTTTTTAATCTGGTAAAAAAGTAGGCTGTTTTAATTTAACCCATACGCACCACTTTCTTCGATAATTTTTTTTGGGGGGGGGATTTAACCAATGGCACTGTTAACAAACGAAAGATTTCAACGACTTCCTGTGGAATATTTAGGCAGACAGCTAGAGTTCAATGAGCTGGCACTGAACTTATTTAATGACTAGAGGGTCTAAATCAAAATTAGTTGAATCTCTCCAGTTCTCAACATGAAGCTAAACAAGACAGAGCCATGTGGAAACTCAAGGTCATTCAAACACACACCCTCCCAGTTACTTACATTATTCATTACTAGATTCTAGCCAATTTGGAGCAGACTGTAATATGCAACTTGCATTAGATTCTCTCCACAAAACGTAGCACCGAAGAGTGCAAATGAAACACTAGTCCAACTGACAGGCAAGGTGTTAAACTACCACTAATTTGTCAGGATTGGCTTTCAGATGCATAAAAAAAAAAGACATATTAACACACACTCACCTGTGAAAGGCCGAGGTATATGGACACGGTCTCTGAGATATACAAAAACCTCCCCTCCTTGTTTAGTGCAAATACGAATCCATCCAGGGACTGTGGAAAGAAAGAGAAAGAAAGGAAAAGGAAGAAGAAGTGAGCGAGACAATACCCACAAAGGGCGTGTTTTTTTTTCCAACAGTAAGGATGTCTCAGAGTTTCTCCTGAAAACCACAATCAAGGCCTGATAAAGGGCACTAAACGAAAAAAGTAACAACTGAATCATTGGAGAAACCAAAACAAAACATGATGAATAAGAACTACAAGAAGCTGTCACTACAAGACGATGAATTCACGTTAATAACACAGGCTTTTCATTCACAGGATTGTCTAATGCTTTTCGGGTTTACATGCATATAATTAGGCATTTTGGACTATGAAAAGTCTTCTTCTGTGAAGATCACTGCTGGAGATTTAGAGACTAGGCATCCAACAGGCAACAATTAAGGTACTGAGGTCAGCTAGGTTAATTACATATTGTCCCCTACTGATTCAGATAATCTGCAGGGCCTGCTAAGCATAGGCATGAGTCAGCCAAGACAGAGAGAGATGGATAAGTAACAACAACAACAAAAAAGACTTGCACACAAGAAAAGAAAGAACTGAAAAAAACAAAGCATTGCACACAATGCCCCAGTCGATCTGATCACCTTTTTATGAAAATGAGGTTTACACAGATGGGGCAGAAGTGCGTCTCTCTTTTTCTTTCTCACTCTCGTTTATTTCCAGCTTTAAAAAGAGCAGCGGCAGCTGGCGAGAGGAGCGCGTGGTCTCTACCCGCCGATAAAACAGCAGAGCCCCGGGCTATTTACAGCACGCTGATATGCAGCTGACAACAGGAGCTCCCACAGCGCTCTGTCGGAGCCCGACAGCTTCCCCAAACACACATCTGCTAGCACCAGTGCTTAGCTTACACTTTACATTAGACTGCCTTAATATTGCCGCTAACGCTCGGTATGACACTTCACAGTGCACAGCGTAAAATTTAGTTCAATTCGGTACAATTTATATGAACTGTGTTTATGCTAGCAGTGGCACTTTTTCCACATTACGTTATAATAAATTGCGCTTTGATTGTACATTATGTCTGTTCTAAAATAGTAATCAAACAGTATCTTCTGTGGAGCGTAAGAAAAAAAAATTAGCCTACACAGTATTAAGCTAACAGCATGATACACACCAGCTAACACTAACAAGAATACCAGTAAAGCTCATAGCAGATAATGTAATGCAGGGCTAGTCCATTTACCAAGTGTTAGCATGTGTAACATGCTAAAGGTAGAGTGCCTTTGGAGATTAATATAATAATTATTATTGATTGCAAGGTGAAATTAGAGAGTTTCAGCAGTTTATGTAAGACAAAGCACAAATATACAGAATTAAAAAAGAAGTGAAAACCACTGATTATCTGTTTATCATGGCAGCTGTTAGAAGGTGAGGTATATTAGGCAACAAGGAAACATCTAGACGATTGGGTCAGAGCATCTCCAAAACTGCAGCTCTTTTGGGCTGTTCCCGGTCTGCAGTGTTTAGTATCTATTAAAAATGATCCAGGGAAGGAACAGTGGTAAAGTGGGTTCATTGATGCACGTGGGAAACGAAGACTGGCCCGTGTGGTCTGATCCTATAGACAAGCTTCTGTAGCTCAAATGAATAAAGTTCATACTGTTATTGCTCAACAGGCCAGGACAGTTTTGGCAGCAAAAGGGGAACCAACACAATATTAGGTAGGTGGTCATATGCTTGATCGGTTTATATGTGTGTGTGTGTATGTGTGTATAGTGCAAAAGTGCATAACATGATGTAGTTATCTCAGGTAACACCTAATCCTATGACCGCTTTGAGTCTATCAGAATTCCCACATTTCATGTCGGTTGAAAGTACTTTGCTTCTGTTGGGACTGCATCCTCCCCACACATCAGTGGAAGATCTTCTCAACCTTGTTACTGTGTAAAGTCAGATCTGGCACTGACACAATTCCTGCGTCCCCACAGAACCAACCCTGCCAGTCGGAGAGGATTGCCAGCAGTGGCCTCCAGCCACTCTCCAATCATCTACTGGCTGCTCGTCTCTAAAAGTGTGGGGCAGCAGAGCCAGGTCTCTGGAGGAGTGCCTAGTCGCCTCAGTCAGCCTCCCTGCTGTGATAAACGGCCTCTGTTTACAGGCTAACCACTGGGTAAAATGCCCTATAAATCACCTGGCAGACAAACTTCTGGGGGAGAAATGTGTTACATTAGGATGGGCCTTTTATGTCATTTGTTTAAAACAGTCATGCCTCACGAACCGCCTTGTGCTTTCTCTCTCTCTCTCTCTCTCTCTCTCTCTCTCTCTCTCTCTCTCTCTCTCTCTGCAGAGCTGAAGTGGGAAGAAGAATATCCCGAATAAGCTGCAGTAGTTCTTTGGAGAGCTCAAAAGTGGCTAGGGACTGGATCCCAGGTGATGTGTCTGACCTTTGGTTCTAGGCTGAAATCTGATTGAGGCTAGATTAAGTTAGGACAGATGGGTTGGTGATTGTCGGCAAACACTCAAAGAACATAATGGGAATTTTGCGAAGCAGGAACCCGTTGTGTTTTTAGACATATTCAGTTAAATCTCCTTAGGCATGGAATTGAATCTTTGGAGCTCTGATCTACAGCTGTCGCTGACAACGTTATATTGTATCTTATTCAAGGTTCAAAATTTAGAACAAGGACGTTAAAGTGGATCAATATTTTTCATCACTTGTGGTTTAATACTTGAGGCTGGGATGTAAAACAAATGAGACATACAAACACCACGATTTCAAGCAATATCACAATTCAGGCTTGGTGCCCTAGAGGAGCCAATGTAGACTCAATCCAAATTACCTTGTGTTTTCATATGGTGGGTGAATATGATAGGAATAGGATAGGAGGTGAAGGACATGTGCTGACAAACATCAATCTACTCCCGTTGCCCTGCACAAAACCATGCCACCATGTTGCTGCATTTATGCACTGGCCTTGCTGACCATTAACATTATCATAAATGATTAGGCCAAAAAAAAACGAGATTATAGAGAAAATGAAGGGTAGCCAAGGTCTGGAGCATGTCACATATTCAGGCAGAGCCAAGGTCCCCTCACTCCTCTGACCCTTCACCTACCCAACCCCTCAAAACAATCAGCGCAATCAAAACAAGCAGAGCTGATGAACTCTGCATGTGTCTATGTGAGAGGAGGATTGAGAGACGAAGAGAATCTCATTGTGCATGGATCTTATTATTAGCCACTCTCCTTTCTACAGACACACTCAAAAACACACCGACCCAAAAGAGAGACATACAGAATCCTCTTATTCAATATACAAATCACAGAAAATCACATAACAACCCTGAAATAAGCTAGCATTTGGCTATAGTGTAAGATCAGAGCATGTGTACTATGTGTATGTGTTTATAAAAGAGCGACATTTGGGCCGAGAAAAAAAAGGGTATTTTTCATTATAGAGAACCACACAGACAGAGTGAGGGAATGATTAGGGGCTTTAAAAGAAATCTTATCAGGACTAGTCTATTGCCATGGGAGCTGGGAAGGAAAAAAAGACATATTTTTCACTCAAGTCAATTTTGAAACTGACAAGCCATGTAGAAATGTGCAAATATGGATGCAGAGTATTGATTTATTTATTGAGGGCCCTAGCTCAGGGGATGCTCAAATCACTCATCTTTCTCCATGTTGGGAGCTCCTTCGAATGAAAGCTTCATTATAACGTTTATTTTAGATGGAGCTTAACATTAGAGAAAAGATCTCAGCTCCAACTCAACATGACATATTTATTGGCCCACTTTATAGGCAGAGTGACCCGGTGCTGACATCTGTTATAAAAAGATACTGGACTATGTGTAAACGTGTGTGTGTTTGTTTGGGTTTAGTGTGAGGAGGTTGGGGGGTTTGGGTCGATGCTGAATAATAATACAACAGAGAATTTGAAAGCTAAGGAGATGATATGAAAGAGAAGGAGGCAATTATAGAAGAAAATTATTGGCATAGATGGTACTCCTGTTATTAGAGACAATTTAAATTACAGTACACACAGACTGACATTGACTGCTAATATATTAAAATACTCTTTTTAAAGATTTTGCTGCTATAATTAAGAAGAAACATAAAACCCATACATTAAATAGCATGTTTAGTTGTGAACTACAGAAAGAAAATCTAAACAAACAGTGGGGGGACAAAACATCACTATTCACCATGAGTTGTTTGAAACTATTTAGTCAGCCACATTTCTCCCCAATATATAAACACAACGGAAAGCAACATGTCTAATTAGTGGATCATCAGAAATATCTGTAAAAACAAGCAAAACTGCTCAGACGGGTAATATATAAAATCTAAATTAGCATACTGTGGAGAGTGAGGAAAAGACAGGGGAAAAAATGTGATCAGCACGCTTGATGAGTAGAAAGTGAACACGAATTTCTCCCTGTCCATGCTGTGGAAAAGTTCCTTCGGGTGATGAGACAACAATATTGTTTCTACCTCCCTGGATTTAATTAAGTGATAACAGTCACCTTCGGGTGGTGGTACAAGACAATAATATCAGAGTTAAGAGAAAGTGCTGAGGCGACTGGGCTCTCCCTGTTATTAAGAGAGAGAGAGAGAGAGAGAGAGAGAGAGAGAGAGAGAGAGAGAGAGAGAGAGAAAGTGAGAGATAGGCTTACCTATTATACAAACTCCACCTTAGATTGAGTCAGGTTAGTTTCTGGAAATATATTTTCTAATCAGTTTGTGTGAGTGTGTGTGTGTGTGTGTGTAAAGGGGCTGGTTTAAGAGGATTTAGTTTAACTCTAAGAGGATTAATTCTAATTTGAATGCTTATGTGTTTAAACACAGGCTTAATAAAATGATATGACATCCATACAAACAAATGAAAGGCCTGGCTTAGTCAGGAGGTGACTGCCAGCTAGGCGCTGACACTAAACCAACACTGAGGTTCAAATACATGTGCACTATGTACACACCCGTATATGCACACACAGCGAGTTCTTCATGTGGCACATTGCACTATTCTTCAGGACATGAGGTGGGGGAGCAGGGATGAAGGCAGATGGCTGAATAGAAAAAAAAAAAAAAATAGAACCCGAGAAGAAAAGATTTGAGTGACCTTGAATGCTACTGAAGTACAGGCTAGATAGTGTAACGACAAAAGACACAATGTTTGCCAGGCCATTACGATGATTACAAAAAAAAAGTATAGCATTGGAAAGTCAACAAAAAAACCCCATCCCCTTCAAATGCAGGCTCAAGTTGCTCAATGGTATAATATTCATTTCTAAATGCTCGCCTATCCAGCATAGGCGAACACGAGTGGCTTATTGAAAGCAGTGTAGTATTGTAAGTCTAAGACCCCGCTATGAGAGACAGGATGTAAAAAGCGCTGAGGGTCAGTCTCCTTACAGCTCTCCAGTACCCGACTGAGACCCATCATCAAAAGGTTCCATTACAGCAGCAGGCTGCCATCATAATTACACCATAATCAGCTCGGCAGCGAGGGCCGGTGGAGTGGCCCGGGGCTCGCAAAGGTACGCTCAGGGTGTATGAATCACAGCGAGGTCAGAGTAACCAGACGGTGGCCTTCTCTTCAGCACACTCAGGCCTGCACAGAGAGGTCTAGTGCTGGTTGAAGTGGCTATCGAATCATAGCGGTTTTGTAAAATGGATCCTCTTTTAATGATGAGCTCACACTATTGAACCATTTTTTTTCCAAATGGTGCTGCTCAGCAGATCAGACTGTTTTATTACAATTTGATGTTTGATGTGCTTACTCATTTATAACAGTGCAAGGGCTTCACGGTACCAGATAAAAGCAGAGCGATGTCGGGATATTGAGGTTTGTTGATGAGGCCCAAGGCTTAGCTCCTAAAGTCCTACAGGCAATGAGGACCTTCAAGCTGCCAAGCATAATTGCCTTCTCTGCAGCTTTCAGCGCTCAGAAACAGACTCAAACAAGGACCACACACCCCCACCCCCACACACACGCATACACAAACAAACCGCAGTGATGCATCTTAAGAAATCACATAGGGTCTGACCACCACAGTCTAATTATGCTAATTGCTGCAATGCCCTTGCTTTATTTATGCATGGTGGCTAAGATAAATAAAAGGAAATTGCTTTGGATCTAACTGTATTCATTTCAGAATGCAAACTAGCTCGTGTTTGTTATGAGATTGCTGATCTGTTTACCCCTGAAATTTTGCAGGTAATTGCAATTTTGATTGTACATTTATTTTTTCCCAGTGACAGTCCCAGGACTGCATCCGTCTTCAGTTTGTATAATTAAATGCTTTGTAATATTTAAAGCACATCAAACGGAAGGAAGGCAGCACACGTTAGACTATTTCATTCAGCAGACTGAATAGCTCACTCAGGGGGATGGGGGATAAGCTTGCAGAATGGAGATGCTCGAGCTGAATGCGTTTTCAACTTCTGTGGTGTTGTTGAAGTAAATATTGAAATGTTGAGGAAGTGCCCCAGGGGATGGTTGGGGGGTTGGGGGTGGGGCATTGCTGCTGTGAAAGGAATAAAACATAAGGTGTGCAGAATAGTTTTCTTCTCGAAGCTTTCGCAGTCTTTACAATTAATCTCGATGTTTTATGCATCACATACATTTGAAACATTGGGGTGGGGTCTGTAATAACAATAGTTTTGCAGCTAAATCTGCTCATAGAATAAATATTGTATTACTATTTGTCCAGCTAATAAATTGACCTACAAACTACTATTCATAAGTTTAGTGTGCTTGCTCTAAGCGTATTCCAGGTGCACAGGACTGTTCAGCAAAAGTTGATCACATTTGATGAAAAAGAGTAACGCAAATTACAAAGCCTACTAATAAACATTCCAAAAGATGGAATGTTTAAATGTGTATTTATCACAATATTACAATGTTCTGGTCTTGTGTTTCGGAAATTAAGACCTCAGGAGGTCCTCTGCAAAAATTAGGCCATTTTTAAATATCTCTTTCCTCAATAAGGTCAAGACAGATTTACTTTAATAACTATTCGATAAACTTTTCATATTTAGTAGAATAGTAAATAATATTTTACACATTTAAGCAAATGCCAGGTACAGCTTGTTAAAGGTTATTATTTGCTATTCGTGTGTTAAATTCAATCATAATATTATTATAATTTTTCATAAGCTTTGTCCTAGTACTTTTTTCATGATAAGTCTAAAATCTTTTTCTTTTAGACTGAGAGAGATCAAGAGATATACCTCACAGCTTTCACTTTAGTACTGAATATGTAAAAAGCTTACAAAAGAAGTATTTTAACAGAATTGAAATAAAAATATGAGGGAAAAACATTTTCTATAATATTCTCTATTATATTTGTCACAGAGAATAAAACTGTGATAATAAAAAAGTGCTATGTTAAACTTAGCTGTACATTTTATTACATGAAAATGGAACCGGTTCTAACCATTAGTGTTGTTTTTTCATTTAGTCATTAAGCACAAACAGCAAATAAACAAAACTAAAAGCTACTAAAAGAGCAAAAGTTTACTGTAAGACTCTGCTATGAAGAGGACTGGTGGTGGGGTGATGAATTCATTCATACTTATCTCATTAAATTTACAATCCAATGGCATTATTATTTAAACGGAAAAAACAAACAACAACAAAAAACAACAAAAAAAACAGAAAAGGGGAAGGGTCTTTTGTTGCTGCCACTGTTCCCCAGCAGACAGGTGTGTTGATTTATTTATTGTATTTGTGCATTCCTGTCTTACGTGGAGGAACAAATGTGCCGACCGTAGGAGAGTTCATTGACAGGCCCTTTGTATAGCACAGTAAAAAAATGAGCCACTTACTTACAGCCCATCCATAGGAAATCGGATGCAATGAGAATCAGAATGAAAGTGCTCCCAGTGCTGATGCCTCTACAGACAGAGGCTACAGCAGAGCACAGGGGAGGAAAATCAATAAAGGATAACTCCTTTTCTCTCGCACACAACTTAAGATTCAGCAAAAGTTTTGTCTGGGGAACTTCGCCCTGATACAGGGCAGGGAACCGAAACCGACATTAATCATTCCAGCGAGTGTGACGCTGCTTTAGTACAATAACTTGTCGTCGGAGCCGCTGGCCCACCTCGCTCCCGCGCGTAAAGCCTATCACTCAGTGTGCTCTTAAGGGCCAGATAAACAATCACCAGAGTCCCATATTCTGTTAAATCACTGTAGCCATTAGTCTGAATAGAGAGAAGGGAACTGAGGAAGAAAAGGAATCGCAGCACCCTGGCGGGGCCCAGATGCTTATCAGCTGCCTGAAGAAGACATTCGCCTTTTGTCTGGATTGCCCTTGACACATCCTTAAGGGAGGGGAAGTCTTGAACTTGCCTTTGTTTTGAAGAACTCTCGGACCCTGGCAGTTTAATCCGGGGTTAAACACTGCGGAATCTCACGAGTATTTAAGCATTCCCTCTATCTTTGATATCCATCTCCTTTTATATATAAATATCTATTCAAAGGTCGTCCTGTGAGCGAGAGGGATAAGTGCACCATTGTGATCAGAATGCGGAGGCTCTGATCAGATGATAGCGCACACCAAAGCCTTCAGCGCTGTGGGAGAATACTCATACTTAACACAAATTCATCACGGCCCCATGTGCCTAAAATTAACATCAGCATTTCATTGCAAACATCACATTTTTCATTGTTGTTTTTTTTTTATTTGTATTTTATGACCACCCCCCCCTAAAAACAAGTAAACATGTCTAAGAATATATTATGCCATGTGAATATCACCCCCAAAGCTCCCGTGGAAGTGCAGGCAGTAGAGTTAATGCAAGTTGGAAAGCATATGGGTATTTATAGACTGTGGTACCTCAGAGAACACGTTTAAAACCACAGTAACTGCACCCAAAGTTGCATTATGAGCTGATACGAGCCCCAGTAAATGCTGCCTGGTGTTCCCCACATGAGCCATAATACACAATACAAGAGGCATGAAGGCAGAACACACAAACGTGCAGTGTCTTATCATCAGCTGATGCTTATTTTTAAGAAAATGTCTTCAGCTCCTGTTATAATCAATCTTAGTGACCGTAGTCCATGAAAGATTGTGTTTTGTCAGATTACGGAGTGCTTATAAAATGTATAAGTGGGGTGGCCAAAGCATTAGCTTGTTATCTAGCTCATTTAATATTTATTAGTATACAGCTAAAATAACAACAAAAAAACAATATTTACTTACACAAAACCAACCAGTGACATTTAGCATGTGGCTATGTTTAAACACAATACACTTTACTGTCACACACTGTGTAGCTGTGTAACCACATCAGAATCAAATCATTCAGAATTCCACCCCTATGGCACTCTCCTCATCAGCCGAAAGGCATTGAGGCTGACCTTGGAGCAAAGCTAACCCTTAACCAAACCCTAACCCTGGACCTGAAACCTAACCCTAGCTCTGAACCCTAAACCCTAAGTTTAACTCTAATGCTGAACCCTGACCCCAGAATCCTTAAACCTGACCGTAGACCCGAACCCTAATCCTGAAACCTCTAACACTTAAACTCATAACGCTCTAACTCTAAACTCATAACGCTAACCCCATAACCTAACCCTAGCCCTAAATGGATTAGT
Source organism: Silurus meridionalis (assembly GCF_014805685.1). Taxonomy (NCBI): domain Eukaryota; kingdom Metazoa; phylum Chordata; class Actinopteri; order Siluriformes; family Siluridae; genus Silurus; species Silurus meridionalis. The sequence goes on along the minus strand of NC_060891.1, from coordinate 15,983,923 downwards.
TAGCATGTGGTTACGCTAGACAATTTATTTTAAGAATCAGAGTGAGAAAACAGAAAAAAAAAGTGTCATCACAAAGGCATCATACACCTCCTCAACTAGCATAAGCATGCGGTCACCTCTGAGTAAAAAGCAGATAGTAAATAAAGACACTAGCAAGACATATATTAAATACATATATTTTATGTAACAGCAAATCTCATAGACAATCTTCTATATTCTATATTGCTATAAAAGAATAAAAATGTACTTTGTGTTTATTAATGTATTAATTAGTCTGCCATATGTTATTACACTACATTAAGTATTTGATGGTGGTTTGCTACGTATTTAATAGTGAGACACTAAATCTGTACTACTGTAATCATATATACATACCCATGCCTTTCTTTCTTATTCTTGTATATATATATATATATATATATATATATATATATATATATATATATATATATATATATATATATATATATTAGAGCCGTCCAAACTTAATCGCACATTTTTATCTGTTCTAAATGTACCATAAATTAATACTTTTCAAGTTTTTAATACACTTATCAACATGGGCATGGAGAACCAACATTTTAATGTTTCACAGTTTGCGAAAGACTCATGTCTATATCCTAATTTAGTTATTTGGTGTTTGGTAACAAAAGGCTACTTTACATCAGAAACACTGACTCACTGACAAATGTGTCATTCATAAGAAAACAACTGATGACACCCGTTTTCAGAGCAACTTTCTAACTAATGAATTATTTAATTGTTAGTCATAAATATTATAATGTATTATGTGTCAGGTAGTCATTTATGCAATGGTATGCAAAATCATGATTCTACTAAACAGCTACTTCAATTAGCGTACAATATTCGGCGATCAAATATTTATTTATCAATCATTGGTGAATCATTCTTACCTTGAACACCCTTTTCCATAAAGAACTACTGTGTAGGCTCCAATCAGAGGCCGCATTTTTCTGACATCTTCAATTAGACTTCTTATTTAAAATACATACATAAATACTGCCCTCATCCCTGTACACATTATATATATATATATATATATATATATATATATATATATATATATATATATATATATATATATATATATATACATTTTATCCCTACTTTATTTTTACTTTATAGTTATACTTTACACCTTTATTATTACTTTATATTTGATTTTTATTTCTAAAATTATTCATATCCTCTTTTGGTTTCTATTTACATGTTAGAGTCATAATAAGCATTTCACTGCATGTCGTACTCTATATGAATGTGAATGTTAGAGATAATAATTTAATTTGATTACAACAAAAAACTTTTATCTGCCAAAAGGGTTCGCTAATGAATGTATGCTTTGTCCACCATTTTACTTGTATGTAGAGTACGTATGAACAGTTTGCCATTTACTCTTATTAATAATTTGCTCGCTAATAAAAAGAACTGTTTTTGAAGAAGTTTGAAAATCTCTATCTAAGTGATAGCAGAGTCCCGTGAAAACCTGGCAGGGATAAGGAGAAGAGAAGCACATGCTCAGGCCTCTTTAGGGAAGAGTGTGCAAGCTCTGTGATAATGAGAGAATCTAGTGAGACACCTAAATTCGAAGGGAACTTGTTAACATCTGCATTACTCTGATATGAAGATTATTGCAGAGCCCAATTCGGAATTAGTATTCTTAAGAACACTGCTTATCTTTAACTCACGTTTTCTTTTTTTTTTCACTTGTCAGACAAAGAGTGCAATAATGAATGTTAATAATATGTCCTTTCCTCTTTTGTTGCCTGCCACTTTCATCACATGTCCATATTTTCTTCATGCTTATTTGCATTTTTGGTGTGTGGAATATTATGGCTTTATAAGCTTTATGATACTTAAATCTAAAAAATCTAAAACTAAAAAAGTAAATAAAGCAATGAATTCACAATTTGTGCATTTTTTGCAGTACTTTGAGATAAGATGAGATTTGGACACTACACCAAATGGCCATTTTTGATAGAAAAATAATAATTATGACTAAGTAGCTCACAGTTATACAAATAAGT